>NC_142200.1:118052489-118362489 GCF_049639895.1 Pseudopodoces humilis
GCAATTACTCCATTTGAAGAATAAAGGGTAATGAGGATGGAGTTTTTCCACCTTATCATCAGTGAGTATCCTGCATCACATGACACAGTCACACACCACAGAGACTTCCTCCTATTGCCCAACAGTTTGACTTGCAAAGGTGACAATAAAGCCAGTCTTAAAAAGCAATGTTTAACAAATAGCCCTATTGACATCAAAAATGTTAATGCATAGTGCATAGTGCTCACCAGGTTAAGAGTAGTGCGGGCTACTTCTTAGTTAAAGGCTTTATTTCCAAGAAAAAGTGTTAAAAGCCAGCTGAGAAAAACATTAAAAATCAATTTAGAACAGAGTTAGGAGAAAGGACTTTCCCCTCAAACTGTGAGAAAAACTGGGAAAAGTCCTAAAGAACTGACTGTACTGCTCATGACACTAGAGTATTTCCAGGGCTGCAACTAATTCCCAGCCTCATCTAACACTAAAAATGGATTTCAGAATTACTCAGACTAGAAAAATACATTGTGAGGTGAAACTTGACTTGTGAGCTCATCCCATACTTAGAGGACAGGAAATATAAAATAGTCAAGAAGTCTCTGAAAAATGCAGAGTAAAAGTGGAAAGATCAAAAAGGAAACCACAAGAGGGCAGATGGACTACATAATGGATGATGAAATTATTAAATACAGAAGGAAGAAAATGAAAGATGTCTTATCTCCTAAGAGAAACTTCATCTGGGGAAACAAGTATTTTATTCAGAAGATGACAAGTTAGGAACATGAAGGGAATTCTACTTTTTTCTCTTAAAGGAAATTTTTAGTAGCTGAACAGTGTTATATCAATGGTTGTGGAGATTTGGAGGTCCTTCAGTTATCCATGGTAAGGACTGACATATACACCTTTACTCTCACATGCTTCAGACTCTCCAAAGGGACTGGTAAGCCAAATAACAATTAAATCCTTGGTCTTGTGACAGAGACTTTTAAATACTTGCCAGCAGTGAATTCAGAGCTCAAATGATAGGCCAAGTCTTTATACACAGAGAAAATCACAGGAACATAACAGCTTGAAAGGAGATAGTTAGGAGAGGGATTACTTGCAGGAATAAGATGTGCATGGCTGGGCTCACATGCATACAGAGACTTTCTTCACTTATGGAGATTACCATTGTATTCTAGTAGCTAGCTAGGTACTTAACTGCTGTACTGGAGATTTTTAGCATCTTTTCTCTTTCTTTTATGTGCTTGAGCTCTGGATTAGTCCTTTCCACATTTTGAATTTTCTAGAGGACACTCAGTTTTGGGGCACATTGGCTGGGATCCTGCCAGTTGCCACCAGTGCATTCCTTGGGGAAATAGTCTGGACCTGCAGCTTTCCTACTAAGGCAATCTGGCAATTCTGATGCTTCCTTAAAAAGGATGCCAGAAACGTTGCCAAACTGGGTGGTACAATGATGTGGAGAATAAAGCACAGGCTCAGTTTATAGTCAGAGAGATGAAGGTTAGATGTCTGCTTACCTATTTCCATGTTCCTTGACTAGAAAACCCTAAAACCATCAGCTGTCCCTTCTAGCAAAGGGAGGCTGTTCACCTTTCATTAAACATGGCTATGTTCTCTGCACTAAAACATTACAAAAACCTCCCAGTACCATTTCCTACCTGCTGTGTACGTTATTGTAAATGCCCTTGAGTAAGCTGTAAAACATTTGATTTCTGACTTCTCTGCCTTGTACTGTTTTAAATCAATCAGTTTATTGGCATATACTGGCTTAATCAAGGGTCAACTTTGACACATAAAATTTCAGAATGGAATGCAGCTTAGTCCTTTAGAAAAAGATGTTTATAAAATGTATTCCTTGTATCACATGAAAAAACACAGCAACAGATGGAATGAAGGCTTTATTTTATGTAGGTGATGGGACCCGAGACACTTTGGCTCTCAGCTGCTTGTTCCAGTCTTGCCCAGGTAAATATGATCACAGCACTTACTCGCCCACAATTATTCCATGATCTCTGTAAAGTGAGCTGCCTTCTAGCTTAGCTGCTAGTGGATATCTGACAAAAGTATCACTGAACCTTAAGTTTTATTTTAAAATTTCAGGTTAGCACTGTTAAATGGATAATTTTATAGATAACCTCCTCAGATAAGATTCGAGATGTATGCATGGGAAAATATAGAGAGGACCCCATGCTGGAGCAGGTTTTCTGGGCAAGACTTGTAACCATGGGAAACCTGCACTGGAGCAGGCTGTTCCTGAAGGACAGCACACTGTGGAAGGGACCTACACTGGGGCAGTTCCTGAAGAACCATCACCTGTGGGAAGGACTCACAGTGGAGAAGTTCATGAAGAACTTCTTCCTGTGGAAGAGACCCCCACACTGGAGCAGGGAAAGGATTCATCTCCCTTAGGATGAGGAAGAAGCAGCAGAAGCAACATGTGATGAACTGACTGGAACCACCATTCCTCATCTCCCTGCACTGCTGGGGAGGAGAGGGTAGAAAATCAGGAGTAAAGTTGCCCACAGATATCATCTACTGAATATTCTGAATTGGAGGGGACTCAGAAGGTCCTGACTCTTAAGTGCACAGTCCATAAAAGGATTGCACCCACAACCTTGGCACTGTTAGCACCATGCTCTAACCAGCTGAGCTAGTCCTGGGGGATAGCTGAAGGACAGAGAGGTGGGGGAAGGTGTTTTTAAGATTTGTTTTCCTTGTATCAGCCTATCCTGATTTTGATTGGTAACAAATTCAATTAATTTCCCCAAGTCAAGCTTGTTTCGTCCATTTCATTATTTTTATTCATTTCAGTGAGTGATCTCTCCCTGTCTGTATCTCAGCTCACACATGAGCCTTTCATTTTATTTTCTTTCCCTTGTCCAGATGAGGAGTGAAGGGATAGAGTGGCTTTAGTGGGCACCTGGTATCTAGCCAATGTTAAACCACCACAGTCATACTTGATCCAGTTTGAGAAATGAATTAAGATTTAGATCCATTACAAGTTATGGAGTATCACTTGGGTGGTAAATGCAGTTTACCAACTAAACAGCTACATCAGGTACCTGTTTTTTTTCTCTTTGTTTCTTTCCCTTTCTTTCTTTTCTTTCCTACAGGGCTGTGACAAACAAGTTTATACACAACTCTAAAACTCTGTTTCAAATTTCTGCTCTCAGTTCTTCATAATTTTGCTGCAGTCAAAACAACAGTTAAGTAAGTTAAGTTGCCTATGTAATAAATACTAAAAATGTCAGAATTAACTCTGACCCTCTATGTATAGCAGAAAACAGGCTATCACATAATATTTTTTCTGTAATTATTTTATTGCATTGGGCAAACAGTAAGCTACTCTTTCTAATGCACTGGATTGGTTCCAGGAGTTCTATTTCTTCCCCTAATTGTGTTACAAAGATATTACATGAAATATCATCATAAAGGTGTTTTTTTATGTTTTAGTCAAAGATCTACCTAAGCTTCTTGAAAAAAAAATCCAGCACTACTTTTTGCAGCATTCCCATGATTGCTTTATCTAAGTAAATAATTAAACACAAAATTTGGGTTTGGCCATTTTGGTTCTTTGCAGTGCATACAGGAATAACCTGTAAACACCAGCAGTTTACAAACCATTGGTTAAAAAGTTTGGTGCTTCAGGATTAATTTATGCTTGTTGTGGCCTTAATTTTGACATTTACTGAATGAGGCCAACTTCATTTTGAAAGCTTAACATTTAACTGGTATGCTGTCAGGCTTGAACCCATGACACTGTCTCTTTAGCTGCTTCACCTCTGCAGCAATCAGGGCAGCTATTTCCTCCAAATTCTTATGTATAGAATCATTAAGGTTGGAAAGTATCCAAGATTACCAAGTTCAACTATTGATCAAACACCACCTTATCAATGAAACCATAGCACTAAGTGCCATGCTGAATTGTTTCTTGAACACTTTTAGGGATGGTAATAGAATTATATCTAATTATGTCATTATATATATGAAATATACTTCCAGGTATAATTAGTTTAGCTCTGTATGGTCTGGTAGCTATTCTTAGAGTATTATCAAAGAAAAAAAAAGAAGAAATGCCACTTATAATTTCCTGTATTCCTTTCATTTGTTTTCTTTTTTCATATCTGATATAACTGGAGTTTTTTTTCCCCAAGACAGAAGTGAGATAAGAATGGATCACTGTGATTCTGCATTGTCTCTGATTGATTAGGTGAAGAAAACTTGCTTGGGTGTTGATTGTATCCCTTGACCCACTGATCACAGAAAATCCTTCCATCTCTGGGGAGTTTTATTAGTGCAGAGGAAGCATCCATGCAAGATCCCTGCTGAGAAAATCATTGTTATGCAATCTGCAGTGCAACCACTTATCCACCTACATCTCCTGAGCTCAACTTACACCAAAAGCCCTCAGGTAATGGTCATGGAACTCACCACCTTCTGCTTCATCACCCATTAATTTTAATTCTCATTGCCCCCCTGAGTTAAGTCAAGTATTTTGCCTGTAAGAATCCAATTTTATATTTAATATACAAAGCAATAGCAAATTATTGTGACTATCAGACCACTTATTTATCTCAGGTTGAAAGTATAACTTATAACAATCTATAATAACCTTAGCCAGAGTGTTAAAAATTATACTATTCTGTCACATAACTTGTGAAAGAACATCTTCAGGAATTTAGAAATCCTAAAACCCACTTTTCTTTAAAAGATCATGAATTACCTACATTGAATTTTGAATAAAAACAAAAACTGGAATTGAAGTGCATGATCTCTCTTGTCAAACAGCTTATACTCTTGATCTATGAATGAAAGAAAAACAAGATGATGCCATGCTATCCTATGATTCTAAAGGAGGTTCCAGCAGAGTTAGAGTCAGAACCAAAATAAATTTAATTCCGTAATTATACTGTCTGACTCTACTTAGGTTAGCAGCTTTTGCAAGGAAACTTTCTGTTTAGATTTCTATTTTTTATGCAACCTTCCTTTTTGAAGTTACAGGGAGGCATATACTAAATAAAAAATATACTATAGAGTAAATACTGAAGAGTATCCAATTGAGTTTATAATTTTTTTATTTTAGAAGTCATTTCATGCCACATATATGCAATCCACCCCTTTCAGAATAAGATGGAAACCTGATTGTACAAATCATTTACAGAAAACAGATGTGCTTTACAAGTTCTTGGCTATGTATCCATGAAGTGTATTTTGTAAATGTAAATAGAAAGGCAAAGCTTGATTTAATAAACTCATATTTCAAGAAAGCAATGCAGAGAGAATAAAGTTAGCATTTATGTGTGGGTGTTATTTGTTAAGTACTGCAAGTGAGGTATAATTTATTAATCTGAGTCAAGCCAGAACAACAAGGCTACTTTGTTCATTTGGTGCTTTCTGTTCCATCTAGGCGATATGAGAGTCGAAGGAGCCAAAAAAAGAGACTTAACACATAAAGTTTTGAACTCTCTGACTTACACAGAAAGAGAGGCCAAAATTCTGCAGAGATTTAACTATTCCCATAGGATTTTCAGGCACGCTGTCAAGGCAGCCAGTGTAGCCAGAAGTTTAGCGAAGCAGCTGTCCTGCAAATAAATAGAGGACAATATTTTTCAGGGATTGGTATCTTCACCAACCTTGCCAAGAGGGACTTAAACCCACAGAAAAGCAGTTCTCTGTAACAGTGGAGGTTTTTTTTTTGCTGTGAGCCACTCAGACAAACCTGAGTTTGCAGTACCCCCTGCTGTCCTTGAGAAACCTGCTGAATAAAGGCTGTTCCTGTGCTACCTGCCCCTCCAACACTGAACATGCTTAAGTTATCTGGCATGCAGAGATTACATCAATACATTTTTCTCATTATTCTTTTCACTCATCTCGCAGCAAAAATGAACCATATTATTCAACAATAAAGCTTCATTCTTTTTGAAGTGAAGGTAAAATGTGCTATATGCAAATACACAAAACAAACAAACAAAAAATATCCATAGAAAAATAAATACATCATCAGTTATCTGCAAAACCTTGGACACAGAAATGAAGCTACGTTTTGTCCAACAAAAAACAAAGGCAAAGAAAAATATTTAAGACCCTAAGTATTTAAAATGTGTTTTAGAATAGAGGCTGAAAGCACCCAGGGGCCTTGAATTCTCTGGAAAAGTTATATAACTTACTCATAAATTACAATTTTTGCTTTAATCATATTGTCATTCTTAGATGAAGAAATTAGGAGGTTAAAGGTACTAGTCTATGAAATCCAGCACAGCCTTTGGCAAATCCTGAAGGTCAAAAAGGCTAAGGCTCAATACATTTATAGCTCAGTTTCCATATTACAAAAGACCATTCAAATATACATATGCCATAAGAAATAGTCTTATCTTCTTTAGAAAACCTGCCAGGATTCTAGTTTAAACAGGAACTTGCAATGGAAATATAAAAGGCAAGAATCTATGCTTACAAAATGTTCAAACTGGTATTCTTAGGCCACAGTGCAGCCCAAACTCCCATGGTTTCCAGGGACTACAAGCATGAACAACACTTAAGGAATGCAAAGTACACTAAATTTACTATTTCAACAGACATCTCAAAATTCCATAGGTCAGCTTTTTAATTGGAGAGAAAAGAAAAAGGTTTTCTGAAGGAAATTAGTATTTCGTGGAAGAACCCTCGGCCAGATAACTTGAATGATGCCATCACCTGTCTCAGTAACAGACTAACAAAAGTTACTTTAATAGATACGACTCATAACAGGAGTTTTAAAAATAATAACCATACTTCTAAATACAATTATCCCATTCTGTATATTGTCAACCATTCCTCATAATTTTTCCAGGGTCAGCTTTACTCGTAGCGTAGTGAAGAGTGAAGAGTCGCAATCTTTTTTCCAGTTTTGGAGATTTTAAAAAACTTTTCAAGAGAGGAGGTGGCTAGAGCTGCCTAATTATAATGGCTTAGAATATGCATAGAGTACTGTGTTATGCATCATTAAAACAACAAAATCACAGAATAATTTAGATGAGAAATTGTCTCTGCTTAGCTCAGTACCCAACCAAGAGCAGGTTTCTTGGAACTTTGTCCAGCCAAATTCAGGCTCTCTCAGAAGGATGGAAATTGCCCACCCTCTCTCTGGGCTTGACCACCCTCATGGTGAAAAAGATTTTCCTAATATTTAATCAGTATTTCCCATTATCTGACTTGTGCCTGTTTCCACTTTTTCTGTCCCTGTATACCACTGAGAAGGGTCTGGCTCTGCTGTCATGATATGGGTTGGGAGAGTAGGAAGAAAGCTCATAGCTTTCTCTTCTGCTGATTGAAAAAAGTCTCTCCCTACACATCATGTGCAGCAGTCCCTGATCATCTTGGTTGTCCTCCACTGAACCCACCACAGTATGTCAGCATCCTTATACTGAAGAGTCAAAAACTCACAAGAATCAAGTAAAGGCTCTTACACACTCTTCTATACCATACTTGTAATACATCTGCATATGTATATATGCATACAAGAGAAGAAAAAAAAAAGGCAAAAATACTTAGCATTCCAAGTAGTATTGTCTTGATTAGCCTTTCATTTTTAGGGCCTCATTACTTTTATACCATTATTTTCACTTCAATTTTAAATGTAATATTCCTTTAAATAATTTATTGTATTTAAGGGGGCTAAAAAGGAGACCTTTGTGGCTCTTAAACTGCAAACACATGTAATTCTGGGTGAAAAATCATGTACACTGTTAGCTGGTTTTGTGTGTTGAAGGCAGAAACTAAGCGCCAAACTCTGAAAATGCTCAAATTACTTAAAAAGCCATTAAGTGTTTGGGAAGTTAGCATTAGCCGCACCATTATTCCAGAATACACAGAATGAATGTTCATACAGCCACCACACATAACAAACAAAACCAAAAAACCACCAATGTTCAGTAGTGTGGGCTGGCAGTGACAAGGCAGAGCATTCCCTTGTGGAGAGAAGGCCCTTCTGAAGTTTATTTCCTTCAAAGATAGGATGGCTTCCTGCCTCTGCAGAGCAGGTCTGTCTAAAGAGCTTGCTCTCAGTTTGGTTGCTATTCTTCCAAGAATTATTATCCCAGCTGTGAGGGGGAACCCTTTTCTATTCACTTAAGTGATATAAATTACCTTGTACAAGAAGTTGTGAGATCAAGCTTAATCTGGACCAGGGTGAGCTTATTTCAGTTTGTGTTACATCAACTTCTTTAACCAAATGGAAACCAAACAACTTTTATACCAAATAAAGGTGTAGGTAGAGGTTTGCAACCGCAGAGCAGTTTGGGGTGGATATAATACAGCAGATTAAACTTTTGTAAAACTTCACATAGTAGAATAAAACCAGAAATGGTTGGTGGTGGGGCTGGGTGTTGCATTTTGGGGGAAATCACTATTCTACATGTTTTTTTCTTCTTTCTTTTTTCTTTTTAATTAATTTTTATTTATTATCATTCAGCTTAGCAATGAATCAGAACCCTTTTAACATTGCCTTTTGAAAAAGTCAAGAAGCTTCAGGAGATTTCATGGACTCACAGAATATCCTGATTTGGAACTGACCCACAATGATCATCGAGTCCAACTCCTGGCCCAGCACAGGATCATCCCAAAAGTCACACCATGTGCCTGAGAATATTTTCCAAATGCTTCTGGATGTCTGTCAGGCTTGGTGCTCTGACCACTTCCTGGGACTCTTCCAGTGCCCAAACACCCTCTGAATGAAGATTTTTTTTATAATATCCAAGCTAAACCTTTCCTGATACGACTTCAAAATTGTATTGCTTTGATTATTATTCATGCATCCCTCCCAGTGATTTAAATAGGGTCAGAATAATATTGCAGATATTTGCAGCTGTGATTGAGACAGTACTATAGGTATTTTCTATAGGCAGAATCCTGGCTTCTGTATGTGTTCTTAATTTTAGTTCCCTAATGCCTTTTTCTCTTTCTGATCACACTACTAATCTAGCCTCCATTCATTTCAAAAGGAAAAGATTTCTAAAGGATATTGCACCTTGCCTGGGTACTTATTAATGCCTGTTCTTGTTCAGTGATTATACAAAGATTTTTTGTACAAAGGAGTAGAACTGGCTTGAGTTAAATGGGTTTAGGAAAAAAAACCCACAATGTATTTAGGTCAGTACAAATTCCTGGTTGGAAACTTTTAGATAATCTCAAATCTTTAACTATATACACTTTAAGTAGTTTACTGAAAACAGCAATATCAACAAAAAAAAACTTGTCCTAAAGCCACAAAAGTTAATTTTAAGAAACTCGGTCACATTTCTGAGTAAATCAGGCCTAGTAAATTCCCCCTCATCCCCCAGTTTTATTTTCAGAGAATGAAGCATCATATTTGGAAGGAAACACCCATTCCCACTACTAAAGTTGTGCAGCTGTAACGAATTGCTTCATGACCATGCAACCTGATTGCTTTTCTTTTGTTTGAAATGGCATTGAAAAGGAACAGCTTCAGCTGTAGGTTAACTAAATTCCTGTTTGCAGAGATTCAGTTACTTGTGCTTTTTGTTTAAGGGTTTGAGACTATGCATTATTGCAAAAGAAAAAAAAAAAACACATTCTCAGAAAGACAATCACTAAGATGTGTTTCCTCTGTATTAGGCATATATATAAATCTAAACCAAAAAAATACATTTGTCATGTTTTGTACATATTCGTAAATAATTATTTCATAAGTTCTACCCTTCAACTTTTTGCTGTATAGAAACAAAGCATTTTTATTTTTTTTTAATTCTCCTAGCCTCTGACATTGAAGTGTTCTAATAGGATTATTTCTTGACTCTCCAGTTAGCACAAGGCACTGTTTTGCAGTCCAGAATTGCAAACTATGATACTCTCTCCCTGTTAGGTTAAATAGCAGATTCATTCTCATCCATGTTGTCCAAAAACCCAGGCACTCCACTAAAGAAATAAGCACAACTATCAAAACCCTATCACAAATAATGTAAACATGTGTGTGTGTGTGTATATGCATATTTTTATACATATCTATACATATGCATATATATATATATGTATATATATATATGAATGTGTGTGTATAAAATAAACATTAAAAAATTGACTTTATTAATAATTTCTGGAATCCCAGACTTCAAATCCTTGCTCAAGCAAGTTTCTACAAACAATGGAAAAAAATGGATAAAAAAAAGGTAGTCCTGAAATATAGTACCTACTACAAGCCAGGGAAAGAAGATCCAATAGCCCAGAGTCTTCTAGAAGACTGACTCATTCCTTAGACCATTAACTCCCAACTCACTTTAAATTTAGGTATGCGAGTGAATCCTTATGCTGATTCTGTTGAGTCCAAAGAAAAAACAAGGTCTTTGTCCCTCAAAAGGCTTTAAGGGATATGCAAACACAAAAAATGATGGGTTTCAAGCCAGGCACTTCACCTCATCTCAGGTGGTTTAGTATATCATGGAACTGGAGTAAATATCTCAGCTAAGTAGAACTCTGGTCATTGATGGTGTTCCAGATCACAACTAAGAGCTAAAAATTACTCCGGAAACCAGAAGGGAGACAGTGCTGACCATAAGGTAGACTTACAACATAGCTGGGAAAGAAATGCATCTTAATAAGCAAATAATAGTAAAAAAACATTTATGCAGTGGCTCCAAATTATTAGACATTAAGTTTTCCAACAGAGTAGTCTACTTAAAAGGACCAGAGTGTATAACAGGCTACAGAACTGCACTGTTCTTCTGATTCATGACACCTTCACAATCTTGCTTGTACTAGCTGTCTGCTCCCCTTTGCACTGTGATCTCTGTCCCATGGGCCCATGTCTCATAATTGAATAAAACTGATCACACCCTAAAAAATTCAGCCTTACCAGCCTTGAGCCGGCAACTTCTATCCCTGGGGACAAGAGAGTCACTAGAGAATGAGCAGCTAGGTTTCCAAAATCTTCTGAAATCAATTAGACAGAAACCATCATTATGTCTTCCAGTTGTTGTACCCCCTTGCTCTTGCCTTATCCAACTGTTGGCCTATATCCATCACAACCACTTTCTCTTGCTACTAATAAAGCCAGCTTGGTCACCAAGTGTGGAAAAGGGGTAAAAATGGCCCTGAATGTGTACTCTCTAATAATCACTTACACACATTAAACAAAGAGAAACCAGCAGGTGCTGTATGGATCTCAATAAGGTGACAATCTGGCCACCAGAAATGCTCAGCCAGGCAAGAATGCTACCCTCCAAAGTGTACCTCAAACTATTTTAGTAGCAAAATAGACAAAATCATCTTGTGATCCAAGGCAGCAAGAGGCTTAATACCATCGGCACAGATCTTAATCCAGTTCCAGCAGGAGATTGCTAGAGTGTTTTTGTTCTGTCCACAAACAAAATAATGTGGGTCAGGGAGCACTCTGGCCAAAAGACAGTGTGTTAACTGTCCCCATGCAGCCTCAAAACTGAAATGAAAAAACACCAGGTAACATACGGTAATAAGAAGAGTATTGGCTAATAATTAACAATGGATTATCACTAGACAGTAAGGAAACCATGTGCTTCAAGCTGACAGTTTATGGTCCTTAATAAAGCACCGACAACTACTGCCAGTCTGGGACCTAACACCTCCCAAACACTGCCAGAGTTAAAAAAGGAGATGAGTCTCAAACATTAAAGGGAACTAAAAGTGCCCCCAAAACTTCTATTATTCCAGAAAAAAATGCTGGTAATGAAGATGTGACCCTCTTTGCACTTCTGCTCCTCTCCTGCAAATTAGCAGTTCTGACTGAATTGAGCAGCATCACTCATGAAGCAGAGGCAGCTTCCCTGCAGTGAAGGATATTCAAACAATTTGCTTGAGTAATGATGGTTTTGACTTACTTATCTTCTCCAGCCAAATTAAATCTGCTGATTATGATTATGCAGGTGCTGTGGTAAGAGCAGAAAGTTAAGCATGAGAAGCATCAGTCTGGCCTGATGGCTCCAGAAATAGATTCAGCCAGGAGCTTTCTATGAAGTAGACCTCTCACCTGAAAACAGCCTGCACAAGTCTACTTTGTAAAATCAAGAAGGGATCTGTTAACCAGCTTAAATCAAGATGAACAGCTGTTTTCAGGGATAACTAGTCTTTAGATTCACTAAGGTCCTTAAAACTCAGTACTGTGTCAAATGCTTCCCTCTGGAACTTCAACAGCCGTGAATACAATAAAAGCCAATTTCTTCCACTTTACCAAACTGTCTGCATTTCTTGTAGACCAATAAACAGAGCTTCTTTCTGGGCTAGGCTTGTCCTGGCCAGTTAAGGCAACTCATTTCCAGCAGCAAGCAAATATGACCGCCTACACTAACCTCCTGTCATTTTCCAGGGATTTTCTTTTCCTCTCACTTTTTTTTTTGTCCAAGATGCATTGTTAGGAGGTGGGAAAATATGGCCTGCAGACCTGTCTCAAGGCTCATTCCCATCATTTAACCAAAGAAATCATGCTCACAAGTGTCAAGTTGAGCCATCATCATCATCATTGTTGTGCAAGATCAAAGGTGCACAAGACACTGACTGCAGAATTGAGGATATTGCCTGAGTACTAACACCCTAACTAACAGAGAGTATGTTTATCAAACAAACCAACATCCTGGAGAAAGGAGGAAAAATAATTTGGCTCTTGCTTTCCCAGACAGCAGAAACAAAAAAAAACCAAAAAAACCCAAAAAACAAACAAAAAACCAAACAAACAAAAAAAAACACACAAAAAAAAAATCAGGACAAAATTGAAACAAAGTGAATTATAAAGTGGAAAACTGGGGTGTGGGGGTTCTGGTATGGCCAGAGTGACACATTGCATAGTCTGATCTAGTCCTTGCTCTGAAATCCTATCCTCAATGAAAGGTCCAACAACTTTTATGGCTCTGTAATAGTTTACTTCAGTTAAAAGAGTCTTTCTAATCTACGTAATACACTAAGTTTAAAGATTTAGTTATTCTTGTTCACATATAAAAATTATTGTGACAATGCTCAAAGGACAAAGCAATTATCAAAACAAAAGGGCAGCCAGGTACATTTGATTATTAATCCGCTGAGGAGATAGAAAGAAAATATTGTTGCATACTAAGAGTTTTAAATTAAATTATATTTTTTTCTATTTCTGTATATCAAAGAATCATTTCAAATCTTTAAAATTTAAGAGGTGATATTTATATATACTTCCAAGACAATACAATATGAAAATGCAGCGTCTCAAACTACATCTAAACTGGAAATGTGCTACACAAATGAGTTGAAGACAAAGTGTGAACTTTGCTTTGCCAGTGCTTGAATATGGTTTTACTATCATCACAAGGAGTCACATCTGATAAACACAAAAGAAGCCTCTAATTCTAGTCTTCTACAGAAGAGTATATCCTACACATTTGTATACCCCAGAACTACATAAAACAAAGTAGTAAAAATTGTTGTAGAATAAAAAAATAATCATATTAATGCACTCCAGAAAAGAGCTAATCAAGTTTTCTGTTTATTAAGCTGCCAATTTTTTTTCTTTCTGGTAGAATGTTGGGTTTAGGTGTTCAAATTATATACTTGAAGATGAATTGGTACAAGCAATGACATAAGCACAAGTAATCTGAACTCCAAATAAAAACACAAAGAAGTGAGTGAGCTCTTGAAAATAACATCTGCTCTAAAAATATATTTGGTCCATATAGAGGAGAAAATCAAGAATAAGGATTCTTGTTTCACTGTGTTCTTTGATACTTTTTTTTTGGGAGATGGAGGGGTTGTTTCATGTGAAATCTCTAAATCAGAAGATGTTCTGAAGAGTGAGTAATGTCCAAGTTTCTTTCTAAATACTGCATTATGCACAGGCATTTTTGTTTGTTTGTTTAGAAAGAAACCCCTGACTTTCTGCAACTGTGATGAGTAGCTTTTTGTTTATGTAAGGCAGGAGCTTCTGCAGCTGTGTACAGACAAAATTCTGCGAAGTGCTGAATACCTAAGATCATACTGAAGTCAGTGCACAAGTCAGAACCTACACAAAATGACTCTGGGTTTCAAGTAATTATGTATCTCACAGCTTCCAACTCTTATAAATTGTTATCAAGATGAGGAAAAGGATAAATGTTGTAGGAACATACCAACTTTTTGTTCTTTTTTTTAAATTTTAATGTAAGATTTATGATGCAATACACATTGAAAGGTATCAAAAGAGTCCTTGAAGCCTTCCCAACCATGCATTCCTCTGAAGGAAACAATGAAGCCTTTGGGTCTACTCGACACTTTTCTTCAGTGGGTATTCATAAATTATATGATATAGAATTGTATCCCTTGCCTAGGATGGCATACAGAAAATACTGTCTGTGAAAGTGTTAGATCCCCATTCTTGATCATCTTTCCCATGGTTCTATAACTATTCACATACTTTCTCCTCATTGCTTTTTATTTTTTCTAGTGCTGTACTATTCACCAGATTTCTTCATTCTGTATTTTTTGGCATGGCAAAATTTTAACATTCCACTTTAATTTTCCAAAGATTTTGTTTCCTTTATTCCTGTTCCATAGCTACTTCCAATGATACAATGTATTTGTGGTTTTGAACAGGTGACTGCATATAAACTATGCGTAGCAATGTGCTCAGTGGAGGGCCTAGAATCTTTATAAAACGTCTTCAGCTGTTACTGGAGAACTATCTAAACTTCCACTAGTTGATGGCTTTTTGTTCTTCTGCTCAGAATTGAAGTGTCCATATTCACATCTCACAATCCATGTGATGATAACAGGCACGCTGGCTGTATCTCTGATTTAAGCTGTCACAGGAAATACATGTCTATTTGACAAACCACTCTTGGTGGTGATAGCAACTGACTTGCAATATTCTTGCAGCTCAGCTTCTGACAGTTCCGTCAGCCCAGAAGATTTACCAAGATGGGTGTTTCTTTCATCTAAGGTGGGCGTTTCTTTCATTTGCAAATGAATCTTATTCTGAACTCTGGATATCCTTTCCAATTATTTCAGGCTCCACTGCCGACAACTTCCAAGCCTCCTGTTAAAAGTTACCTGATTCTCTTTTTTAAGAAACTGCCATCCATTCCCAGTGCTGTAGGTTAACTGTATGCCAAACCCTTCTTTTCCCCCACCTAACTCAAGAATGAGAAGAGGCATGTCTTTTAAGAAGAGGGAGAATTCCCTGAGTAATTGACTGTTAGAACACCAGGGATTCTCCGACCCTACATGTGATTTAGCAAGCAGATTTTTGCTGGCATCCATGCCTCAGTCCAGAATTCTCCCTGTCACCAGTATTCCTGGCTCAGTGAAGAATTTTTAAATGGGGAATTTTCAGGCTAAACAGAAGAGAGTCTGTTCTGAATTTGCAGGCTTTAAAATGCACAGCTCCCTGTGACAGGGAAATCCAGAAATGAAGGACTTGGGTTTTCTTAAGCAAACTTTGATTTGGGGCAGAGGAATAGGTGAACAGGAAGGACAACACGACATAGCACAAATTCACATGGGATTTTTGTCCCATGCTTTTGGACTCCAGATCACTGATCCAAGTTACAGCCTTATAACTCTTTTAAATCACCCTGTAACTACAGCATCATAAATGATCATCGGGGCCAGAGGGTAAGAGAGTTTGATTGTCTGTTATTTGTGATGACACTTCTACTCCAAAGAATGAACACTAAGAAATGCTCATTATAATTTAAGATGGTTTTTTGTTGCCTTTTTTTTTTTTTGTGAAAATGATAATATAATCTCAGTAAACTTTGGAAAGAACTTGTCTTTTTTGATTGACTTTGCCAATTATGATGTCAGCAGATGCCATGAAATCTGGTTCAACTTGAGGACTCAATTTAGGAAGTAAAAGTGGAAAAGGCAAAAATTTAAAAATTATAGACATCTGCAGTTTTAAGACACTGTAAAAGCTATTAAAGTGAAAGCTTTATTCTATTCCACTAATCTTCATTAAAGAACAAGTTTACCTTTCATTAAGATAAACTTACAAAATTGCATTATTTTTCTAGCCAGTTATTTTAAAACGGATGTGCTAATTATCCCAAATTGTCTGAGTGAAACAACATCTAAGATTTTGGCAAAGTATTCCACTATAATCCATGGTAAGAAGAGAGTAGGTTATTCAATACCTATGTAATTGTGGGCTCATACAAGAGACATGGCATTTTATAATTCCAGGGCAGACTAACACTATAGTAGTAATTTTTGCTATAACTTCATGTTAGCTTCAAATTTTCTGAAGTAATCAAAACAAGAAAATTTTCTTTTTTATATGCTACAGGTAACTGGAAATACATAGGCAGTTTGATCTCCTGTTTAGCTGAAGCTTTATCCTCTGAAAATGTGAAGTCTCTCAGAAAGTTCAGCTAAGCTGGATTTCTATCTATTGTTTTGGGGCATCTGGAACTAGTGGGGAATACAGTGTTTTCCTGGCTTAACATTTTTTTTTTCCATTGCACCCTGAAGCTATACAGTACACTGCCAAGAGAAAACTAATTCAACAGTATAAATTAAAAATAGGATTCTTGTGACACAAACTGCATAAATATGGTTTACTTGTGTAATTATTTTGCAGCAGTGATATGTCTCTGTTATGAAATCTTCACAAATTGTGTGACATTTCTGTTAATAGCCAGTATGCAGAGGTGAGAAGAAGGAAAATTATTAAAATGTTATTGAAGAATGAATCAGTAATTTTTTAGGGGAAGGTGAGGCCAATCATTTCTTTGCAATATCCTATTATCCTTGGTTTAGTTTTTCTTTAAGTAGAAATTTTCAAGTGTGTCTTTGGCAGTGTAAGAGTCAGAACATGTAGTTTTAAAAGAGTAATTTTAAAAAGTTTCACAGATTTGTGTTGTCAACTTAAACTATACTTTAAATGAGACTCTAAAGAAGGTATTGGCTTTTTCCTTACTATTTGACAGGAGGCTGATGTCTTAAATAAAAATCTTATCACCCTCAATGCAGCATGTGTAGCAACTACCAAGCTTTCCATATTCAGACCTCTAGCCTTCAGAAAGCATTAGGACAGAATAATTGGATTTTGGGAATCCAGAATTGTGGTAGTAACCTATCCACATTTAAGGCCCAGCAGCTACAGCAGTTGATAACCACACTCTAACTGCTAAGTTATTATTTAAAATTGTTTATTAGAAAGAGTAGCAGTCAAAAGGCATTGAAAAGGGTCTAAGAGCCAGACTATCCAAGGAAATAAAGGGTCCAAAATGATAAAACATCAGTTTAAGATAGAACTGAATTCAAATTATTCTAAACATGTTCCTTACTCTATAAAATGGGCTTAAAGTGAGACACAAAGGTATTAAGTTAGTGATGAAAAGATACAGTCCCAACATAGGCATTTTAAAGCAGGTAATCAGATGATCTAGAAATCAACTCAGTTAATCAGCCCTCAGCCTTGTACAGCAGCACACCCTTCTCACATGCACTCCTGCTCTCAGTTGTGCCTAAGAGTCTGCCTAAGATAGAATGATTGTTAAATTAAGGATCTTGGGGGGGGGGGATCTTATATCTTCAAAATAACTTCTTCAAAAACAAATAAAACAGGGTCCTATCAGCTGTTTGAGCTTTTTCTCAGCTCCATTTGTGTGAAGTATCCTTTACAGTAGCTATTAACACCTCTGAAATGCATCTACTCAGCAATTAGCTCTGGCTTGACAAATCACTTGGGCCTAATATCTGTTTATTTCTCCCACAGAACAAAATGACAGGGCAACTTCTGAGCACTTTGGCATTTTGTCATATGGATATGTGAGTTTTCTATCCTAATAAAGCCTGAATAAGAAAATGCTCATAGAATCATAGAATGGCTTTGGTTGGAAGGGACCCTAAAGATCTCTCTGAAATGGGCAGGGACACCTTCCACTGGACCTAGTTGCTCAAAGCCCCATCCAACACGGTCTTGAACACTTCCAGGGATGGGGCATCCCAACAACTTCCCTGGGGCTGCCCAGTGTGCCCCTGTACCCATGTCTTACCATACTCAATATAAAGAATTCCTTCATAATACCTAATCTAAGCCTTCAGAAAGCATTAGGACAGAATAATACCCTCTTCAGTTTAAAGCTGTCACCCCTCGTCCTATTACTACATACCCTTGTTAAAAGCCCCTCTCCAACCTTCTTATAGGCCTCTTTGAGGCACTGAAAGGTGTTTCCAGAGCCTTCTCTTCTCCAGGTCGTACTGCCCCAGCTTACAGCTTATCTTCATAGGAGAAGTGCTCCAGCCCTCTGACCATCGTTGTGGTCTTCTTCTGCACTTGCTCCAACAGGTCCACAGCCCTCTTATATTGGGGATTCCAGAGCTGGATGCCGTCCTCCAGGTGAGGACTCAGGAGAGCAGAGTTGAGGGGAAGGATCACCTCCCCTGACCTGCTGGCCACACAGGATGCAGCCCAGGACACGTTTGGCTTTCTGGGATAAAGTGCACATTGACAGGTCATGTCAGACTTCTCATCCACTAACACTTTAAAGTCCTTCTCTGCAGGGCTGTTTGTAATCCAGTCTCTGCCCAGACTGTATTTCTGCCTGGTATTTTCCTGATTCATATGCAGAACCTTGCACCTTGTTGAACTCCCTCAGGAATGCACAAGCCCATCTCTCAAACCTGTCAAGGTCCCTCCAGCTGGTGAACTTTCCCTCCAGCATGTCATTGGCAAACCTGCTGAAGGCGCCCTCAATCCCACCGCTCATCTTGCCAATAAAGATGTTAGACAGTGCCAGTCCCAACACTGACCTGTGACAAATAATGCTCTTCACATTGTGATCATTCATAACAAAGAACTTCAGAACATACTGGATCAGATAAACTACTGATAAGAAGTTTGGTAAAATTACTCCACCTCCCAGGTACTAGAGAAAATAACAACAAATAAATGAGGAAGGGTGGGTGTTCTTTCTACAAGCACCACTTATCAGGACGTCATGTATTTTGTCTGTAATACACAGACAGTAACATGACAACAACAATGAATCAGGTATGGGAAGAGTTAATTTTGGGGGCATTCTTCACTTCGTCTGTTCATGCCTGTCTGTCATGAGCCTGGACATCAAAACCAGGGGCAGAAACTTCTTCATAGTGTTGGGAAGAAATCCCTTCTGCCTCTATGGAAGAGCAGGGAGAGTGTTCCGAGTTTTTAAATCATAGGAAACAACATATGAAATGATTTTAACTATCCTTCCTAACTTCTACTCAAGCCATCAAAGTTGAATATGTACCAAAACAGGCCCTAAAGAATAGGAGTAATTTCATCAAAAGATACTGAATTGAATCCCTATGGGACACCAGTAACTCCTGGATTTCTTGACTTCTGCAAGAGTCTGCAAGTCTTCTTGACCGCTGCAAGAGTTGAGCGTTCTCTCTACCTCAAAGGGTCACAAAAATCCTGAGAGTTTAGCAAACAATAAATGAAAAGAGACCTGCAGCTAACTGGCCAAGTTCACACATCAGAAAGCAATCATTACATTGTATGTTACTAGCAGGTGGTTAACCATAATGGTTATTACTTGTCAGCCACAAGTGTACTTTAATTTCTTTGTAGGTGACCAGTGCTCTTTGTTAATAGCTATTAAAAGTTTTTGATAACAACACAATGTCCATCACAGTTTTGTTTCATAACAGACTAAATCACATATCTGTCAACCTTGATAGATTAGCAACATGAAATTCTTATATTTAATACTCATTCTGAGTAATCTTGATTTACTGCCTAGAAAATTTCTATTTGAATTATGCTGGTGAATGACACCAAGACAATTTTTACTCATACATTTAAAAAGGCCTATGTGTTTGATTCTACAAATTAGTCTCTAAACTGCAATTTATTGGGGAAGATACTTATCTTCCCTTTTCACTCCTTTTCCACACTCACTGTTTGTTTATGTCTTGGTTACAAGGGCACTTCCACAGACCTGACTTTGTGGTATTATTCATGACACCAGCTTGTGTGGCATGACTTTCCAGAATTATCGTCTTAGGTAGGAACAACTCCTCCTTCACTGAGTCCACTCACAGTGAGCAAATTCCTTTGATAATACCAGAAACTCAGTGGAGAAATTAGAAGAATAGTAAAATGTGAAGTAGCTATGCTTGAAACGGGTGGGCCAAATGACAGATGTGCCTCTGTATTATTCAAAAGAATTATTCATTTTCATGAAATGCCTAAAAGCAGCAGTTTTCCAGTCTTCTAAACTATATGTTGACTGCAGTGAACCTTGAAAACATACTGCAGACTATCATGTGTCCATGTTACTATTCTTTTTTTAAGTGTAATAATTCAGCATCTCATGGCTATGCAAACTCTATTGACAAACTCCAGCTTGGGTGGAGTGTTGAAGTGAGACAAGGCTCCTCTCCACATGGTATTCTTCTGGAAAGGCTTTGTCTTTGCTTTGTTTGCTTTGATGTAAACTAAAAGGAGTGGGTTTATACGCCCAGAAAAATACAAGTGGATGAGGGCAAGACATCAGAAAAATATTAAAGTGAAGATGTAAAAAAATGACTAAAATAAATGGCAATATAAAGCTTTTATTCTCAACACAAATGATTGGTTTTCTGGTATACAGGACACCAGGAACTAGCTCTAAGAGATTTTGTCCTTCTAGCAAATAAGCAGACATTCATTTTTTCATTTGCTAACCATTTCTAACCTACTGCATTTCTAGGATTTGCTATTCTTTGGCTTCCAAAGCAATGCTAGGAACATCCTTACCTGCAATACAGGTTACAAGGGTTAGGCTTACTCTTGTGCACATGCTTGATTTTACAGAGATAACAGTTTGGGATTGTAATCTGTCAGCAGGATCAGTGGAACCACTTATGTCCATACAATTCAGAGTCTCATGCAGATTCTGAGGGTTTTTTTAGCCCCACTTTTGTTCAAAATTATTAACAATATGCTAGAGTCTTGTAATTATTGAAAATATTAATATAAAACAGAAGTGCGGGGGGGGGGGTGGGGGGGGAGGAGAAGGAGAGCCTTCCTGACAAGCAATCTGTTTTTTTTTTCTTTTAATTTTAAATAAAGCTGTCTGCGAATTTGAGCCTAGGGAGACCTTCATTAAAATCAATTAATCAGTCAGCCTCTCTGCTGAATAGCTTTCTGGAGACAAAATCAAAATAGGATTTGGGAGCGACGTGTGTGCGACTCCTGTTTAACTTTTCTCCCCAGGGCCGCAGTCTCACACCCCTGACTCGCCTCAGCGGGAGGCGAAGCCGGGAAGGATCTGGCACGGGGATCTGTGACCCGCAGCTCAAGGGGAAGGGCGACCGTAGCCCAGCCGGCGGCGGGGGGACCCCGGCACCCCGAGCAGGTGCCCGGGGCCTGCGGCTCGGCGCCGAGCAGGTGAAGGCTGCGTTCGGTGGCCTCGGCCCCCTTGGGAAAAGAACGACCGCCCCTCAGTCTAGCGATCTCGGCGAGGGCTGGTCGCTCCCCGCCCCGGGAGGGTGGAGGTGACGGCCGCGGTCGGAGCCAACTCCCAGCGGCTGGGTGGGCCCCCTGGGGCGGGCGCCACCTTCCCGGCCCCAGCAACTAGCCCGGAGCATCTCCCCTGGCCCCGCCGGCCGCAGGAGGAGACCCCAGCCCCGCCGCTGCCTCCGAAAGGCTGAGGGGGAAAGTTCTCCCCGCTCGCCCGCAGCCCCGCGCGGGCCGGACGAGGCGGCGCGGTGTCCCCCGGCGGCGGAGGGCGGCGCGGGTGCCCTGCTCCTCCCGCCCCCGGGGGGCGCCGCCGGGGCAGCACAGCTGTTACAGAGCCGCGCTGGTCCCTCCTCCCAGCTGCGGCTGCCTCATCTCCCCCCACCCAGCCCGTCCCTCCCCTCCGCCGCTCCCGACGCTGCTGCTGCTGCTGCTGCTGCCGCCGCCGCCGCCGCCACCTCCTCCTCCTCCTCCTCCCCACCCCCACCCTCTCTCTCGCTCCCCATCTCTCTCTCTCTCTCCGTCCCGTTCCCCCCTGCCCCCGCCTCTCCCCGCCCTGCCGCCGCCGGCCCTGGCAGAGCAGGCACCGCAGGGGGATCTCGATGTAACACCATGACAGGCATCGCCGCCGCCTCCTTCTTCTCCAACGCCTGCAGGTTCGGGGGCTGCGGGCTCCACTTCCCAACCCTGGCAGAGCTCATCGAGCACATCGAGGACAACCACATCGGTGAGTGCCCGCGGGGCCGCGGCCAGGGCAGGGCGGGCGGGGGCCGCGTGTGCGGCGGCGGCGGCGCGGGGCGGGGTGGGGGGCACAAGGTGCAGCCGGAGCCGGGGCGCGGCGGCCGCCGGGGGAGGACGGTCGGCGGGCGTGGAGTGGCAGGAGCAGGTCCTGCGGGCGACGTGGAGCGCTCTTTGGGGAGGCGGCGGCGTGCGGCGCGGCGGCATGGGTGGGTGCGGGGGAGGCGTGCAGCCCGCCGGCCCTGGCGAGGGGGAGTTAGTTTGCATTGGCAGGAGGGAGCGCAGGAGCCCGGAGGAGGAGGCGGCGGTGGAGGAGGAGGGAGGAGGACGGGCACAGCACGCCGCCTGCTGCTTCCGCCCCGGCGCTTGCTGTCAGGGCTCCGGGGAGGGAGGGAGCCGCCGCCGCGGCAGCCATTCCGCTTCCTCCTCCTCCTCCTCCTCCTCCCGCCGCCGCCACTGCGTCCTGTCAGCGCTGTTGCTAGGTGTGGCGGGGAGCACGGGTCGCGCTCCGGCCGCCGCAGCGCGGGAGGCGCCTCTCGGCGGAGGCACCGGCGTGCGGGAGCCCGGGGCCGGCGGCGCGGTGGGCGTGGAGAGAGCGCCCGGCGGCGGGGCCGGCGCAGCCCCCGGGGCCGGGCGGGAGGGAGGGAGGGAGGGAGGGAGAAGAAGGCGGCCGCGCCGGGCGGGACCCGCTGCCCTGAGCCGCGGAGCCCAGGCCTGGCCGCGCCGGAGCATCACCTGCGGGCTCCCCGCTCGGCCGCCGCGCCCAGCTCCCGTCCGCCGCCCGTCCCGCCAGGGCCGCGGGGGCGGGGACGCGGCGGGGCGATGGCTCGTCAGTGCCTTCCCGGCGCGGGCGCCTCATGGGCGGCGGGCAGGGGCGTGGGCCGGGGCGCCGGGGCCGCCCCTCGGCGGCGCGGGCGGCGCCCAGGGGAGGAGGGGGCGGCGCGGCTCCCGGCCGGCCGCGGGCGCCAACTTTGCCTCTCCCCCCTCCGGCGGGACCGGCCTGCCCGCGCCCGGCCGGGCCTCAGGCGTGCCGGAGCGCAGGCTCTGCCCGCAAAAGCATCTCGTCCGCAGCCGGGCACGGCACTGCCGCCTCCCCGCACCTTCCCGCCCCGGCAGGTGTGCTGCCTTGGCTGCTGCGCCGCTTGCTTCCCATCTGCGTCTTCACTACTTTCTCTCTTTGCTAATAAAAACACGGTGCTTAAGTTATCAAAAAACGAGCTAGTTGAAGGAGACCAAGTTTTAAAACTAGGGGGAAAAATTCAGAAGTTTTAAGTACCTGCGGACTAAGTGTTTCGCTAGAAGTATAAAGAAACAGTGCTGCTACAAAACGATGAAGCTAGCATGCATTTCAGTTTATTAAAGTTGGAATAAGCCTGCCTGAGTACCTGAAAAAAATCACTGAAGCTTAAATTGTGAGTGTAACGTTATATTAATGTAGCATTATAGGTCAGCAAGATGCAAGGTGTGGTTCTCATAATTATCACGATGCCTAGTATGAGGTAACAAAACCACATACCGCAAAACTGTGTAATTTATGAGCCGACGTGGTGCAGGCATAGCACTGTGATATTGTTGCGTTTTTTTAATCTCAGATTCTTACCTTTTCCTATACCGTGCATTGCATTACACCAGAAAAGCTTATGGGAAATAGTTCCCGAAAATGAAAGTTCATAAGTCATCTTATGCGTCCCTTGAGTGGATTATCAGCCTTTAGGTGCCACAGCCCACAGGGTGTCACAGAAGATACAGTCCTGCCCACATGGTCTGTGCATTGCTGTTAGAGTCCCAGTAAGCAGTCCTGAGACTTCTTCACAGAGAAGAGAACTTTATGCTGAAATACTGTAATTTTAAAATAATTATGTATTTCATTCTATAGCCTTCATAACTTTTTCCTTTTCTCAGTTAGAGCGTTGTGGATTGAGCACACGCACGTTTGATAGAGTGTGTCATTTGCCAAGACTTCCAGGACACACGTCTGAGGCTCTGCACGTAGTGGCACGCACAAGCAGCTGATTTGAGTACAGACTGCTGGGGTATGACATAAGGTTGCTCGTGCTTTACTTTTCATGTCACACCTCTGCATGACAGCAGGTTGAACTTCAGCTGCTTGTGAATACGAGATGTGGCAATGTTACGTTACCTGTATGAGACCCTGGGAAAATCAGTAGGGAGTTGAACCAGTGGCACCAAAGTTCTTATGCAAAGGCTCAACTCTGTGGTTTGGTGGGTGTGAGGAACTCCTGCCACAGCCCAAAGGATGATAATCTGTGAAAACTCACCAGCTAAGTGCTCGTCTGGAAGGTGATTAACCTTCCTGAAAGCAACTAGGAAATAAAGGACTAAATGTCTGAATAGGAGCTTATGTTGGAATTACATTCTCAGTAAGATGATGCAAACAGTGTCCAGCTTTTGCTGTTGTATAGGCCTGGAAATGTGCGCTGAAATGTGTTGCTATAAAAATTGACTGTATTTTTTGGTGTACGCAGTGAAGAGTAACATGCCATGTAAAAATAGATTGCTTTGGACATTCAATGAGTGCTGCAGCAATAAAGAAAACTTGATTGAGTTATATTCCATTATTAGTTTAAACTGAAGTGGGTGATTGCTGGGCAGACGGTGTTACAGCACAGATAGCAAACTTGGTGCTGTGCACAGCAGTGTGTGGGGTAGGGTATATGGCACAGGCTCTAGGTGGTCTGGCTGCTGCACTGCTGCTGCTCTGCCACATTTCACGGGATAGCTTAATCATTCACATCATCAGTGGAGCACTGGTGGGAATGTGGTTGTGTCTCAGAGCTGTACTGTGTATCTGAAAAGTGGGAGCAAACACTTAAGGGATTTTTTGGTCAGCCTTTGGAGAAAAAACTCAGCTTAGCATAAGGAAATAGGAAAAGAGACAACAGGAAGAAAGTGATGCACAGGAATTTTCACCTGAACATGAGGAAGTACTTCTCTATCATTTGGGTGGCTACTCACTGGAACAAGTTGTCCAGGGTGATCGTGGAGTCTCCCTCACTGGAGATACTCAAGAACCATCTGGATGCAATCCTGTGCTACGTGCTCTAGGATGACCCTGCTTAAGCCAGGAGGTTGGATGACCCATTGTGGTCCCTTCCAGCCTTACCTGTTCTGTGGTTCTGTGAAACATTGCTGTGGCATTCTGCAGGCATTTCTGAGCAATTCCACAGTTGCTTTCTTTGCTTGTAATACTAATGAATAATCATATTGTAATGAAATAATTCAGTGTACAGTGGTGTGGTTGAGGGATTTTTTTTCCACCTATATCTTAGTGAGCAAGTAAGAATTTACCAGCTACTTGAAAAAAATCACTGCATGTAACTGGGGAGAGTTATGGCTGTTGGATGAAGTATTCAACTCTGAGGCGGTGCTGGGTGCACATCAGCTGCTTTTTGGGCTTTGCATTTATAGATCAAAGCCTTGTGAAGAATTGGGCTTGCTCAGAAGCACTGCTCTGGGGTCTTTCATAAGGCAGGCCAGTGTCCTCTGCAGTGAGACTGTTCTGCAGTCCGTAGCAATGCTACTAAACAATGTATTCACATTTTCAGCGGCTCACGGCTGGAAGTGGATGTTGATTTAAAACTGCTGATTTGTAAGTGCTTCTCTGTCAGCTTCTTCTACGAGCACGTTGTCCAAGCAACCTGAAGTGCTGTTACCTTCCCTGCAAGTGTGCCAAGAAGGGGTGCTTTTGGTCTGCCTTGCTAGGCTGTCTCCCTGCCTCTGTTTTGTCTGCTCTGACCCCTTGCAGGTAGTTTGGTTGACTTTACTGACATCTCTAGTCCACAAGCAAAAGGTCAATTTACTACAATTCAATTAGCCAGATGCAGGCTGGCAGACAGAATAGACTCAATTCCCCTTAGTAATGTCAGGAGAGGAGGAAAAAGACCCCACCAATTTTGAACTGCCAAATATTCAGCTGTGGCAACATGGCACAACTGCTTCCACAGAGTGTTTCTGAAAATACACTTAAGTATTCTGGGACATTTTGAGCAGTTCATAGAAGCCCAGGAGGTCCAGAGGGTTACATCTTTGGTATGGGTTTTTTTGGGGGGGGGGCTTTTTTTCCTGTTCCTCTCCCCTTTCTCCCAACTTGTTGCTCCCTCAGTCTACCTGTTGAACCACACACTTTAGAGTGATGATTCAGGTAGTTTCTTAGCTGCTAAGATGAAGTTTACTCTGATGCTGAAGGACCAATATTTAAACTGAATCTCTTCATCAGGTTTTGATAACATCCATTAGTTTATTTTCATTTTTGCATGGTATTTTTAGTAAAATACTTCAAAATCGGGTGAGGTTCCTGTTTGTGCGAGGCACTTTGTGTTCACTTGGTTCATGGTAAGTGCTGATATGTGTATGGACCTGTGTGGCTCTTTGGCTGATAAGAGCAATCCTGCTTCTCCTGAGGCTCATCAAGCATTGAGGAAATAGATGGAAACAAGATGAGTGTCCAAATGTGGTTGGCTAGAAGAGGTGGAAGAGTGGACAGGAAGAGATAAAAAAGATAAATCTGAATACACTCTTACCAGGAACTAGAGTTTGATATTTGTATTGCACTGAAACTACTAGAATTTGAAGGGGAAAAAAAAAAAAAAGACCATCTGCTTACACAGTAATTGCACAAAAACATGATAGACTGTCACTGAACATTTCATCATAGCTTTGCAAGAAGTCCCAGTGTTGGATAGCTTTCAGTGGGGTATTTTTGTAGTATTGCTGTTGGAACTGTGAGCTTTTCATCAAGCTTGACTGATTCCCAAATACTCGGGTGGATCCTGCAACACAAAGTACTTGTTGTGGGAGCAGGAACAACTGTTTTCCTAAGTGGTAGGATTAGCAAGGGAAATAAAACTTCCTTCATAAAAGAATAAGTGCAGAAGACGGACCAAAACCTTGCATATAAAATACTACCCATCTGGAAAGTTCAGGTCATATGGAGGGAGAAAGACGCTTATGAATTTCCATGTCTGGTGGTAGCTTTGACATCTGCTGCCTTCAGTGTCTTCAGTTCTTGATATTATGCAGTCAAGGGGCCAGATTCCCCAGCAAAGAGCTCAAGTAGTTGAATAAGCCATTGGCTGAGTGCATGTACCTTTCTTAAAGTTGTCCCTTTCTATATTTTCTCAGTCATACTAATAACGTTGTGGTGTCCTCACTTTGATAGAGGTGTTGAATGATGAGCTGGCTGTGAGCACGTGCTAAGGTGGCATTTGGTATTGCTAAAATGTAGGCTTTGCTCCCCACTGCTGTGTTGCCCAGACTTCCAGCAGCATCTTGGATAAAGTGCAGTCTGACAGAGGTGACAGCTTCTATATTGGAGCCGACTGCACGTTGTGTAAAACAAGCATAAGAAGATGCAACTGTTGAGTGTTGCTAAAGATGAGGATGAGGGGCTACACACCAGCATCTGTGGAAGGCCTGGAAAACCTCAGTCTGTATGACAGATTGTGTTCACTTAAAGCTGAGCTCTTCACAAGAGTGTGAACATCATTTAAGTGGCTGCCATCATGTAACTTTCTTAGCATTTGCTCAATGTGTAATTTAACATTTGGAGTTGAGACTGGCTGTTTTGAAAAGGTGGTAAATCTTAACCTAAGGCTTTTTACACCGGGAGTGATGTGGCAGTGCATGAAGTGCTCTCATCAGCATCTGGAAATCAGAGGACAGACCCATACTTAGTTGCCAGTAATGAATACCACTGCATGAACATGTGTCTTTGCAAAATAAGCAATTATGTGCATTTACCTCAGTGGGAGTACTAATTATTGTTCATGAAAAGCAACTTCCTACATTTATGACTACATTAGGTAAAGTTCATCCTCTGCCCAGTACTTTTGCGACTGTCGTTTTTGTTTCTTATTTAAAACGCATTTCACAGTGAAGTGGAATGATCTGTTTTCCAAGGATGTTGGTTATTTGCTTTGCAGGTTGTTATGGTGAGGAAGGCCATTCTATCTTAGGAAGGCATTTCTATCAAATAAAGACTTTTTTGACTAAAAGATCTAATCAGCACTTCTTTCCCCCACATGTAATCTTGAGCAGAGCAGGTTTTTGGATAGCTTTGCATTTACAAGTATGGCTTCTTTTGCTCTTCGGGTTTGAATATAAATTGTGATAAAATGTAAATGTGACTATCGTAACAAATTCTAGAATATATTAATCATATGGAGGAAGATTGAATTGTTATTAAACTTTGACTAAAACATAGTTTTTTCATACTTCTGTGACATGAAATTTTTTCTTGCTCTGAGGTTACCAAGTACATGGAGGATAAGATACAAAGTGTTTAATGGTGTAAAGCCTGAGTCATGTATTTTCTGGGAAGGAAAGACTGAAAGAAAACATCTGTGAACATGCTGCAAACTGATTTTTCATTTTTAAGATTGAAGGTCTCATATAAAGCCGATAGGCATCTTTCCTTTTTTCTTTGCTTGCTTGGAGTGGCTTTAGGTGAGGCCCATTGCAGTGCTGTATCCATATGACTGGCAGGGATTGTTCCTCTTGTATGCCAGCAGATCTACAAAAGAGCTGGAAAATGGAAACCTGAAGAAACATCAGGTAACTTGTAGCGGTGGCATTACACCTCACTTGTGTAGGGCATATTTACCTTTGTGGTGAAATTTATAGTGATTATCATGTCTGCACTCCAGGGTTTGAGACGGTGTTTTCATTGCTAACTTCCAGTTCTTAAAAGAACTGTGAAATAATCAGGTGGCTGCCAGTCAAATGGTCTTTTTTTCACGTCATAATTTCTTGAGGAATGTGAAATTGTATAATAATAAATAGTAAGTGTATAGTTAAAAATAATTTGAGGAAGGAGTGATGCCAGAAGATGAAGAAACATCTTTTCAATCTGAATATTACCTACCATTCCTTCCTCTTCTAGAATACAGTGTAAATGCAAACAAGTAATCAGAAATATTTTGTGTCAAGCGGCAGAATACTTCAATGCAGAAGAAGGAAGCACTACAGGCCTGCTGCTTGCAGTGTACATTTTGTGCTGCTCCTGAATTTTTTTTCTTTATTTATAATTATTTTTCTTGAATAAGCTGTTTTTCACAGAGAATTGATTTTATTTATTTCTAGTAAGCACCAGTTATTCAAAATTTGGATGATAACCATCTAAGAAAATAGCTGCTCTGTACACTTTGAGAAAAGCAGAGACAAAGATTTTAGTGTTAATTTGAAATGGTGACAATTAGAGAATTTATTTGATAAATCAGCTGTGTTTAACAATAGAGTCCTTGGTTTTAAAGGACTGTCTCAGTGAATAACTTCACATTAAAAATTAAACAACCAATTCCTGTTACTCAGTGTCTAATTCTATCTTGAGACTTTTAGAAATGCTTTGGGAGAGTGCATACAGTTTATTACACTTTAGTTATGAGATGATGGACCAATATTCAGAGATGTAGAACAGAAAAAATATTCCAGTTTATGGTTTAATGATTTTTTTCTTGGCTATTCATATTTGTGTTCCCTGAATTCGTACAATTCTTAAGTCTTTCTTAACTTTGTGCTGTGATAAACAAGGGGAATGGATTTTTTCACCAGAGATGCTGATGACACTGCACTTGTTGTGTCTCTCAGAAGTGCACAGGATGGAGTATATTACTATTGTGCAGTTTCATTTCAGACACAGTAATTCATTAAAGACTGAACTGACTTAAATACAGGTGTTGTATCTTTATAATGTTATCGTTTTGTGTTACAAAGGATGGAGTGGACATTGAAGAAATTTACCAGTTTAAGGGGAAAACTGAATGGGATTTTGAAGCCAAGCTGATCAGTTCTTTATGGACAAAGAGATTAGAACTTGATTGTAGATGAATTTTGAAACATTTCTTCTGATTTTGATAAAGATTTCATTGTGTGAAATAAAGCCAGCAAATGACTAGTAACTAATAAAGGTCATCTTATTTATTCAGAATTATTTTTTGTGAAAAGCTGAGCACTTTCACTTTGAAATACTGGCATTGCTGAAACTGGTCCAACAAAATATTTTTATAGTTTCAGAGAATATTTGGACACTTCTGACATACCGGCCCCAAGTACTTTGTAAAGCTTGAGTAAGCTACAAATGTCTCTGTTCCTTATGGAAATGATTTTTTTTTCCCCATCATATTTTGACAGAGTGCAAATACTTTGTGAATAAAATTTGTACCTCTAAATACCCCAGTATGAAGTGGAAAGGAGTTATCACCTGTTTCTCCAGCAGTGTGTAATGTAGTCATATCTTTCTGGGAATTATCCCGATAGAAGCTATAACCCAGAAAAAGGGAGGTGTTACATTTTAGATGCAAGAGATCCAGTTTCACTGCTATGTGATATATAAATGTTAACTCGGCCCCTTAGAGGCATTCAATGTTGGAAACAACACTATCTAATTATTTCAGTCATCTATTGTGATGTAATCCTGCTGTGTATGCTCATCAGAGTGTCTGAATCAGTGCTGTGGAAGTGACCTCAAAATTCATTTAAAGGCTTAGTGGAGACTTCAGATGTTTGCCTGCTGGCAGGTGAAAGCTGCATACCAGACTACTGAAGTCTACCCTTGCTTCCTTTGTCTTCAGATCAGAGAGCTGACATGGATACAAGTAAATCTGATTACAGACTTTTAGGGAAGCCCTTGTAATTTACATGGTTTTGTAGCAATATGTTGGAGAAGTATTACGGCTTCTGTAACTTGCTATTAAGTTGAGGAGAGTCTGCTATCTCATGGTTATACTGGGTTAACTGTGATGTGAGATTTGTTAAGTTGTTAAGGTCTCAGTTCTGATGCAGAAAATAAGAGTGAACTGTGCATATAGTCATCTCTATTTCAGTTTGGGATCAGGGAGCTTTTTTGTTTATCCTGTTAAGTTCTGGGGGTATCTGCAGAGCCTTTCTCCTGAGGAATGGGGTTTTCATTGTCTAAACCTTTTTATTTTCCCTTTAGCGCAGATTATGGAGAAAGATGTGTGAAAAAAACACTAAGGAAAACCCCAAACAATTGCTTTTTTCAATAAATTTGTTTGGGCCATATTGCAAGAGCTTCCTGCTCACTTAGTAAGTATGTTAATGTGAAGAAGATGGATTTGTGGAAGGGAAGTGAAAAATTTCCTAAGCAGTGGCAGCACAAAAAGGGGGAGAGGCTCAGAAGTATGCTGCTCTGTGTGCCCTCAGGATGAGGGTTATTCATCAAATGAAGATGGATGTGGCAGCAATGGACCAGGCAGCTGACAGTAACAAATTCACTAAAAATGGCTTGTAACTACTTTGATATTTGGAGGAAGAAGGGAAGTTTAAATGTGTTTAAAATAGAATCCATGGTTGCAGATCCTTCCAGGCAGGAAATAGGAAGACTGTGGTCCTTACTGTAGTTATAAGTGCTCTGCTCTTGAGACAAGGTAGTGGTATGGTGAGTGAGGAGGGTGGGAAGATAATGTTACATAGAGTTTTTTGTATTTACTTTCATTTCACAGCACTTTGCTAGGGAGTCTTCATTTTCCTGGGCTCATTGTGTGCACTTGCTGTACTTGAGGGAGGCTTTAGTTGTGCTGTAGGACTCTTTGCACACAGTTGTATTTGTAAGCATTGGTAATAACTGTATTTTCTTTTTACCTTAGAAAATCTCATAAATTGACTAAATAATCTCTTCTAGATGAGAAATGCTGATACTGTAGCTATCTATATCCGTCTTCATGCTTTATCTTCAGCAGACGTGCTTGACAGGAGTTCCAGACTTTGTTCTCTGTCTTAGGAGAGCTGTCTAGAGATTTAGCTACCTGTGCCTAGTGTTCTCATTTCATGTATCCAGAATAAGCCCTTTCTTCCTGGCAGATAATTTTTTTGGTTTGGCTTTTTGTTTGTTTGTTTGTTTTTGTGTGATTGTGAAGAGCCTGCCATCAGAACAAAGCAAATACTTCCTCTTTGCTGACAGTTACCATGGGGCAGTTACCGGGGGCTCTCTTTAGAGCAGATGGAGTGGGAAGATAAAGTCTGTGTTGGATACTGTGAGCTGTGACTTAGTTATATGCCAGGGAGTTTTAGTGGCTTGCTCAACCTGCTCCCAGAGCCAGGGCAAATACCAAGTGCTTGTTGAGGTATGTAACAATAGTTGAATGCACAGGATGGGGAAAAGGTATTTGTTGCTGTTACCTTCTGTGGATGTTTTTGGTTGCACTCTTGTATTTAAATATTAAGTGGTTGGATTTCAATTAAATCTAAACCCAAAAATTGTCTTTGAGCAGCCTTTACCTGTAGAATTTTACTTCTGCATCAATTTTCGTAACTCTGACTTAGAAATCATTGTGAAAGAGATGGGCAAGAGGTTGTATATCTGCTCTTGCTTTATCTGAATTGTATATATGGCCTCAAATGCAATTCAAATATTGAAACAAATATAATAAAAATTACATGTGTTTATAAACTTAATGAATATTCTGGAGATACACTGGATTAATTGATAGCTGCATTTTTTTCTCAGTGGTGACACAACTTCTTCCTTTGTTTCTTCTTTAAATTGAAAGTGCAATTCCTGTACCATTGTCACCCTACTTCTGCTTGATCCCAGTGACCTCAGAAGGTGTACAGTTAGTGAACCCTTCTGTTCCTGCTAATGGCACAGTATTCCAGCCACAGGATTGCTTACTACCACCAAACATTCCGGAAATGAGGGAGTGCCTTTTCTCTGACCCTGCCAATATGGGAGCCATAACATCTGCATTTGGAAACCAAATCCCTTTGCCCCACAAAGCACAACCCCTTAATAATGGAAAGGGTTGGAGTTTTGCCCGCAATGGTGCAAATGGCTACTAAAATCACTTGATACCTTATGAGTTCAAGATTGAGCCCAAACAGAGTTTTGCAATAGCTTATTCTATAGTAGCAGGTGTGCATACATATTGAAAGCCTGTTAGTATTTGCTCACAATCTCTGTGTGGCTAGAACCATGGCACAGAACTGACTATACAGCTCTCTAGAAAGTATTGTCAGCTTGTGTGGTGTAATAATTTTAAATTTATTATGCACTCATTGTATGCCATTAGACTTGCTATATTGATAATTAGGAACAATAATTCATGCTGATCTTTCTGCATGTAATTAAAAAATATTAATTGTAATTGAAGACCAGGTTCATGTTTCTTTCAGAAGCCCACATGGCTACAGGTAGTTAGGAGAAGAAGAGAGAACTGAAGAGAGAAGGCTGGGAAGAGCCCACATACTAGTTCTATTTTGGGAAATTGGTACAAGATAGTAAATTGCAGAGGTAGGAATTAAAAACCCAAACCTTCCAGTATCTGTACTTTGGGAAGACACTTGTGAGGGATTGTTCATCCTTTCATGATTGAAAGAATATCATACAAACCTGGGGTTGGAATTAATCTTTTTCTTGTCTGTGTCAACCTGTGGAGCAAAATTGGACCTTTACTTTAAATTGGACTTCTTTTCTATACTACTGTTCAACCCCTCTCATCACCTGACACTTTTGCTTACCTGCCAAGCCCTGACTAGTGCTTAAGGAAAGGGATTATAAATCCCATACCTACATGGAGGAAACTCTGCTCCAGCTATGTTTAGCTTTTGATAAGGAGCTATGCTCAGCAGAGCATTCTGCTGCACGTACACACAGACCCCAAACTGTGGTGCTTGGTGCCCCAAAGTGGTTTACCCTTTGCATAGAATGTACCCACCTAGAAAGGTGTTACATGTGTATTCTGTGGTAGAGTTGGTGGGTACCTGATGTAGGCTTTGCAGAGAAATCAGAAATTGCCTACTGTTCTGTTACTGCTTTAAAAAACAAAGTTCAGAAATCTCCATCCGGTGTCTGTGCTCACCTGCTGCTCACCTTCTGACTGTTCGTTCTGTTCTCTTCTCCTGTTGCTCCACAGATGAGTGGTTGATTGGAGCCTTTCTCACGGCTGCTGCTTTTCTGTCCTGGAACCACTGAACCGCTTCGTCCTGTAAAGTCTCAAAGCCTTCTTTTCTTGTGAATACTGATTGTTCTGATTTATTTATTTTTGGTGCTCTGTAGAACAGATGTAGCTTAGGAACACGACACTGAACACAGGCATAATAGGATATACTGTACTTATGTTGTTCAGGCCTCTGTATTAACCATATAATTACAGAAGGTGCCTTTCTGAGAAAATAAAGAAGCAGAGTATAGGAAGGAGTAAAGATGAGAAAATCTGAAATTGAAGCAAGGGAGAAAAGGAGTTTGTGAAAAACAAAGGAATCTATTTTCTAAAATGAGGTCTTGGTTCGGGTTTTTGAATCTCATAGACTGGATAGTTACCTGCCTGAAAAGAAACCATGTTTTTTCCTGCTAGGCAGACACGTGTCTAACTCTGGAGCAAGTATACAGGCCACTCTCTTTCTCCTGACTCACTTGGAGGTTGAATGCTTGGGGTTGTTCAGGCTGTCTGCTTGAGGCATGTACTTGATAAGATTGATACTTAATGTGTGTTTTAAGTATCTTTAGTTCACTGCCTACAAAGTCCTTACCTGATTTATCCTGAAGACTTTTCTTGTTTATATTACTAAATACATCCCGCTGTCAGATCAATTCTGTGGGTTATTGTGGCTGCCTTTTCAAGCTACCTTAGTACTTATTTTGAATTTCCCTCCTTTTTTGTGTAGATCATGTTCCTTAAGAGCTGCATTAGTGATTTAGATGTGGACAACTCCCTCTGTATTTTCATTTTGAAGCAGAACTTTACATATCTGAGAGCTGAATTCTTTTGCTTAGCTTTCTTGCTCAGGGTTGAGTGCTCACACTGAACGTTCACTTTGAAAGATTGGTTCTGTTACTGAATGTGTGTGCTGAAGCACTCCTGGTAAGTAAGCAATTTCCTTCTCAGATATGACTTATCCTCTTCTTGTTCTTACAGGAATACTGTAGCCGTTCTCTTAAAGTCAGTTCTAAAGTCATCTTTTTTGGAGTCTAGGATTTGTTAAATGTTGGGCTAGTAGCTCATCCTTCCTAAACATTATTTTGTTGCTATTGTAGCATAACTTGTTGGAGTCTGAGATACAGAGTGTGTGCCCTTGTTTCTAATACTTAGTTCTAGGATCCAAAGAAACACTGAAATTCATATAGCATGAAATTCATGAGCATGTTTTCATGGTGATACATGGGAACAAATGTTAAAGTTAGATAGGAAAAGTCTAAGTGTGTAGATTAGAAGGTGTCTTGAGTCACTGAGTGAATAGGTTGAAGTTTAGAGTTTAAGGTAGTTTAGAGAGCAGAGGACAAGATGGAAGATTTAGGGTGTTGTCTCTTGTCCTTCTTTCTTCTTCATGTTCTTCTCCTAGAGGTTTTTGGGTGGTAGTAAGTGATTGGATAAAGAATGCCACAGTGTAGCACACAGGTGTTGGGTCATTGAGTTACTAAGAAAAATAATTTAGTTGGCATCTGTTAATTGGGTAAATGGACATATGAAAGACCTTGAAGAGGATCTTTGTTAGCCATTTAACCCCTTTTCTATCATAGTGCACGTAGCTCCTTGTACCTTGTAATGCTGATAAGAAAAGAATAAACTACTGATACCAAACAAGAGAAAACTGCCTCCCTTTCGTCAATCTTCAGTTCAAAGGGAAAAAGAACCTAACCCACAAGTCCTTAACGGGACAATAACTGATTGGTTTTTTGGGTTTTTATTTAATTTTATCTCCCCCCGCCCCGTTTCTCTTACCAGTAGTTGCACAGTAGAACACCTTTCTTGTCAATATCGTAAAGATCTTCCTTTCTGGATACCCTTTGGCTGCTTTCTACCTTGTTGTGGGTAGGTAGCTTAGTAGAACAGGCTTGTTAATGACAGCTTGTTTGGGAGGCAGTCTGTTTATGTGGACTTACTGATTTCCTCACTGTGACTCCATTGAAGCTTCCCACCTTTGAGCCTCTGGTGTTAAGCAATCAAACATCTTGCATGATGGTGGTTCTCAGGATCCAGTAGGCAAGGTCTGACGATAAGCACTCAGGAAACCAAATTTATTGATTTGAATTTGGTCTGTGTTTTTTTTTCCCCGACATTTTATGAAGAGCAGAATATAAGCATTAAGGCCATTACCAGAAGGTTTCATGTTTGAATTTGGGTAGATACAAACCTGATTTGGATTCCTTTCCAAGATAGACTTTTATTTCACAAGTATTTGTGACAGCCCCCCTTTGGAAACACTTTGAACTGTTCTGTGTTACGTATTTTGAGCCCCCAAGTGTCTTAGACCACGGCAGAGGAACTGCTTTCTCTCTGTGTTCTTGCAGTGCAGTGGAGTAACATATGTTGTTGATTACTAGGAAGATAAAGCTGAAGTCTCACAGTCCTCCTGTCTCATTTCTCTCTACTAGCTGGTGTGGTGTCATGATTGTGTGGTAGGGATGAGGAGAAGGATTCCAAAAACAAAAGAGCTACTGAGTAATCGTGTGCTAAGCAATAAAAGTTTAGGTGGGCAGAACATACTTCTGGTTGAGCATATATCCCTGCAAGTTCCATGAAGCACGGCTTGCCATGTGATACCTCATGGTGAGACATCATATGGGCAAGAGAGACCAGCTGATGCTGAGACACCAGCACAGTGTGGTGCCTCTGGTTGTGTAGATGATTCCAGGGCTGTCCATCCCTAAGCAAAGTGCAACTGTTACATTGCTCTGTTTGTAACACTCTCATGTGTCTGTAGATACAGTTTTCTTTACTTTCAGAGGGGAAAACCGGTGATTTGGGGGATGACAACATGTATCCTGGTTTTGCAAAATCATCATAAATGCTTTTGTAGAGTGTTTGATGTTTAGGAAGTGCTGACCTCTTCCCCTTCTGAAAACTGGTGTTCTGTTGTGGTGTCTCATTTTGGTCCTGTGTGCTTTTTATAATTGACATATACAGTTTAATAAAACTGATCCATGGTACTAATGTGTAGTACTTTTGCAGACTAAACTGAGCTCTTCCCATCTGATGGCCTGAGGAAAGAGAAGATATGGTAGCAAGAGGTAGATCCGAGTGGAGGCAGCTCCATCCTCCCTTCTTGGAAGCTGTTTCTGGAGATGGCAGAGAGCTGTTTCTACGCCGGAGAACGTCTTTAAGAACATGCATTCCTAGCCATTCATTGGACTTGTTTATGTAGTAGGAACTTGTCTAGATGTAATTTTGTTTCTAATGCTTAGAATGTGTTGTAAGGATGTGACCTTAGGAGAATGGCTTGAATAACACTTCTGCTGTCTTGGCAGGTGCAGAGTTCAGCAGGTATCTTTTTTGGAGGAGAACAGAGAAGTATCTGTATGTTTGCCTGCCACAAAAATGTAGTAATAATGAGACATGCTGCAAAGTGCATGCTTGTCAATTGTATTCAAGTGCTCAGATAACCACACCGATGGTCCCAGTTTAAGGAGTTAGATAAGCGACACAGTGGTATTTTGTGGTATTTAACATTTGATCTTGAATTTGAGAATCAGTTGTGGACATTTCCTGAGAAGCAGCAAGTTTCTACATGTTTTGTGATCTGCAAGTGTCATGCTGAGTGTGCCTATGTGGTTGGGACTGATTCTTATCGGTTCAAGTTTTGAGTGAGCAGCATATACAGAGGTCCCCTGATACAGAGTAAAGATTTTCAAATAAATGCAGTCTTTTCCTGGTGATGTACACTTGTGGTGTCTGCTTAATGATGCTATTTTGAACTGGTTATAGGATAATGAAAACAGTGTTTTGTGTTTCCTGAGTGTGGGTTACCAGCACTGCACTCCATATTTAGCTGTGAATACAAGGTGTTGGGATTAAGTTTTCCTTTTCATCATGTATGCAGTGTTCCCAAAGAAGTTAAGGTGCTAAAAATGAGCTCTAAAAATCACCAGTGCCTTACCACTAGATAGAGATTTCTGCGTTATTTCCAACTTCCATAACTTCTCTGCATCCAGTTTTAAAAATAGTTGAGCTGGATCAAGGATTATGAGTCCTGTATTTTCATTTGCTATTTCTGACTGCTTTAGCTGGCTATAAGTGAACAGATAAAATATTGTCTGTGAGAGGTAACCAACAATTTTCTGTCTATGTATGGACCACAGAGGATATGAATCTATTTATTAAATACAGTGTAGAAGTGGAATTTGCATGGTTTTGTCTCTATGTAACTGTGAACCATTATTGATGCCGATACCCCAGTTTAGTGGGGTAGGAGAGGCTTTTTGCAGAGGAGATTGGAATAAAATCCAAAATATTTATCTACACAGTGCTAATGGGTCTGAGGTTTTGTAAGATCTGTGTTACTTGTTCTGCCATCTGACTTCTTCCTTTATGGCTATTTCATTTGGTTTAACAGATCTGGCACTTCTAGCTTCAACAGTGATACTGTAAAAGAGAAGGTAAAATCATAGTCGACTCTATGTGGTCATGTTGTGTTTGGGGTGTAGAAGAAGAGTTTTTTTCAGTTGTTTTTTGAAATCTCCGCTATCTTTCCCTTTTTTTGCAGAATCTTTCTATGGATCCTAAAGCTGGTGAAAATACTAATTCTCAGTTTTTCTGCATCTGTCCATGTCAGTGTAGAAGTGAAAATGTTGTTCTAGTTATTGGTCTGATTCATGAGCATTCACTTTGGCTTAGGTAGGAGGAGGAAGACAATACATTATTGTGAAAGAAAATGTTTGAGCTCCTCAGTAATAAAGTAAACATAGCTTGCACTTAAGCAGGAAGAGTGTTGGTGGATAACAATGGTAGAATTACAGTTTAATTGGTTGACTGTAATAATAAGCATTAGTGTTTGGCAATGTGTTGTTTCCATTTAGAAATGCAAGGATTAGATGGCTCAGCAAACCGTGGAAGAGGAGAACCAAACCAGAGAGGTGAAACCAGTCCTGGGCTAATGGCAGGGCTGGATCTCCTCCTCCTTACAGGAATTGTTGCGAGATGCCAGGGAGGTGTGTGGGCTGAAAAAACTTGTGCACATTATTTGCAGCTCTCAAAAGTAAAACCTTTGGATGATCCATGACACTTTTGGATGGAACATGACTGATATCTCTGCTGCATAGGTGTTCCAGTGAGGATATCAGATCTAGGCTCATAAATAAGTCTGTATATAAATTTATAAACCCAAACATATACATGCATGAAGAATGTTTATAGTTCCTTTGTCTGCATGTAAATATGTGACAAGTAAATAAAGATTTTGGTTTTGATTTGGGTAAAGGGCTGAAGTGCAATTTCCTGTTCAAAGATGCATGATCACAGAATTAAAAAATGGGGTTGACTCTAGAGAGGGTAGCTAAATACCTTCTATTTCTGATGGCCTTTATATTTTTGTTCTTTGGGTTTTTTTATTAACAGATATAATTACTATACTCTTAACATTATTTTTTCTATCATGCTGCTTAGGCTTTGCTAACTATCTCAGGTTGATAACTATCACCTTGGTTCTGAAGGAGAAAAACGGTCCAAACATGTGGGCAGGGGAGGAGAGCTGTAGATATTTATCCCAGCAGCTATGTATTTTAACTTCTAAGCTTTGGGTTGCATCTGTGAGCTTTAGTTTCAGAGCAGTGTCTGTGAGACCATTCCTGACTTTATTGCTTTTATTAGTTGCTCTGGTTTTTGTTTTTTTTGGTGTCCTTTCAATTTCATGTTCTTGTATTTCTTTAGTTTTGATATTTTCTTTTCTTTTTAAATTTTCATATTCTAAAGTTTATCTGGTTAGAGCTTTTGATGTGGCAAACATTGGACAACTTTACTATGCATCATCTGGCTACAGGAGAACTTGATGTCTCCCTTACACACCCTTACTTGTAGCTCCGTGGATTTGGCAGTAAATAATTGACTTTTTGACATTGATAACCAGAAGCTGCTGTAATATAGCATTAGCAATACTTGAACCTGTCTTGAAAAAAAAGTAATTTAAAAATTCATATCTTGAAGGAGGTGGAGAGTAGGAGAGAGAGGTGACAGCACACTAGTTCTGTGAAGACCAGAAGAGTATTGTATGTAGTGAGTAAAATTCCTGAGACTGTCAGAATAGCAGGAGTGTGCTGAAGGCAGGGATGCACAGTTTCAAGAGGGATGATGGCTTCTCAGAGAAGTGCAAAAATGGCTGTGAGTTAGAGGTCAGCAAAAGTAAACTGTCTCTCTTGTGAAGTGATAGGATTTGGCTTCCATTGTGTATGCTTGGACCAATACACAGTGCCAAAAATAACCCTAGGAATGTGAGTGAGAGATGGACACCCTAGACAGGTAATGTTCCTGAGTCTCTAATAAGAGTCTGAGGAGTAATTTATCTCTTTTTTTTTAATGATCTGGGATTATATTTGACTTGGAGTAACAAAAAGGTGGTGCTGCCAGGTTGTCTTTGCCTAAAGAGAAAAACTGCAAGTAGAATTGATGAATCAAACATAAGTAGTGGCGGGGCTGAGATTGTAGAAAAAGTCCTATTTCCTGCAGTTAGCAAGCTTGCTTCCTCTCTTCTATTTTGTTTTTAATTTCCATGCCTCATGTATCCTTTCAGTTCTTTATAAACTTCAAGAACTGAGCTAAATGGAGTCTTTGATGCTGGGGTAAAGGATTACATTTGCTAGTAAGAACAGATTAGCTAGTTCTTTTAGAATAGAGCTGTCTTAAAAGATGTGAAGAGGCCTTTAAACTAAAGTTGGTGGGGGAGGGGAACTTCCATCCATCCTACTTCTACCAGTTTGATCCCAATGCCAGCAAGAGATGCCCAGAGCCTGGAGATGGATTGCAGGTCAGCAGTAGGGCTCCTGAAGAACAGCACAAAGGAATTGCAACCTCTCCAGGCAGCAAGTCAGCTTCATTGCATCGACACACTGGAAGGAGGGGGTGGCATCCTTGACAGGCAAGCCTGTACAAACCTCGTGAAGCTCAAGAAGGTCAGGTGCAAGGTCCTGCAGATGGGTCAGGGCAATCCCAAGCACAAATACAGTCTGGGCAGAGAATGCACTGACACTAACCCTGCAGAGAAACACCTGGGGTTGTGGGTGGGTGGAAGAGAAGCACAGCATTACCCAGCAATGTGCACTTCACCCCAGAAAAAGCCAAATGTGTCCTGGGCTGCAGCAAAAGCAGCGTGACCAGCAGACCTCTGCTCTGCTCTGGTGAGATCCCACCTGGAGAAATGCATTCAGCTCTTATGTCCACAGCTCAAGAAGGATGTGGACCTGCTGGATTGGGTCCAGAGGAAACCATGGAGATGACAAGAGGGCTGGAGCACCCCTCACATGAGGACAGGTTCACAGAAGTTGGGGTTGTTCAGCCTGGAGAAGAGAGGGCTGCAGAAGGCCTTACAGCACCTTCTGTTACTAAAGAGGGCTCCTCAGAAGGTTAGAGAGGGACCTCTGGCAAGGGTGTGTAGTAATAGGGTGGGGGGGTAAGGGCTTTAAACTGAAAGAGGGTAGATTTAGATTAGCTATTAGGGAGAAATTCTTTATGGGAAGGGTGATGAGGCACTGGAACAGGTTTCCTAGAGAAGATGAAGATGCCCCATCTCTGGAAGTATTCAGGGCCAGGGTAGACAGAGCTTTGACCTAATCTAGTGGAAGGCATCCCTGCTCCTGGTGGGACGCCTAGGTGGTCTTTAAGGCCCCTTCCAACCCAAATCAATCTATGATTCCTGAATAAATTGCTTTTCCACCCAGAAAATAGTGTCAAGTTCAGTTGTGAAGTTGCTAAAGATCAAAGCAGGCACTGGTGAGCAGCTTGTCCCTGAATTACTGTCATTTTTCCCATCCTTCATCACTCTCATAGTGATTATGCTTATGCACACTAAGAAAAATGCAGGATAAGCATTTGACTTTCTTAGATGGGGTGGGAAACTAGTGCATTTGTAGTATTTGGTTAATTGAAAGAGGCTTGCTGAAGCTACTTAGTCTTAAATCAGATAGTTTATCTTATGCTCATAAAAGAAGCTGTGGCAGAAATCACAGGCATGGATTTACTGTAGTTTCTGTAAATCAAACCTTATTGTGGTCTGGCCAAAAGCCACCAGGTAGAGTTAAAAACGTCATGAGGACTGCTCATGAGTATTTACTTTAAGTTTGGCCCCTCCCAACCCCACATATTCCCAACCTTTTGTTGAGAGCATGAATAGTGACTCTCTGAGGTTGTCTCAGTCATGAGGCAGGACAATGCCTGTCACCATTCTGTTCATGAGCAACACATACAGTCAGAGGTGTGTGGGATTGATTTATTTTCTTTGCTTCTCTTAAATCTAGAGAGGTTTGCCTACGAGATGAAAAAGCTGATATGATCTCCTATTAAGAATACAGAGTGTTTAAAAACTAATGTTCTGTGATGTTTCCCAATCTTATTCTAATACCCTGTCTAAATCTGAGCTAGTTATTCTTATCATCTTTCTTTTTATAGTTTTCCTCTTTCCTGTTTCAGCATTGAGTTTACCGTGGTTTTTGAGCTTCTCTGCTACATATGAAACTCAAGGAGGAACATTTAACTTCACCTGCTCTGGTCTTTAAGGGTGTGATGAGTAATAAAGTTAATAAAACCTTTCTTAATTTAACTTTGACATCTGTTATTGTTGGAAGTATACTGAATTGAATTATCCCACAAAGCATATGTGAAAGGCAGTTACATGTACAGCTATGGACTTCAGGCATTTTATTCAGAATTTTTTTTTTTTTTTTCCTGCAAAAGTAGTGGCATTGGTTAATTTAGGGTGTTTTAATTTTTCCCGAGTATGGGGATCTTAGTGTATCATGAAGTGTGAATAAGTGTACTCTTAATTTTTAGAAGTGTCCATAGGACCTCACCTAAGGCTGAACAATTCCTTTGAGAATTCCTATGAGACTATTCCTTTCTGTTACAGTTTCTTTACAGAAGTAAAGGCTGCTAGTTAGTTCCTTGTCTGCATTCAACTAATTTTAGCTGATTTTGAAGTTTCAGTTGTTTAGAGTCTTTGTCCCTGGAACTTTATTGGCAGTGATAGCCCATATGGTGTAGAATAACAGATAACTTTTTGTGCACATCTTGGCCTTTTTTTTGTTTACATAGTTTTGTTCTGTAGCAAATGTTTCTCATGTTAACGAGCCTTTTCTCCAGGAACTTGCATGCTGCATGTGAGTAATTTATTTTGGTTCCAAACTACAAATGTCTTGCTGGTCCAACAACCACTGCTTCGTCTCTTTCAGTCACTGTCATGGGTATGAGCTCCCAACCTCTTATGGCAGGGCTCTGAGGTGAGAGCCCGGTTAGGAAATGATCTTTCAACACACAGCTGCCATATGCCCTGGTGGTATTTTTAATGGTAAACCATTAAGTTAGTGATGTAGGTATGCCAGATTTTGTTTTTAAGGGTTCCAACTAGAACAATCATTTGTGAAAATGGGATTGTTATCCATCTTGTCCAAGACAGTCATAAGATCAAAGAGTATTTTCCTGTATGTTTAATTATAGTAACATATGGTCAAATAAAGTTACTTTTTTTACTGCAGTGGATTCTTGGAACTCTTTGTAACTGACCTTTGCTTCCAGACTGTAAAAATCACTTGAAAGAATGTATTAATAAGGAGAGAACAGTATTAATTTTCATGTGTATATACTAAAAGGCACTAAAAGTTCCTCTGGAAAGTTTCCAAACAAAAATAAAATGGTTTCTCAAGATTTTCCCAAAAGTCTGCATCTCCTTGTTTCTCTTTATCAGAAGCTGGATTTGAATGGAGCAGCAAATGTGCAGCATAATGGTGAAGGATCAGTGAGGTAAGGTGTAGAGCTCCTGCTGCTTTAGGCTTTGCTGAAGAAAACCAGCAAAATGTCATATGTCATCAGAGTGCACTTCCAGACATGAACTCTGCCTTTAGAACTGGACTTCGTTTCAAACAGGAGTTTGAACCTTGTCTGGCACACAGAAATTTGTAAGCAGTGGGGTAGCAGGCAGGAGTTGGCATGGGAGGATGAAGTATTCTTGCCTGTATCTTCTGGATTTCTCTGCCTTCCTACCCCTTAGGCCAAGTCCAGAATTTGCTTTCAGCTCTGTCCAGAACCATAATTTTGAGATGGGATTGTTTTTTTGAGAGGGTTATGATTTGTCCTTAATATGGATGTAAACATTTTACTGATTATGCCTTCCCAATACTCAGCTGTATCGCTTGTTGATTTCTTAGAAATTTCTTAGAAACTTCTGGGATCTGACATGGCTAAAATTTGCAACTTGGGGGTGTAGGGGGGAGTGGATTATGTCCTGTCTAAAACACTTTAAGTAGCAACTCTAATCCAGGGTAGAAAAGATAATCCTCAACAGGCCTGTAATAACTCTATTAAGAAGCTGTGCAGTGGAGGAAGAAAGTGTTTCTGCTTTTCTTTAAAAACATAGCACCATGAAAGATTAGGACATGGCTGATGAATGCTAAATTGTTCATTTTGCGCTGCTGTAGCTGATGCTGTGCAAATTCTCGTTGTGTCAATGTGCTGGACTAGGATGTGTGTATCACAGCAAGCTATCAAGTACCTGTCTGCATCAGTATGGAAAATAAAATCTCTATTGCCAAAGATAGGTCTTTAGATGTAAAATCTTGTGTTTCAGCCCAGTATACTTCTTGAGATGGTTAAGAAGGAAGAGTGGTGGTTTCTGCTAGAAAATACTCTCAGTTTAAGAGGGTAAGTCTGGCTACTTGCTTTGTGCTGAACACTGCGTCTGTTCTCAGCTTCCCATTGACTTTTGGTTAACAAGTGGTAAATCAGCTTGATGATCAGCATGTTGTTGTAAAATAATACACTTCAATACCCATATTGTGAAATGCTGCAACAAGAAGAAACGTGTTAACCTCCTCTCTGAAGCCTCTTCTACATGTTTTAGGCAAAAATAATCTGGCGCTGCGTGAATGCACACATAACTAACGTGTTTAATCCCAGAGTTGATTAAGTTGCAAAGAAGAAACTTGTAAACTTTGAGAGTACCATATAATCATTATACCCCGTTCCTCCTGTTTTTCTCATGTAAGAATGCTAGGGAAAAGAGGCAAGAAAGCTTGCGAGCTGCCAGTGGCTACATTGTATTACTATCTTTACAGTCTGCCTGTGCTATGTGTGTAATTCTCAAGTTCTGCGACTAAGAAATAAACCAGAGCTTTTTCACCCATTGTGCTTGCTAGCGACACAGGGAATAGCATTCAGGTACAGCTTATTGTGTTGCACTTTTAAACTGTTGGAATTTTGTGTGCAGTCCAAAAAGCTTTACATTTTTGTCTGTTTTGCTCTTAAAGCAGGAAAGAATGAGATGATGCAGAAGGTAATTCTCCAATTTTCATTTCCTTCTGTCTTTAGAAGGTTTTTAATAATGTTGCTGTGTACATGCAAATGATGTTAATCAGGAGATTTTGGTGTCAGCTTTGTCAACGTTTACATTCACTTTACACACCGAATTTGCATTTGAAAAGGCCTGTTATAATCAACATTTAAGGGATAACATAGTCAAATTTACATTTGATTGAGTAGAAATGTTAAGTAATTTTAGCTGAGCTGTTGCTAGGAAACAAGCCAATGTTTTTGTATTTTTTTCCCTCCTTAATCCATACTGTCTTTCTATTGGCAATTCATCTGTTAATACATGAACACCAACACCCAAACAGTATAATGTACATCTTTACTATATTTCTAGATTATAGTTTTTCTACTGGTTATAACTTCAGGTGAAGTTCTGGAGAAATTCTCTTGTAAATTGTCTGACAGTCACCCAATGACTACTTTTCATGTGTGTGATCAGAGGTAGGATCAGCTGTTTGACTTTTTAAAAAAACCCATAAATTCTCTATCTTCTTGTGATAAGCTGTCTCTTTGGAAGTACACTAATGCATTTCTTTTTCTGTGGTCAATGTTTATAATGTTAGTCACCATTCAAACAACATCGTGCAACTGCCCAAGAATTCAGCAGAGTTTTATGTGTGACCTCTCAGGGTTCGTGTTGTACACCGGTTTTGTCCTTATCTTGGGTGATCATTTTGATAGCTGGGTTATTTTCATTCAAGGGGGCAAAACGAATTGTAGCTGCAAAAGGAAATCTTCCAATTTTGGATACGCTCTGGCTGTCAGTTGTGTATCTCTTGGAACTTGTAGGAGGACTCCACAGCTTGGCACTTCACAGCAGTGTTCATCTGGCAAAAATGCTAATTAAAGGGAAGAATAGTTCCTATTCATATCAGTCCCAAAGCATTTCAAGTGCATTATCTGTGTGGCGCATATAAATGTGGCGATCCCCTGAAACTTGCTACAAGGCAGTTGAAGGAATGTAGCTCCTTACAAGGCCAAAGAGAGGCTCTCTTGCCTCCCCACCCTGCTGAACCAGACAGAATACAATTTTGCTGTAGATATACTGTCCTTCTCGCTTCATGTACCCCAAAGCTTTTCACAGGGCACAAAGTCAGAGGCTGGTGAGCTCTCTAGACAAAGATAGCAGCTGTTACTCATGTCAGTAGCTCATGAGCATCCCTGGGCACCCAAACTTCTGCAAACCCAGGAAGAGGGCTGGCCTGATACTATCCCCTTGTAATCCCTCCCCTGGCTGTTCTTATCTTTCCACCTTCATGGCCAAGCAAAGCTTGGCAGGTGGTCTTCTACCCTGTATGCAGAGTTGAAAGTCTCAGTGTGGTGTGTAAACCTCACAGCTTTCTGGCCAGGGTAAGAAAGCTACTGAAATTAATCATACTGACAGTAGTTTTGGGGCCTCTATTATTGTAGCATTGCTTAAACAGCACAGGCATTCCAGATCCATGCTGCAGGAAAGACTGCAGATTCCTTATATTTTTATGGTCTCCCAGTGGTATGGGCTGCATTCCTCAGATTCTAAGTAATCCATGCATGTGCAAAATACGTATTATAAAATCTGATCAGGCAGGGCCTACGGTCACAGTGGAGCAGATGTGGGTTTCCTTCGGTTCTTGGCACCTGTTGCATTCCTTACTGGAAAATACTGATTAAAATAGCTTTTTCTCACAACTTGTTTTATATGTCTTAAAAAAAAAAAAAAAATTGCCTCTGGGGTATGATGTGGTTGGAAAGAGAGCTCAGGCAGCTGATTCTCATTTGCATACTCCTAATTTTCATGTGTTGGTAGCTTTGAACCTGCATTTCTTCAGCAGCTTTTGGAGCCTCTGACTCTAGGAAGGAAATTGAGCAAATCTGAACAGAGTAAGGAGGAGTTTGCTGTGGAGCTTGGGGTATAGCATGGTGTGCATGCACAGGTGAGAGCCTGTGTGTCTCACTTCTGCCTCCTCTCTCTTCAAGGCATAACTTTTTGTATCTTTCTTAGTATGAAGTCTTGGTGGAGACAGAATGCACTTGGAGCTGTCAGCATGAAACTTCCTGTAAATGGCTATTCCGTGTAGGAAACCTTAGAGTCTTAAGGTGTGTCCTGGGTGGGATGCATAACAAAAAGCAGAACCTTTCGCTTGGCAAAAGTGTCTAGTAGTTCTGTTCAAGTGTTACTTTACGTGACTGGTTTTTTTTCCAGGGAACTTTAATACCTTCCACCGCTCCCATATTTTATGTGGAGTACTCAAAAAGCATATGCAGTTGCCTTTTGGGATGCTGTCCATTGAATCTATGATCTGTAGGATGTGGTTATGCAGTGAAAGGTCAGGGTGTACTACTAGCTTGTGCTGAGTGGATGCTTATGACTCATTTAAACTTCTGTTAGCAGGTGTGGGGTTTTGTTTTGTTTTATCCCTGAACAGTGTTATACTGGAGATAGAGGCACTGTGATTTTGCAGTCATGGAAATGCACAAAAAATATTCTTGTCTGATAATTCTACTTGCCAAGCTTTTATTCTGGGTCCTGGACTGTATTTTTTTCATACTTCAGTTTATCTGTTGCCCACTGCTTTTCTGGGAAGGGAGAGACTAACCTAATAATGGATGCACAAATGCAAATAGTGTTGTAATCTTCTTCTTTAGAAAGGTTACTTGACTCAGCAAAGTCTCATTAAAAAGGTGAGTTCACCTCTTAATTTTGGTACTAGTAGTAAAGTCTCCCTGTTCAGTTTTTTTTTAAGGTTGATCTAAGTACGGTCCCTGAACCTCTTTATAGCTCTTCCTGATTATAGAGCACTGCTTTCACTGATGTGTTCACTGTGGGTTATCTTCAGGAAGGAAGCCCAGGACTTAGTACATGTGTTTTACTGACTGTATATTACTATATTCTCGTAGAGCCATTTATTTTATTACTTGCTGCTTTGTTTTAGTTTCAAAGAACTCTCCTTGTATTATTGAGGTTGCTTACTATCCAGTAATGCTAAGGGATTTACTTTCTCCCAGGGACTGATGTGTAGTTGTGTTCATTGTGTTAAATTTCCCAGTGTTTGTAGACATCTCCTATATGAGAGTTTCCAGTGATGGCTCAGTTGCTACCTGCTGGCAGCCAGAAATTTACATGATTTTAGTAAGGCTAATTTCTTTAGTGGGTATCCCATCACAGAATGAATAAAAGCACAGCAGCAGTGGACAGCCAAAGGGGACTTCTAATGCAGTGGAAGAAATTAATCTTGAATGTTTAACTGCAGTCATTAGGTTTTTAAGAGTAATGACCTATTGGATTTGCTATAACTTTAAATGTGGGGGAAGCAATTTTTTAAAATATTTTTTATGAGTATGCAATCGTTTTATTTTGTCAGAGTATTCTATTATGTTATGCCTCTCCACTGGAGATGAACATCATTGTGTAGCCCTAAAAGCGGATATTCATATTACTTGGTGATTAATTGTTAACAGCAATTCAAATATATCATGTAACTGTGTACAGCTCAGGATATCCAGCATATTTTGTTTTAGTGGTTGCAACACAGTCTAACATGAAGGCAAAGGGATTTCCAACTTTTGTTCCCATAAAATGTTGCAGCTTAATGGGTATGAAAGACACAGTTCACCCTCCCAAACTCTGATGGGACAACATCAGTATTTCTGCTAGAAATAGAAGTATGTAGAATTCATCTTCATGGCTACTTCGGGGTGTGCAGAAAGAAAAGAGAAAACTTCACATCTCAGTAAAGCCTAGAGCTGACCTCTACAAAGCTATCATATACACTATTAACACCACAGGAAGGTTGTGCTTCACTAAGGTCTTCAGTTTATGGGAGGGGAAGGAGGCTGGTTATTGAGGGCAGGTATGTTGGCTTCATTATAATGATGGAATTCCATGTGTGGATGAGATGACAAGGAAAATTAAATCACTTCTAGAAATGTTCAGTTGATAGGTTTTAATAATCTTCTTGGGCTTCTTCTGGCACTGCAGCTTTTTCCTCAGAAGGTGGAACAAGTTTTTGAAAATGGCTGATAATTTGTATGTGAGTATTGACTAGGCTCAAAAAAGAAGGGGAGTGGACAGAAAAAGGACTTTTTGTTCTGTCTTTCTTTTCATGAAGTTGCAAAACACTGTTCACCAGGTGTTTGTTTTATTCAAACACTGATGTGTATTTGATTTTAGCTTCCTAAGATATTATCAAAACTTAATTTTTTCAGTTTCATTCAAAAGTATATTCTGCCAACTTATGTTTTAATGCTAGACGTGTGTGTGTGATGACATAATGCTATGTTAAGTCAACATCATAATATTTGTTCCTTTGTAGGAGCTCAAATTATAATCTGAACGTCTTTTCTAAGAGGAACAAAGAGGTTGAGCTGGTTGCTGAACTCGATATTGCTAAATCGTTATTTGTCATTCTCTTGCTGTATTTCCAAGAGAGTGATTTTGGGCACCCTGCTATGAAAATGATTATTTAACAGTATTTTTATATCCATTTCTTATATGAGGCTGTCTGAAAGCATACTGCAAAGGTGAAATACTCCCTAGCATGTGTGTAAGGGAGACAGAATCACGTTTTCAAACCCATGTAGCAGAAAGGGCAGCCTTTTCAATTACCTGCTGTTTTGGGAGCTCTCTTGCATGAGGAGGGCTGCTGCCTGCCCTACCTCTGCACTGGTGGAAGGGACAGTTCTCTCTGTCCCTTCTGCCTCGCTGATGCCTTTGAGTTGTACAGTTGGTCCTGGTATGTGAAAGGATGGCAGAAGCATGAAGTGTGAGAGTGAATGACAAAGCACAAGTCCTTCACAGAATGTGTGTCCCTACAAATGCAGCAATTACTGCAAATGTCCAGGCTTTGAGGGGAGGGACATGTGCTGTATGACTCTGTGGCTGGAGGCCCCGATACGATGTCTAGTCAGTGATGATGATCACTTTGAGGAGTAGGAGTAGGCATAGTCCAGCAGCTTGTCTCCTGTATATCCTTTTGGATTCTGGACTGGCTGCTCCCTGTGTTTTGATGCATACCACTATGCTACGGGACAAAGAGTGTTTAATGTTTTCCCTCTGATCTTGGCTATGGAAATGAACTGGACCCCAGCACTGTGCCTGTGACATCATCTCATGACTGTACTGCCTCACTTTTCTAGCACTTGGTTAGGGTGATGATGAGTCAAGATTTGTTTGTTCCCTCTACGACCAACTATTTGTGTGCCTCCTGAATGAACTGGAAGAAGGATTATTCAAACAGTTGGTGTTGGAGCTGGCACAACTCTCGTGTCAATGCAATTTTAACTACTCGCTCGTACTTCCATCTCCAGCCCAGCAGAAAAATGCCAGCAATCCTCACTCTGGAATCTGGTTCTGATGTATGAGAATATATAGGAGACCCTGATATCAGACACGTGGGAGTCTTCTGAGTTGGTGCTGTCACTTTCTGTCCTTTAATTAACCACATAAACTTTTCCCTCTTTGGGCTGGTTTTCAGATGTTTAAGGGGAGTATCTGCTAAACTTCCAGCTGTGCCATGTCTATGAACTGTCTGTGAAGCAGAGCTAGCTGGGGCCTCGAGCCTTAAACTGAATAACAATCCTGTCAGAGTATCTCCTCTTGATAGTGTTTACTTCTGGATTGACTCTCCAAAAATTCTGCTTTAGCCCACAAGCACCAGGTAAAGCTTGTTGTCTGCTGAAACAGTAGTCCTAGGAAGCCAGTGGTGGAGCTTGTTACTTTCTCCTGACTCCTGGTTTCTACATCTTCTCTGGGCCAGACCTCTGTAACCTCCAAGTCTTTAGCACAGATATCACTTCTAGACCTCTTAAGGCTGATTGTATCCAAAGTTGCAGAGCTGAGTTGCAGACATGACATCTCCTTCCCTAGGCTACTTGCTGCCTCTGGGAACCAAGTTAGGGATCTTGTGAAGGCAAGAAAAGTATCTGGTAGGCTGGTAGGGCTTCCTGGAAAGAGGCAGTGAACTCCAAGGCACCTAGGAGATAGGGAACCTGTGAGGATTGGCTCACAGGTTGTCTGGTGTTGGGAAAGTATGTCAGCTGCCTCTCCTCAAGCTGTTCCCACTGGATCATTGCAGACTATTAAGATCACTCAGTCCTTTATATTGGAAGGGAGCTTGGGAACTCATGTAGGTCCAGCTACCTCAAAGGGAACACTGAGTTCAGGTGAGGTTATTATGATAATATCCAAACTGAAGCAGCTGTCTAAATTGGTGAAGATTATTTTTTAGTGTATTGTACCTCTTGCCTTAAAACATATCCCTCAGACCTCTTGGTGTCTGCACCTGGGGCTGCCTTTTGCTGCTGATTCTGAATGCAAAAGCAAAATACCAGTCTCAAGGAATTGCCAAGCTTTGACACTACCTCTTGGTCTAAGCTGAAGTGTTCAAACTGGTAGCAGCCTGGCACAAAACATACTGCCTGCTTTCTCTAGCAAATAATGTAATACATCACTTGCAGTTTCGTGAAGATTAGTTACTTGAATGAGTTTTACATTTAGACTGAGATTTATTTTTTTTTTCTGACTTCATTCTGGTAGTACTCTCTCATGCCTGGTATCTGTTTTAATTTTTGCAAGTGGATCTCAGTTTTGCTGGTTGGTTGTACCTGTGGTGATGCCAAAAGCAGCCAGAAGCACAGTGCCCTGTCCAGTCCCCATGGCACCAGCAGACAGTGGGTTATCAAGGCAACATGTCAGCTGTGGCATCTCTGCTTCCTCAGGCAGGCTGCTCACATTTTAAACTGAGTTGCTCTGCAGCAAATGTTACCTGTAGCACAGGCTCATCAGTAAAACACTCTCCTGTGGTAGAGAATCCTCACTGGTTAAATGGCACAGATAAAAAATGGAATGTAGACTTCAGTTTTGGGGTTGTTTTTTTTTTTTAGATGAATAGAACTAAAATTAATGCTCTGGTTCTTTCAGCTGGAGGGGGTGGTCATTGTTGCTGCCACTTGTGTAGAGCAGAATGATGTGAGGAGTTGCAAAACCTTGCAAGTGAGCTGGAGAAAACTGAAGTGTAGAGGATTCTTCAGTGCTCTGACTTCACTGCTGCTTTTATTCTGATCTTTCTGCACTCTTTTGGGTTTTCATTGAGAAAGGCCATTTCAAATTGCACCTAGAACACAAAGTCCCTGCTTATTAAAGTCCCTGTCAGTGTGGCTTCCAACAGCATGTAAGCCTTTTTTTGTTGGGGGATGATGATGTTCTGTTTGTGGCTGGATTTCTTAATTATTTTTTAAGCTGATTTTGGAATATTGCCAGTGGAAATGTGTTTAAGGAAACTGTTAAATTAAAACAAAAAATCTATAAATTTAAAAGCTAGGAGCTCCCCCTACTTGTTGTGGCTCCCTGGCTGTCTGGACTATAGGTCCTGTTGCAAATGCCCAGTAATGATGATAGCATGTGACCCAAAAGCAGAGCTGCCTTCTTCAGGGTTGTGATGACACAACTGGAAAGTGAGAAATTTCGGCAAATTACTAGTGGGTTCTGAAGCTGTGCCAGGCAATTTTCTCCATTCTGATTCTGCATTGGTTTTTTTCTGACCGTCTGTGCCCAGTGGGTAGCATGGGAAGCTACCTGCTTTCTTACCTAGAGTCCAGCTTGTCAGAAACAACATTTCAGTGCAGTTGTGGCACCCTCTGCTCCCCGGTGTGAAATAGTTCAGGTCCCCTTTGATGTGGGTAGGTAAAGGCTCTGCTTTCCTGCTTGGGTACCTGCTATCTTTACCAGCAAGGTGTTTCAGGCAGAAACTAGTATTTTATGTCTTTCACGTATGCAGACTCACAGAGTGTTCCGAGTTGGAAGGGACCCTCAGGCATCATCAAGTCCAAGCTCTTAAGTAAATGCGTGGCCCATACAGGGTTTGAATGCACCACGTCGGTGTTGTTAGCACCATAACGAGCTTCTTTGCAGCTCACACTCTTTCACGTGGATCCATGGCTGTATCCTCGCCCTGCAGCACGGGGTGCCACAGCTGCCCTCTCCACAGTCGATCTGAACTTCTGTGGAGGGGTGGGGATGGAGGTTTTGAAGCCTCTTGACAGCAAAACAAGCCTATTAAACTTAACCCGGTGGGTCGCTGCCAAGCTCTCTCTGCATGGGCGCTCTGCTTCTTGGGGACAGCTCCTCCCAACTTAGTGTCCCCAACAGAGTCCCCTGCAGCAGCTGGCAGTACGGCCTGGTCAGCGGCTGTCGCGGTTACCTGCCCACCGGTGTCCCTTCTGTCCCTTTCCCTGCCCACCCGTGTCCCTTCTGTCCCTTTCCCTGCCCGCCCGTGTCCCTTCTGTCCCTTTCCCTGCCCACCCCTGTCCCTTCTGTCCCTTTCCCTGCCCACCCGTGTCCTTTCTGTCCCTTTCCCTGCCCACCCCTGTCCCTTCTGTCCCTTTCCCTGCCCGCACTTCCCTCCGTGTCCCTTTCCCGGGGCGCTGCCGGCGTGGCGGGGGCGCCCCCGCGTGGCGGCCGCGGGCAGCGCCCGGCCCGGCGCGGCTCCCGCTGCGCTTCCAAAAAACTGGGTGGATGGGAGCTCGCTTCCCAGCTGCTAACCCCGCGGGCAGCTGTGGCCCAGAGTCATGTGGTGTTCGCTTTTTGCCGTCGTAGTTCGTGCGGCGGCCAGTGAAGAAAAACACCGTTAGAGATTTATTCCCTTAGCTTTCCGAACAAGCGGGTCTCACAGAGCGGGAGCGTGTAATTTCTGCGCTTTGGAATGCTCGTTATATTTTGCCCTTGTCTGATTTATTGCAGTGCCTGTGCTAGGTATAAATATTAAAACAATTTATCATAAATTGAGCATTGCAAAGGCGACATCTGTTTTAGATAACAGGTTTTTTGAGGCTAAGCTTTCACTGTACAGTTCATAAACTACACATGGGTCTTAAATCCCTTTCTTTAAACTCAGGTCTTTCCCTCTGTTGTTGAGTGGGCTGACACTTGCAATATTTTGTTGAGCATTCATATGCTTTGTCATGGCTTTAGTGTACGTTTTTGGAGCTGAAATGTTAAAATTCCCCATCTAATGTGTGGCGTGAGGATGCACTTAAGAATGGGGTTGCTGGGTCTCTTATTACTTTCTGTCTCCTGTGGCTGTGATGCCATTTCATGAGGTGTTTCTCTCTTTGGTCAGAAGGCCAGTACCATCATTGTGGTACATTTTGTGTAGTTGTGGTACCACCATAAAAACTGACACAGCACTCCTCAGTTCTTTAGTTACACTGATAATATACTAAAGAGAAAAGCCTTGTGGAGTTTATTAAACAGAATCACAACATGTAGCTTAAAAAAAGAAGTAAAGGCTCTGTTCTCCTTTGTCCCCTTTAGAGGAAAAAATGGGCTGATGGATTGACAGTTCAATATATTGCGTGTTCTTCCTCAGATTTGAACTTCTGTAATACTACAAGTGTTTCTGTCATACCCTGTAATCCTGCTCTCCCATGAGATAACTTGAGAAGCCTCAGAAATGGCATATCAAAATTGTAAACCACAAAGCATAACCCTTAATATAGCTCTGGGGCAAACCTCTGTCTTCTGGATTGCATGGCACAATGGAGATGATAGAATAAAAGTATGTTTTGCCTCAGAGGGTTTTTTCCTTCCTTTTTTCAAGCTAGTTCTAATATTTACAGTATCTCTGTTCTCTGCAGATTTAAATGAGTCAATTAAGATTCTTAGGCTCGATTCCCCCAGGTGTGGGTTAAAAGTTTCTCTTTATTTTTTTTTTTCGTCTCCCCTCCCTCTTGCCAGCTGTCGTTTCTTGTTCTTGCCTGGTTATAGAGGAAGCAGCTCCCTGGGATTTCGGTACCATTTGCAAAGCTCCCTGTATTGCAGTGGGGTGATGCACTGTGCAGGAAAGCATGAATAACACCTGGCTTCACTTGCCTTTATTTATGCTTCCTTTTATGCCCATTACAGTACTTCACCTCTTTGAACTGTGTCTTCTGTGAGGTTTTTTTCCTGTGTAGAAAACAATCTCCATGTTTTTCAGTAGTCTTACCTTCTTAAGGAAGGATTAAGGGCGAGATTTCTTCATAGCTCAAGAGCTGGAATGGGCATGCCTGTATTTCAGCTTAGCTCTGTTCCTTATCAACACCATTACCCAAGAGCTAAGTTGGTATATTCAAGCAACTGTTGATGACCACTGGTGTTGAAGCAGCAGACCTTTCTTGGGCTGGCACTCTGTAAGCCACATAGTACTTCAGGGACTTCTGTTCTCTGTTAGTGATGTCTCTCAGTTCTTGTATGGCTTCTTCCTTTGCATTTGGGCCAGTTAGGAGTGCCCAGGTACACCCACAGACTGCATTTTTGTGTGCATTCAGACATGCACCGGGCTTCTATTGAAGTGTAGCTGTCAAAGGTTTCTGTTTGGTTACTCTGAGGATGTTTGGTTGGCATCCAAGTCCTGTACATCAGCTGGAATGCTGCCAATGAGCATTTCCTTGGAAGCCCAGGGTGAAAGGTGTCGTGGTTCTGGGTACCAGGAATATTTTCAGTATAGGTACACAGAAAAGCACTTTTTATCCTCCATTTGGCATGAAGACTGAACATTGTTCTTGGTGTTGCATTTTGTATGTTACTTTTGTCTTTAAATGATTATTTTACACTAGTCATGGTATTTTAAATATGTGCTCTTAGAACTCCATGGCCACTCGATTGTGGAAGAACAAATTCACATATGGTTTTCAAGAAAGTGCTGATCTAGGCATTGATACTCATTTGAATTACCTGAACTGGTGGTTGATATGACAAATTTAGCTGGCAATAATGAAACTTTAAAATGAGTATTGGTGGGAGTCCATGTCCTGACTTTAATCCCAGAATGAGTGTCTTAAAACAGACCTTGGTGGTATTCTTAGTTCATCCAGTAGGTCTAGGGAATAGTAGTAATAATAATAATGACGATGATGATGATGTTCTTAAAATAGAGCTTTGTTTCAGAGGCCAAGTTATTGCCTTGTTTTCTGTTACTCTGTCTTTGGCTGTAGATTTGCAAACAGCTTGCTCCTCCTGAAGTTCTTGTACAGACAAGACTAGAGGGAACATTTGGTGAGTTTGTTACTGGATTGGCAGGCACAGAACTACAGCAAGACTCAGTGCCCAGAAGACCCTTGGCAGTGGTTGTTGTGTGTGTAAAGACTCCAGGGTTGCCATGTTCTGGCTTGAAGTGGTCTTTGTACAAACATTAGCTACTCCTCAATTATTGCAAGGGGTTAGGTGCTGCTTTGGGACTTGCTTGCTGTGTGTTACCTGGCACGGAAACCAGAAGGGTTCCCAGCCTCAGCACCTACACTGTTGAATACTGTTGTGAGTGAGAGCTGTCAAAGAGAACAAAGGTGCATCTCTGGAGGATTTCTCCTTTTTATGGTTATGGTTTTTCACTGTGACAAAGCTGAGCTGATAGTGATCTAGACAATCTTTCTCACCCACACAGAATAATTTACATTGGAAAAAAACCTGCAAGATTTTGAAGTCTAACTGTTAAGCTGGCACTGCCAAGTCCACCATTAAACCATGTCCATAATGAAGATTGGCAGAGCTTTACAGCATGTTACAAAAAACCAAAAACAAACCCTGCCTGATTTTGAGCAAATGATAGACTGAAATGTCTTTATAGGAATGTCAAGAAGCAAAATCTGTACCATCTGTTTAGAGTTTTAACTTCACTCGCTCCCAAATTCGTAGGAGTGAGATGACTTCTGTGGAAAGAGAGGTATAAACACTGTGCAGAGTATGTGTGGGAATGCACAAGGGGAAAGATAAACATTTGCATTTAGGTACTGCTGTCTTGTGTGCAGCCATTCATGTGTCATCAGTGACATAGTAATGGCTCAAAAGTGTGGTGAGGTTGGGTGGGTTTTGCCTGCTTAGAGTGAGGCAGGAAGAGGTTCATGCCTGTGTGATGTGGGTTCTTCTGACTCTTCTTGTTGTGGTGGTATCTCACATCAACAGAAACCATTGCCTGCTGCAACTGGATGGCAAGTAATACTGCTCTGTTCAGTGGGATTCCCTGATCTGTCAGGTTTGCTTTAAAATTTGCAAAGACTTTTTTTATTGATTAATTTATTTATTGGTTTCTGATTCCTGTTGCATAAGGGAATTCTCAGCTCTTCCAGGGCTGACCTCATGCTCCAGAGAAATGAGTTGTGGGGTAAGAATTTCCTGGGCTTGATAGTGTGTTTGAGCAGCAGGAGTGTCAGCTCTGTTTGATATGCTTCTGTAGATAATCCCAATACAGAGGCACAGATAAAAGTGACTATGTACATCTGTGATTGATGTTTAGGCTTCAGACTAGTATTAGCCATCTGTCTGTTCTGCTCTTAAATGTAGCAGCTGTTTCAAGTTTGAAATTTTTATTAAAAAAAACAAAAAACAAAAAACCAAAAAAAACCCCAAAAACTTAACAGAATACTGGTACCACACTTTGATTTGCAGACCAGAGACCTTCACAATGTTGATCTGCTCTGAGCCTCTTGAACAGTGCTGCTTACAGCAGCTCTTTGCCCCAATACTTTCCTGAAAGCATGTATCTTCTGATTTTGAGCTTAATATTTCTAGTATATCTAGTACATATATATAATATCTATATATACTAGATATATCTATATAGTATATATATTTTTATATATAAATATATATAAATATACTATATCTAGTATCCAGTCATCTTAATATTTGCTAAGCTCTTCCAGAGGTTTATTCTTGCTATAAAAATCATGTGCTTTATTAAGAATTTGGACTCTTGTGAATTAAATTTTTTTTTTCCTGTTACATCCTTCCCACCCCACCACCCAGCTTATCCACCTTGATTCCGTAGTCTTTAAAAAAAAAAGAAAAAAAAAAGTTCACTCTCCACTGTGTTATTACTGTTGCCAGCCTTCCAATGTGACTTCTGGCCAGGTTTAGTTTCTTTCATGCAGACTCCCATCTGCAGAATTCTGCCATTGCTCTCTGTATCTCAGGATTTGTATCCTCAGCAAATATGTCAGTAGTAACTTGCTTAATAACATAAACCTTTCAAAGTCACACAATACATGCCTAGGGTCTGGTGTGGCAGTAATACTGCTTGAAGCCCATCTGCTTGGGATGACGCCTCACTTACAAGGGCCATTCCACACTTGCAGCTCTCCTTCTGTTTGTTCAGTAAGTGAAGCAAATATTTGCAAGTATTTAAAAATGTATAGATGCTGTTAGATGTTAGCTGAGTTAGCTAGTTAGCATTGCCAAATCTTAGGGTAGAAGATTTAAGATTTCACGATGGGCTGTTAGTTTTTTGCAGGTGAAAGGGTGTGTGTGTTTGAGAGAGAATGAAGAATTGCAGGCTTTAGAGCAGCATGGGTGAAGCAGGTGGGTTTAGGTACATTGCCTTTGATAAAGAAATAATGTGGGTTTTTTTCTGTCTTGGATTGGAAAGATAGGTGTCTATTAAGGAAGGCAGAAACTTCCCTTGAAATGGAAAAATGTAAACAACCTCCACCTTTGAATTGTTATAATCTTAAAATTAAGGGGCTTTTAGGCAAAGATATGGGAATAGAAATAACGGTTCTTTACTAGGAAAACTAAAATAAAAATGTATCAGTACAAAAAAAAAAAACTTAGCCAGAATACAACCTGACACCATGTGTTGGTGAGGGTGTTGGTAGCAGTCTGATTAAATGGTGGCTGCAGTCCTGGAGTGACAGATGTGGTTCTGTTGAAGCAGTGATCCTGTAGTGATCCTGTAGAAGGGTGTGGTTTTCCTCTAAAGGACCAGTGGTGGTGTAGATGGGTCTTGTATTTTTTTTTTTGGAATTTAGTGGAGAAAAGCTGACTGCAGTGTTTTGAGTTTCTGATGACACCCAGGTAGGAATGCTTGGCTCCTCCCCCTGGGTGGAGCATCTCACAATGGGATGATGTAATTTTATCAGCCACTGCAGTGAGATTCAGTGGCCCATTAAAAGAAGAATTCCCCTTGGAGGGAGGATGGGTCAAGGAAGAGATAAAGAACACTGCCACACTTGGTTTTAACAGCTGGTAATAGAATACACACTTTTGGTTACATCTTGCATTGCAACCTAAGACATTATCTTACCCGGGAAGAGCTTTGTTCCCCTTCCCTCTGTGCTGGTGCATGGAGCAGAGTGCTCAGTGGCAGTGTTTCTGCGCTGGGAATGGCCAGGAGCTCGTGGCTGTGCGGGATGTCTGGCTTGGCTGTGACAGGGAGCAGACAGAGCAGGCAGCCCCTTGGCTCAGGCTGTCCATCCCTGCTTTGACTGCTGCTAAGGAGAGCAGCCCCCACGCTTCATGTGCTAGAAGAGAATTGGTGAGTCCGGTCTCATGGGCTCCTTGCTAAAAAATAACTGCAGTCCATCCCCACCCCTTGGGGAGGATAAGGGGACATGCAAATTGTGGGTGTGGAAAATACTGTTCTTGGTGTTTAGGCACCTACCCAACAGGCAACTGCATTATGGTGGTGCCAGACCTGCAGAGGCTGTTTTGGCACTGCTTGTGGAAGGCTTTACTTTGACTGCTGCAGTGTTCAGTTTTGCTTAGGACAATATCTGTGCCACCAGATCTTCTGTTTGCTCAGGCAACAGACCTTTCAACATACAGCCCTTAGGACAAGGCTGCTTGCTGCTGGAGGATACTTTTTGGGGGTTGCTGGTTTTCTTTTTGTACTCCCTGTTGTACATCCCTGGATATCAGCAGAAGAACCTACTGTGGAGTTTCATTTGTGATTTAAATGTTACTGGCCTTATCTAAGGAAACTTATTTTCAAAGCAATTAGAAAGCTATTAGTAGTCCTTAAGTCCATTGGTTGGCATTAGTTACATTATCTTTCTTGATATTTTTACATAAAGAGTGCTGCTTTTGTCAATGCCAGTATCAGGTTAGTACATTAATTATTATCTATGTTACCTTTCTTTAAATGTTTTCTATGAGATTTTTAAAAATTTCTATGTTCTTTGACTTGTTGAAAAGAAGTTTCATGAGCCAACGTTAAAAAAAGGCCTGAGATGCTGCTGCAGGCCAATTCCTTCCATGCCTCCAACGAATTGAGCTGCTGTATCTATGGAAATCAGGAGAGTTCCAAAAGCAATATTCCTGAGTAATGCTTTGGGGAAGAGTATTTCTAAAATGAAACAGCTTTCAGGAGAGTTTCCACCACACCATCTCTTAGCAGTACCTCGATATGGGAGAAGCTCTCAGCTGTGTTGGGCCACATGGGGCAGTTTGTCGTGCTGGTCCTGCCTTCATGTTTAATCCCTGGTGCAGTGAGACATGCTGGACTGAACAGGAATTGCCCCTGTCTGTGCTCCCTGCTTTCTGTCTACTGCAAATGAAATCCCACTTCCTCACTTAATATCAGTGTCAAAGAACATGAATGCTTTGGACTAATTTATGTGCAGTGTTAAGAGACCAAAGAGAACTCTTACTGTATTTGTCAGCTTTAAGATGTTCTGGTTTTAAAATTTGTTCATGTTAATAATTTTAGAGTTAAGAACAGCCATGTGTCTCATTGCCAAAATCTTACTGTAGCTGTGAAAATTAAGGAGGTGATAAAAAATTTTCTCCTTGACCTGCCAGGGGAATAAATGTTTTTTTACATAGGTACAGTTCTCTTCTGAACCTCCAGGCAGACAAGAGCACATTACCTACTGAAAATAATTTAAGTATATTTTTCAACTAAATTAGGATGAATGTCTTTTAAATTTATCTCAATTAATGGATGTCATGTGAAGTGGCTTGGCTAGTCCTGACACTGTTTAAAAAAGAAACATCAAAATACAGTCCCCAATGGAATTAATAAGACTAATTTCCATTCCACTGTTAAATATTATTAATCCTTAGAAACTCACATGCATTTGTTAAAAAAGAGAGCCAAAACAAATGTCAAATAACTTTGCCCCAGAAGATCAATAGATGTTTTGTTAAGGGTTTTTCTGTGTCACGTTTTGCCTTATTGCCATTTGAAGTTTTGGTTTTTGTTGTTTTTTTTTTTAAATTTGACAGATTTCTTTTAAACCTTTTGTTTGAGTGATTTATAATTCTCATTAACAAAATATCCTGTGAACAGATATTGGGCTTGTTCTTTTAGCTCTTTAACATAACTGGGCAGCAAAATTAAAGTTTCTGAGAGTTAAAAGATGGTGGGGTTTCTATCTTTTTTTGCTTTTTTAGTTCTGTTTTTCCTTGTTTCAAAACACTATCAGTTGATACTATTTTGATAATGATGGAGTATTGTGAAAGGCTTGTGATATTTTAAACTATTTAAGCTTACTTGAATTGCTGCATTACCTCCTTACCCCTATCACTTCTTCCCCCATCTCCCTTTCCTTGTTTTTTATGATTTCCTTGGGATATTTTTATATCTTGTGCTCCACAGTGCTGTTAAAGTAGATGCTCAGCTGCAGCGGGTCTGGCAGATATGCACTAACTGATAACGGGCCTGTTATAATAACAAGTAGATTCAGCTCATGAATTTGCACTTGGAACTAGGAAAAAATCCTGATTTTTCAGTTGAAGTTTTGAATGTAATGATAAGCATTTCCTTTTTCATCAGCTTAGACTACAGTCTGAACATGGTGGGTTGCAAGTTCATCTCAATGAAGAATGTAATTTTTAAGCTGTAGAGCACACCCTGATCTTACAGCTTCAGACATGAAGGTCAGGTAGGTCATTTTTGAAGTGCCCTGTCCAGGGAAGAGAAGCTTTGCAGATAGCTAAGATGAATAATCAATGCTCTGTCTCCTCAACTTGTGTGTTTGTTTTTAACAGGAGTGTGTAGAAATAAAGATTTCAAATATCCTCCTAAAGAGTGTAGGAAAAAAAGTCTTGGATAAAATTGTGCCATGTTCTTACTTTGAAGTGCTTTCTGTATACTTCCAGTTAATTTTTGAACAGCTTCCTTTTATAGAGCAAAACTTTGCAGTTCTGAAGAGATGGGGAGAATTACCTGCAACTTTAGGGATTTTGAAATACTGTGCATCTGAGTTTTGGACCATTTAGTGTGAATTAGTGCATTTTCAAAAGCTAATGGAATCAGGAAGTAAATAGTATTGTGTGAATAATGTAGCCAAACACAGGTTTAATACATCCTCCTTTGGTATAAAAACCAGCAGTGCTGTGGAGAAAAAGATTTCTGTGCAGCAATTCCTCTGGATGCTTTTAGGGCCTTCTCAGGCACACAGAGGCTGGTGCCTCTGTCTTTTCATGGCTTGCTACCTCACCTAGCAAGGTCATACTTAGCTTGGCCATGTCCACATATGTTGTAATCCCACCTCTGATGGCCCACATAATTGTGATGGCACCGGCTGCCTCTGATATTCATGTGGTGGACATAAGGTGCTCGGGGCCAGTGACACATGCAGGGCTTTTTTTTTCCTTTTTTTTTTCTTTTTTAATAAATTGTTTTAAATGAAGCATAATACTGGTCTTAATTTTGCTGTCATTCCCTTGCACTTAATTCTTTTCATAGCAAAGTTACTGCAACTTTGAGGACAGAGAGGGGGAAAGACGCATGGTGGTAAAGCATTTACAGCACAACCATCTGGCTATCTTTGACTTCTTCCATGAACTGTAAGGTGATGTACTTAAAGTAAGAGTGAGAAACATCTTGCCTGCTGTGGGTTTAGTTTGGGGTTTTTTCTGGATAAAGTGAAACTCTTCCCCAAATACCTTAACAGTGGTGTCTTTCATTAGAGTAAAAGGTGGGATGTGAAGACACTCCTGCCAAAGAATAGAGTGTGCTGGAAGACCAAGTGTTTGCTGTTCTGATAGTCATCATCCTGAGAATAATCTGTCAGTTCTCAGCTTTTGTATTTCAAGTTGCAGTTAGTCATTGAAACATATTCTAATTAAATTCCATCTCTAATGGTTGTGGCTATCACAGCAGTAGTTTTATTAAGTGAAAACTTAAGAACACAGCTTGCAACTCCTACTTTTGAAATACTATTTTTCATGTGCAGTGTTGGATCGTCTTCATACGTGGCTGGTAGCCTCAGCTTTGCAGGAGAGGAGAAGAGGAATTATACAGGGCTTCTTTCCCATCCTTACTATCCTCTGAGGGAAATGGAAAAATCTCTTCCTGCACTTTCTAGGATAATGTATTTCAGTGAAGTATGACCATGTGTCTCCAGTCATTGCCTTCCTCTCCAGGCTACTGCTCTGCTTAGCTTGGGTTGGTGGCCCCTACCAATGTGCTGGATGTGGCACCTCGTTGCTCAGAAGGGGAACTTTTTGTACAATTCTGCAAAATGCTATCATAAAAGTGTTTTTTCATGCCTGATAGATCAAAATGTGTGTGCCTTGCCATAATGATGGATTCTTGTATTTTCCTTATTTTTGCTCTTCAGAAGCCCACTTAAGTTAACAGCATTATTTATAATTCTTCAGTGGTCCTTCTAGAAAGGGATCCTTTTTCTTCCTTTCTTCATCCCTTCTATTAAATTTTTTGTTCTGCCTGGATGTTCAATTATAAAATACAAATACAGTGACTGAAATTCACATGGCATCACCAGCAGTTTGTCTGCTTTACAAAGATTCTGTTATGTTTTTGCGGTCTGGAATTTTGAAGAAACACTAAAATAATACAATTGAAAATAATAATTTTAAAAGCAAAAAAAAACACAACTTGAAAATACCTGAACGTATTTTACTAAAGTGGAAGAGGCACTTAAAGAAAGTACTTTTGGCAATAATTGAAAGACATATTTCATGTTCTACTAGATGCACATGGCTTAGGAAAGGAAGTACATTTTTGTTTAATGTAGGAGAAAACTAATGTAGAAATACTTAAATGATTTTGATTCAGGTTGAGCAGTTTAATTATTCCTAATACATTAAATACCTGCACCTGCTTGCAGCTTCAAGCACACATGATTTGTCATTTGAGAATTGTCTGTAACTAAATTTTAGAGATAGAATTGTAACTAAATTTTGAGATATTATTCTTTAAGTGCTTGTTCATTGTAATAAGCTTAGCCTTCTAAAGTAATTTGTAACCATCTGAAGATTAATGTTTGACATCTCTGCTCCAGCACTGGTAGCAAAACTTGTCTTAATATTGAAAGAAATATATGACCTTCTCACATAGCTACAGAAAACTTGAGAGACACAGGATGAAAGTCCTCTTATATCTTTTAGTTTTCTAAATGTTTGAATGTTGATAGAATCATTTAGATTGGAAAAGACCCTTAAGATTGAGTCTAGCCCTTAACGCAGCACTGCCAAGTCCAGCTCTAAGCCATCTGAGTGCATCTGCATGTCTTTTAGATACCTGCCTGGGATGGTGCCTCCACCACTTCCCTGGGCAAGCTGTTTCTGTGCTTGACAGTGCTTTCAGTGAAGAAACTTTTCCTTACAGCCAATCTGAACTTCTCTTGGTAACTTGACGTCTTTTACTCTCATCCTTTCACTTGTTGCTTGGGAGAAGAGACTGCCCCAACCTGGCTGCAGCCTCCTTTCAGGCAGTTGTAGACAGTGAGATTGTCCTCCCCGAGCCTCCTTTTCTCCAGGCTAAACTATTTCAGTTCCCTCAGACACTCCTCATAAAACTTGTACTCCAGACCCTTTACCACGTTTGTTGCCCTTCACTGTCACAACCTACCTGCATCTCAATGTCTGTCCTGTAGTTAGTGGCCCAAAATATTCCTGACATTCCCTGTTCATTGAGGAGGGTGGTGGGAGGGGTTCCCAATAGCAGTCCTGAGACAAAGCTTTATCTGTCTGGATGTGTTTTCATGAGCACTGGGGCTGACTTCATCTTGCCTGCAGATTGCCTGTACAATCTGGGGACTTTAGAGCTCAGCATCCTCATGCTAAAATTATGGTGCTGCCCTGTAATTTAGGGGCTGGTGCAGCAGTGCTGGCTGCTCCCGAGTGTCAGCATGGAAGTGCTTGGGTGTAAGCAGCCTCGTCCACAGCAGTGCTTGAGGGGTGACATGGGCACCTGGGACTGCAGAGCCACGTCTGTATTTTATCTTTTTATACTCCTACTGTGGAGTAAAGAAGGCAAGGCAAAGTAATATAGCCCCAGTGTGTGGGTGAGGCAAGCACACTGCATGTGGGCTGCTCAGTCCAGCCTTTCAAACTACTCTGAAGGGTTTTCAGGAAAAGGAGCTTTGATGGTGTTTTCAATTTGGAGTCAAGTGCAGGTTTTTTATTGTTCTATTGTGTTTTGGAAGCATCTCTTGTCCTTGTGAGAATATCCCGTTGAAAGCATCCATCTGCCTGCACTGCTCATTTATTTATTTTTTACTTTTTATTGGGGGAGGGATCTCAACATGACTGGCATTAAAATCATGCATTCCTAAATTTCTGTGGTTAAGGCTATGGGTGTTAGCATTCTTTGTAGCTTCCAAAAACTGAAAGAAATATGGGAATGGAGTCTTGCGAACAGGTGGAAATATAATTCTGACCTTCCCTCGTTGTATATTTTTATATTCTGGGATAACTTGCCGGATTATCCCTCTCAGGGAACCAGTTGTTTTGCAGGGTTTATATTTCCCGGTGGGATTTCGTTGTGCACTTGAGCTCTTTTCCCACACTTGCCGCTGCTGAAGGCGTGTCCGTGTGTTTGCCGGGCGGCGCGGGGCCGGAGGGCTGCGGGCTGCGGGCTGTCTCTCCCGGAGCAGCAGCAGCAGCAGAGGGCGCTGCAGGGCAGGGGATGGCTCCTGCCGCTCCTGCACAGCCCCTGCCTCTCCTTCCGTGCCATCCTCTCTGACAATACATGCCTTATTATATAATGCCATTTCAGCGCTGCTAGCTGCTCTGGCCCCTCATTATGTTGGCTCTCTTTTGGAGATTGCAGTTCTGTTTACATGCTGATGCTACCCAAATTACAGTTTACTCTATGAGGCTTCTAAAGAGAATATGTTCATATTCATTAAAATACCCCAACACTCTGTTTACAGTCCAGGTTTATTTTTCACACCAAAAATAATCGCCTTGAGGTCACTGACAAAAGTAGGGCTGGTAGGAGAAGGCAGAATGGGTGGTTAGGGATGGTGCCATAGAAAAAGCCTTTAAAATGCCTCCGGTGCATTCATGAGCAGAGCCAAATGTATGGCGGGTTTCTTTGTAGTTCTTACTTTTTCTAAGTATTGTAACTACATTTCAGAATCATTAAATTTGAAACCGTCTTCTTTCCTGTACTATTTAAGAGAGAGTATGGCTGATCTTGAGATTTATGTGAGGAATTGAGAAAACTGTCTGCAAGCTGATACCGTTATTGTTGTTATTATAATTTTTACTATTATTAACATGATTTATTTTCATGAAATTTACTGACAAAATCTGACTAAGAAATTGAGTTTTAAAGTGTGCAGGGTTACAGGGGAGGGTTTTGAGGATCACATATATCACTTGTGTCACACCATCAGTTGTGTTGTCAAACTGATTTACTGGAAAATCAAATATAATCATTTCAAAATAGGATGCTATTTAAAAACATGTATTTTTTTTTTCCCCCCAGATTTTGATAATTGTTCCCATTTTACTTCTGTAAACAGTATTAGATTATGTTTCTTGAACATCTTGATTCAAGAACATTTTAAACCAAATGGCAATGCTTTATAGTGAAGAAATTGTGAGATACTGCAGATTCTAAAAATCTATTCCTGTTGATTTGCATGAAAGCAAGGGCTTTGGCATTTTTTTAGTGAGATTTGTTTTAATATCCTGTGTCTTTACATTTTATGATGAAGTTTGACTGTGTGTGTGGCACTTTGCTAATCCCTTGAAAGGCCAGGCAGTTGTAACAAGGCGTGTGATTCAGAGAAGTTTTCTGCATATTTAAGTACATACCTACATGTTGCCCTCCTCAGGTCACTGCTCACTTGTGGAAGCAAAGCAAGTAATTTCTTCTGAGCTACCTTTATGTCCCTGTCTGCATGCTACAATGGTATTTCATTTTGCCTGCAAAGCAATGCCTTCAAAAAAGTGAAAGCAAACCATGTTTAATTTCAGATTTTAGAGTAATAGGAATTTACTACAGGGGGGTTTAATGGGCACATAGAACTGTACTTTTCTTCTGGTTTCAAAAATTCATGATATTTTCCCCCAAGCTCAAATCTGTGCAAAAGCTTCCGAATGAACAGTGGTTGCAGCTTAGTTGTGTCGAAATCCTGTCCAGTGATGCCTTCTTGTTAATGCTGTTGGACTTTTATAGCTTGTTGAGGTTAAATTTCTGACTGGGGCTTAAAAAGAGTTCAGAATACAAATCAATTCCTTGAAGAGCCTGTAATGCTGAACTTGGGGGCACTGGGAAGCAGGGAAGTGTGTCTCTACAGCCACTAGTGCAATGTGTTCTGAGCGTCATCACTTTGCTGTGAGCTTTCATCAGAAGTGGCTGAACTCAGACAGCCCCAATGTTCCTGTTAAGAGCAGCATTTTAGCAGCCAGGGTTTATTCAGGATGGATGTCCTTTCTGGACAGTAGGAGTGGGGAAAGCTCGTGTTGATCCTACTGGAGAATATTCTCAGAGTTACCTGTAATTTGTGGCTCAGGACCTTTCTGAACCAAGTGCTATCTCTACATGGTTTACAAGTAGAAAATTAACATGCTGCTGTGGGAATGTAAAATCAGCCTGTGTCCTGGGCTCCCATTTTCCAAAGGTAAAGCCTCCTGAGAGAGAATGAGTTTATAATGTGGGTGAGAAGCCCAGGGCCATACAAAATCTTGAGACATTTTGTGGGGGGAACAGAATAATACTTCTGTCCCCCAGATCTTTAGGCCCATGGCGGTACCACTACCTTTTGAGAAAATCCTGGTGAGAAGGCTTGGAAGTTTCCTGATGCCTCTGGAAGCAGGCTGTGTCCTGCTTTCTGTGATCAGCTTCAGACTGAGTTTTGGAGGAAGAGTCACACATGAAAGCATGTAAGAGGGCAGGACAGTTCATGTCAATGTGTGTATGTACACACACAGAAGACTGCTGCACGCTGCCTGCAGTGGTGTCAGAAAAGCCTTCCTCCTCTGACTAAAACCACAGGCATGAGCACCATTTTCCTACATATATCTCAATAAAACCATGGCTTTTAGAATCAGTATAAATGGTGTTAAGGCGGCTTGATTAAAAAAAAAAAAACCACAAAACCAAAAGTTGTCAGGTAGTTAAAAAAAATTGACTTGTTATGGAAAACATACAACAGTATAGACTTCAGAAAGAATGGCAAATAACATGGCTGCGTTTTAGTTCTTATCTTTATTTATATATAAAGACTTTGAAAAGCAACCCAGATTTTCTGATTTCAGACAAGTTTTGCTCAAGCCCAGGTACCTTTTTGACTGAATTGGAAACTCTTTCTGCAAACTTATATACTAATTTCTTAGTTTTCCTTTTGAGCTGCTCTGAGAAGTTGAAAAATAGACATTGGTTCTGTGAGTGTGTATGTGTGCAAGTTAAGAAAAAAAAAAAAGTCTTTGCAGGTTATCGGTTAGTAATAGTCAGACCATGGAACAGCTGAAAACATGGAAACAATTTCCTCCCTAATTTGGGCAGATTGGAATGCATCCCCAAAATCCTAACGGAAATAGTAAAATTTAAAAACTTTTTATTAGTACCTAACCCAGCTGCACCTGGCCAGCCTAATTGCCTTCAACCTGGTCATTACTCAAAGGCATGAAGTTTAGCCACCAACAGCACTTATTAATGTATAATAGGAATTTACTTGTAAAACAGAATTATTGGAACGGTGTGATATCATAAAGACAGAGGTGCTGACATTTTAGATTGTTTTATATAGGGATGTTGAGTTATAATTTAGGAGTTGGATATTCTTTAGGTGATTAATCATTCTTAGGTATAACTTTAAATGTCTAGAGGATATATGTAGAATTAATGTTTGCAATGACCAGCTCATGAAGCATACTTATGTGAATAAGGTCATGTTTGGTTTCTGGACAGTCTACTTCTTCAGCATTTTGTGAAAGGTTGGTGCAAAACCTAGAAATGCTGAGGCTGCAGTTTAATGAAATGTTTCAGCAAGACACCCCCTCACTGATTTCTGTAAAGATGTCAAAGCCTAAGCCCATAAAAGTGCCTGCAAATTCTCCTCTTCATATCAATGGTGTGAGAAACCGAATACATTAATTCTGTTGGACCTCAAACTTAGAATCTGTCAATATGATTCCAGTGATTGATGGTTACAGACTTTTACCTACCTCATAAATATAATGTGCCTTGATTACAGAAGCACTACTAGTGCTGCTATAGTTAGTTATGTCAGCACTTCCATTGTAAACCCTGTTTCTTTAGGGGTTTATAACTCCATCATAAAAATTCACTCTGGGATGAAATTTATACCATAGGCTTCTAGACTGTAAGCTAGTTGTTGAAAATGCAGATATACTAAAAAAGAAACAAACAACCCAGCTCAACAAAGGCAAAAGCCCCAGACTTGCACATTTTTTCATGTGTGCATGTTATTTCTGTAGCTGAGAAATTACTTCACATTTGAGATGAAAGGTTGCTACCTTTTGCTCCCTAGTGGAAATCAGGCTCTGTGTGGGTGTCTGTGTGTATGCACATACATACATGGATATACTTTTGTCATAAATATTTTTAAGACATAATATGTGTGCAATAACTTTTTTTTAAAAAGCTTGTATTATTAATACCTTGAAGTTTTTATCCATAACATAAACCAACACTAAACACCAATTTATAGATAAAACACAATTGCTGCAATGGAGCATGAAGGTCAAGGGGAAATGCATTAAAAATATATTCAGTTAAATACAGGGATTTGGGTGTGAATCTCACCTGGGCTAACTTAATTTCTGTAAATATATATACACTTCTATGATCCAGGTGTGATCTTTTTTAAAAGGATGAATTAAGGCTTGTTTTAAACAGCCTGTGATATATTACCTTAAAACACACCTTTTTAATACTTTGAGATTACTGAAGTAAACCTCTAGCAGGTAATGTTTTGTGTTTCTTTTGTCTAATGTAGAACAGTCCTACAAAGGTTTCTGTGCTGTTGGTGGTAAGCAGCATTAGAAGATGTGTATTTTCTTAAATTACAGTAGAGTTGGAGTGCTCTTAAATTATGTTTCTCAATCCTTAATTCAATTTGAAGTTTTTCCAGTGTTTTGAGGTTCCAGTGTTTTTTTTAAATACACATTGTGCTTAGGTTTGATTTTTTTTTTTTTCCTTGCTTTTACGTGTTGTAAAGCTACTGTTTGGATATCAAAGAAAACTGACAACACTGGTAACTGTTTCCATATTCCAGCCTGGTCATAAGGCAGATAATGATTGGACTTCAATATGTGTTGTGTCTTCCAATGGGGCTGTATTTACAAGTAGTGTTAAACCGGTTCACTGTCATTTAATTAGTTAATGTGTCTTAAGTTCCATTAATCTTTTTTTGCTGTGCATGTCACTGCTTTTCAAAGACTGATGAAAAAGGGAAAGAAAATTTCACTGCTTCTTTCCCCAGTACTTTCCCATTGCTGGTTAAAATAAAATTAAGATGTCTGGCTAGCTAGAATTTTTATGAATTATAGAAAGAATTAGCTGAGGAGGAATTAATTTCTTTCTCTAAGTACCTTTAAAAAAATATAGATGAGCCTGAGATGAGGATTGTTGCTATTACTAAAAGTCCCACTGCTTTGACACACTACAGCTTTTGATAAAGAATTGAGCTAAGCTTCTTTTTATTTAAAGGTACAAGTTAACCTCAGATGGATACCTTTTACTGATTTACTGATTTACTGATACTACCTCTCCACTTCTAGGTTTTTGGCATAAAATAATGGCTTGGATTTTAAGGAGCCTCAAATTTTTCCATTTGTAACATGAATTGAAGCTCTGTAGCTTTGATTTTCTCCTCTCTCTCCCTTCTTCCTCCCCTTACCCCCACTCTATCTGCAAATAAAAAGACCAATCCTCCCAAAAAAGCAGCTTGCATATATCAAAGAGGGGACCTGGAATCTTAAATAACTTTATTTATGAAACAAGAGGGAGTGGATGGTGGGACGCTAGCACTAAACTTTTGAGGGTGGGCATCCGGCTCTCACAGTTTACTTGGCTGGTTGAATATCTTGAAAGCCTTAATTTAAAAGTCATCTTACAATCATTTTTAATTGGCTCCAAGTAAGTACTTGAGCATTTGTTCTGATAAGGAGGTTTTTGCTCTATGTGTGCCATAAAATCAGCAAAAAGAGGGATCTGTTTAATACAACAGTGATGCTGGGCTTTTTTGTTTCTAGGGTTTGCCCTAAACAGGATTTACCCCTTAAGGCAGCAGTAGCACACCATAAAAAGACCATTCTTGTACTCCACAGCAGCAAGGCTTTAACTTTCTGGTTTTCAGATTTCTCTTTTTAATAGGCAGCAATAACAAGACTTCCATAGGGTGGTTGCTATAAGTACTGTACATGGTGTCTTAAGATCAGAATGCTTGCCTGCAACATTTTATTGCTTTTTGTTTAAAAAGGCCTGGGAAAGAGCATCTAACAAACTTCAAGGTTCAGCTCATGTTTCTGGAAACTTTTCTGGGTGGGGAAAGCTTATAGATGGAATAAAGTCAAGCTGATTTGCTGATTTACACTTACATTATTGCTTGAGTTCCCTGGTCTAGGTACTTCCAAACTCTGACAAATATCTTAGTTTGCATTGTAACAAAAAAAACCCTAAACCAACCAACCAACAAAAAAAACCCCAAACCAAAACAAAAAAAAACCAGCAAAAAAACCCAAACAAACCAAGAAAACCCCAGTGAAAGCCAGAGAATTCAATTGAAAATTTGAAATTAAATACTTCCATGCACCATTAATTCTGTTGCTATAGAAATGTCAGCCTTTCTTTTCTCCCACATATCTATTAATTAAGTCAGTGTGGCATTTTTTTATCTGAGGATTTGCTCAAATTTTTTATTTGAGACCCAGGAACTCAAAATCTAGTTTACAGCTGTGAATAGTATTTATTTGGAGAAGCTAGTTACTTTGTACCACCCTCTCAGTTCCTTTTATCATCTGTATTTTTAAAGTCTCCTCCTGACTAAGCTGCAGGTGGTCTGCTTTTTTTTTTTTGATAGCATGCAGAGCAGACACACACCACCCTACACCACACTGCCTAGTTCAGTGTGTGTGATGTGAAATTTCATGAATGCCCTGTGATGTTGTATTTTGCGTCTTTGAAAAAAAAAAAAAAATAAAAAACAAAAAACGAAGGATGGTTTTAGGTGACTTGTTCATCAGCGTGTTGGTCACAATTGTTCTTCACCGGTTTGTTACAATTCCATTGGTAAGCTTTTTGTCTGATAATAACATTGTGAGTTGTGTGGCTCTGAGAAGTCTCTGGAATTCCATGGTTTTCTAACACTGTTTGAGTGGAGTGAGCTTCCTGTCACGTTGGTGGCAGCCAGATGAGCTGTCCTCGGATGTCACTGGAGAGCGCTGGGAGGCACAGCCCTGCTCCTAAGGATGGGGAACCTTTTTTGCTCCTGCCATGTAAGTACATGGTCCTATGTGCTCATGGTGCACCAGATAATGCTGGCAAAAAGACAGTTTCAGAGGGGTAGGAGATGTGCATTAGAAAGTGTACCTGGCCCAAAGCCTTGTACTCTTTCAGTTGCTGAGTAATTCATAGAAATTTTTCAGTTTTCTGGAAGTTACTAGGAATTCCTTTTATTGAAAATTGTTCTTGGCTGTCCCTATAAAGTTGAAGGTGCATGAACTCCTGTCTTTTGATGCTTTGTTTGCTCATTCATGCATTTTCTAATGGTTTTTCACTTGTACTGATTGACTCAGATAACGTGGCAGACTTGTTCTGACGTTTGTTTGAACTGGATCATCTTAACTGCCATGGAGTTCTTTGGAAGGGAAAGACTGGCAAGTCAAAAGAAGGCCACTCACATCTGGTGCAGATGAAACAATGCATTTTTTCACTTCTCCTATAAAAATGTGTCCCCTCACCCTCCCTCCTCTCTTCCCTAATCCTCTTAAAGCATTAGTTTGCGTGCTTGCTTTGCACCTAGAGGTACAGTGGGCTTGCAGGACGGAGCTGTATATTCATGCTGGCACCATGTGAGCTATCTTGATGCATGATGTGGTTGGTGGGTGCCCCCACTTTTGCTCAGGTGATCAGATGTAAGCTGAGCCTGATTCTCTGAAGAGATGAGATTATTCCATCATCTTATGCCAAAGTGTGTGTGAGGTTTGGGGGCACAGGGTGTCAGTCTGCATTTTGTTGAAAGTGGTCACTGAGAAAAGCGGGGCCAGCTTGGGAACCTAGGTGGTGCTGAAACTGGAGAACCATCCTGTAGTGCAGCCCATGCTGTCTGTCTTCTCCAGCTACCTTAATCTCTTCAAAACACCCCCTGTGACTGAGGATTCCAGGAGCCTTGAGCTGCTTGGAGTAGTGGCCTCTCCTACCTCTATAAGCTTTTCTCTGGGTACCCCTCAAGCACTGGTGTACTTGGCTAGAGATCAGATGCTTTTTCTCCCTTCCAGTCCCTCACCTTCAGTGTAACATAATTCTGTTGCTGTATCTAGCAACAAAATGGCCTGTCAAAATGTCTTCTGGTGACACTTAACTTCAAAAGAATTTTGGTGACATTTGGCATGCAGTGTTAACAGTGAGAACCTGAAAAGCATATCCAAAAGGTCATTTAGATATATAAGAACAGTGTGTCAGAATCTAATGATCTTTCAGATGATTGTGAGGGGCTCTAAGAGTCTGTAGGAAAGTAATCTGGGTGCTAATGAACTTTACAAACTGTCCAGCTCTGCAGAGGTTGCTTTAATGCCCCAGTTAACTGGTGCATTTCAGTTAAATCTGTGGATGTCACTTGAATGCTGACAAAATACCGGGGAGAACTTTGATGGCTTTTGAGGATTTTCTTTATTCTTTTGTTGAAGCCAGGGGCGTTTTTTTACAGCAGAACACCTTAATTAGCTTGATGGACTATTCTGACATTCTTAACTCAAGAAGAACTGTGTCCTTTTCCCCTCTTAAAAACTGTCCATATGTAGTAGATTCACCATGACTTTTCAAGCTAGGTATTTTTTTGAAAGGTCTTGGGATGTGGAATTCTTAAGGCAGTAAAAACATTAATTCTCTGTCCTTTCAAAGGAGCAGGGATATCTATGTGTATGTGTGCATGAATGCAGTCTCCCACACAAAAACTGACTTTCAGATCATTTAGAATATGAAAAATACTTCGTTGGTGACTGTAAAATGCACATAGAAATTGTGCAGCCTCTTTTACAGAACCATAGAGGGGTTGGGGTTGGAAGAGACCTCTGCAGGTTGGTCATCTGGTACAACTCCGCTGCTCAAAGATAGTCACTTAGAGCAGGCTGCCCAGGACTTTGTCCAGATAGCTTCTGAATATCTGCAAAGATGGAGACTCCACAAGCCCTCTTGGAACCTGTGCCGGTGCTCAGTCAACCCTCACAATGACAAAGTGTTTCCAGCTGTTCAGACAGAGTCGCCTTCATTTCTTTACTTCTGGTCCTGTCAGTGGGCACCACTGAAAAGAGCCTGGCTGTGTCCTCTTTGCATCCTCCCTTTAGACATTTCTCCAGGCTGAACAGTCCCAGCTCTCAGCCCTTCTTCATAGGAGAGGTGTTCTGGTTTCTTTGTCATCTTGGTGGACGTTTTTTAGGACTCTCCCCTGTATGTCCATGTCTCACTTGTACCGGGGAGCCCAGAACTGGACACAGCACTCCAGCTGCGTCCTCACCAGTGCTGAGTGGAGGAAAAGGACCTCTCCTCAACACTTCTGGCAAGTCTAATGCAGCCCAGGACACCACTGGCCTTCTTTGCCACAAGGGCACACTGTTGGCTCATGTTCCACTTGGTGTCCTCCAGCACCCCCAGGTCCTTACATGCCAAAATGCTTTCCAGCAGAGTGACCCCCAGCACGTTATTGGTACGTAGGGTTGCTCTTTCCCAGGTGCAGGACTTTGTTCTTCCCACTGTTGAACTTTGTGAGGTTAAGGGTTCTGTGTATGACCTACGTAAGTTTAATACAGCTCAGCCTGGAAATTATTTTCCGGTTAAAGTGTGCTCTATTTGGCTTCCATTTGGTATGTCTGAATGTTAAACAAGTTGAAATTTTTCAGTTTATCTGTGGGGGTGTAAGGTCAGACATGAATTTAGCAAGTCAGAAATATATACTGTATTTTGTTCCTCGTGTGAGCAGTCTGTACAAAAGTAAATCCCTTAGGCTGTGACCATAAACGATTGCTTTTAACCTAATACAGCTTAATATTTTTCAAGCAGAGCAAACTGTTATGACTGTATTACCATCAGATTTCAGCATTTTTCTCAAAGAGCAGATATCTGCTAATAAATTTACCTATCACTCTGATTCACACAGAAATAATGAATCTCTTCTCATCTTTGAATGTTGTCCATATTGCCTTCATTTTGTACCATGGCTACTGCTGTTTTCTAAGTCTCTGAATTTTCTAAAGGCTGTGCCTAGCAAAAAATTGTATTTTCTTCCCCAGCTATTCCTCCTGAAAGAGAAAGCAGTGATGCTTGTTTGATAAACAGAATTTATTTAAAGACTTCTAGATGCTGTAGTAAAATTTGCTGTGTGTTCCTAAATGAATACACAGAACTCTACACCATGGTGTCAAAGGAGTAGATATGCCAAACAAGAGAAAAATAGAAAGTTTTATTAATACTTCTCTAGATTTAACTGTTCTACTTTTTGGTCCATTGTTGGATTTTGTCCTGTAATCATTCATAAGATGATGGCAAGAGCCTTGCAAGCAGTTTGTGGTCCAAAGATCTGCTCAAAGCTTAGCCTGAAGAGGACAGGGTGGAACTGCTGAAGCTGGAGGTATGAAAATGTGGCACTTTCTAAAAAAGACAGATGCTTTTCAAAAATACAGGGGACAGAATACTTCATTAAAAATACATCAAACATATAGATATTATATTGCAGGAATTTGTTAATGTGGGGTTTTTTTTCAGGTACTGTGGCCTGTAAAAATGTTCCTTGGAATTCCAAAGCACATTACTGTCCATGGCACTTTTAGGAGTCAAACATACTAGTTACTTTAATCAGGATAATAATTTAGAGTGTCAGAAGGGTAGTGTACCTTTTCAGCATTTCCATTTGGTATTATTTTACTCCTTTAATAGTACTTTATAGTTCCCAACCTTACCTCAATTAGCAGTACTGACAGATGCTAGTTCAGCATTTTACCTCTAGCCAGTAGGGCTTTCTTTAGAATAAATGTCAGTAATTTTATGTTGCTAATTTGAGGTGATATACCTACATGTAAAATTACATTTTAACTCTCTTGTTATACTTGCAGTGAGAGATGGCAGCATAAAGAAATATAAGTGAATGCGCCTGAGAGATAGTTCAGGACTAGGAGGTTCATTATGGAACTTTTATAGCTCATTTTGAGACACACTGCAGATTTTGTTAACTCTTTCTTCCACTGTGCATGTATTTCTTCTACATGTCTTCCTCTTTTTTTTTTTTTCCCCTTTTGTTTTCTTTTATAAAAACATTTATTTCATTAGCAGATTTTGGGAAAAGTGGGGGTGGGATTTGGGATTTTAAAGATCACTAAATCCTGTTACAGACAGCTTTTTAATAAAAACTTAGTATCTTTTTTAACAAAAACTTGCTTAGTGAAAAGAAAATGTCTCTTAGTGCACTAAAAATTGCTATTTGAAAAAGTCAATAAAAGTGTTCAGTGAGTAAAATATAGAAATGTGGTATTTCTTAAAATCAGGCAGTTATTGAGAAAGACCTTAAGGAAGTTAATAGGAAGCAAGCAGAAGGAGAATATTTCTGAGAAGTATGCTCCTGATCAAGCACAATAGTCACAATTAGTCAGTACTAATGATTGGTATCAGCAGACACCATCAAGAAAAGTCTGTGCTTGGGTATTGTTCTCTAATTTGCCCTGCAGAATACAAGGGAAATTGCATGAGCAAAGAGCTTCAGAGTAAAATTCTAATAAACAATTAACTGTTCCATAAGTTACTTGGAATTCATTTCTAAAATTGGTGTGGCTTTGCCTGTGTAGTTATATATATTTCAATCTTTCTTGAAAGATGCTTTTTTTTTTAGGAGTTTAGATTTTTCTGCAGATTCTCTCAGTCAGTTACTAAATCACACTTTTGTCTATTTACTAAAGAAAAATAACACATGTGGGCATGCCAATAACTTCATATGTGGCAGCAAATCTGGTCATGCATACTGGCTAGCAAGTAAGGAGGGAATATATGCTTTCTGCTGCAAAATAGAAGCCAATATATTGATTTAAGGATTAACTTTTTCTCTTTCAGGGTAGTCTTATACCTAAATAGACATTTTCAAAGCATAGAGCTAGGGTCTTTATTATATATACTTCAGAAATTCTTAATGTGGAATAATCTGTTTCCTATTTTTGTAACACACATTTAAAATTGTTCCTAAATGTTGTAATTTATAAAGGGTGAATTGGTGCTTCTTATGTCATTGCCTAGATGTGAGATTTTCTGTCATTTTTGCTTTACTGTGTCGATATGCATTGATTACTGTGGAGCAATTTCAGCCTTTCTATTTCTAAAATTGTCTAATCTTCAGTCATTCTGTACATGAGAAATCTCTTATAAATTTACATAATGACTGCAATTTTAGCCTAGTTGTAGCTGCAGAAATAGATCTGGCCTAATTTTGAGTTGAACGAGAGTGTCATGTTCATAAAGGTTTGATTAAAAATAACAATGGTGTTTTTCAAATAAATTGAGAAACATTTATTTAAGCCTCTTTAACACTATGATAAATTTCTCAATAATTATTTACTCATCTCTTCTGATCTGAAGATTTTATAGTATTTGCCTGTGTGTGTCTCTTTCTGCTCCTCCAGTTAATTTGATTTTTAACCATGGGGCAGGGGGAGAGGCACAAACTGGACAATTCAAGACAAAATGGAGAGAGATTTTTGAGCTGTATCACTTGTTATTCTGCTAAAGCTGAAATATGCCACCACTTTTGGATGGAATTACTGGTGCTACTTGTAGTCATCTAAAATAGGATGGAATGAAATGTGTAATTTTCAGTAAAAGGTCAACATTTCTTTCAAGCAGTTACAGAGAATTAGTATTTTTTTTCTTCCAAGCTAGCAGTGCAGATTTCTTCTTTTCTCTGCATCGAACTTTTGGCCTTGCCCTCAAGTATATGGGTGGTATGTGTTTTAAAATTGATATATTAATGTTGAATTTTTATTGTCACCCTTTCTGTTCGTGCGCCTTTCAAATCCTTCATTTGTTTGTTTCTGAACTTCGGACGTATCGTAAAAATGTCACCATTGCAGCTGAACATTAAGCACCTTCCCTTTTTGCTCTGGGCCGTTGAAATAAATTTGGACCAGGTGCTCCTCTCATAACAGAAGTCCTTGATGTGCCCTGATAGCGAGCGGGAGAGCGGAAGCTGTCAGCTTTCAGCTGGCTTGAAGAATGCAATTAGAGCAGTTTTAATACTGTTGAGGGACCCCATCCAGTCAAAGTTGTTTGAGTTAAGCCAAGTCTAGGATCCTAAACATGTACTTTAGGCACGTCAGCTTTGTCTTTTTAGTCAGAGCAGATCTGTGATTCCCACACATTATGTGAGGGTGGATTCTTTTTGTTGGGCTGTTGGAGGGTTTTTTTATACTAGGAGAAATACTCCCATTTCTTACTAGCTCACTGTTACTTTATCTGTTAGCTTTGTCTTTATGGCATTGTTAATACTCATGGTTCAAAGCATTTATTGTCAAATTAAGGCTTAAAACACATTTTTAAATGTCAAAAGTGCCTATGTCTTTGCGTAAACCCTAGATTAGGTAAATTCATAAGTGGTTCATCACTAGGTTTTCCAGATTTGGCTGGTTAAAGAAAGGGTAACATCAGTACAGACAGAACACATGAAATCTGTAGAAAAAAGTCCTAGAAAACAGGCAGTGCTGCAATGAGGTACTGTTTTTACTGAAGTCTCAGCTTGAATGCATTTCCGTACTGGGTGTGATTCATTGATACTGAAAGCAAAGGGATGGAAAACTTGCAGGCTTGTAATTTTATTTTTTTTCTTCTTTGCTTAATTAGATTTTTGAAGTTGGCTTGTTGCTTCTTCCTTTGTTTACTGTTAGAGTTGACTTCACTGGAATAAGTTCTTTCCTGAGGGATAGTCCTCAGCTGGATGTTTCATTTATTTCCCTGCCATTCCTTTCTTGGTAAAGTGGCTCAGTTGTTTTAAGCCTCACTAGGTTGAAAAGTAGGAGACAAAAGTATAAAACAGAAGTATAAACAAAGATAGTGAAACTTTTCTTTTGGTAAACTCTCACTAGATTGGGTTTTTTCCCATCAATTGGCTTTTGGGGCAGGACAGGCAAGATGGTCTTTTGCAGAGTCTTGAGTTTCAAGGTCTGCCTAAAAGAACAAAAAATTATCTGCTCTGATACATCCCCAGTTTTCAGATGAGGATGGGAAAAGCAGCAGAAAGCCAACTGCAAAGTAATTTGTGTGGAATTAGATAGACCAAATTGTGTTTTGCTGTTTCTTCAAATATCAAAGCATTGTTCAAAGCAAAAATCCAGCATTAGTGGCTAAAAAAGATAGGATCATCTTACTATTATGATTGTTAGCATGAAAACTTTGGAATTGTGTTCAGAAATTACTGCATAAATACATTTCCAAAGCTTGATTCATTGTCACGATGAGTTGAAAAGTGAAGTTTTTTGAGATTTCTACATAACTATCACTCATCTCAGGAATTCTTACAAATGTTTATGTATAGATATGTGTGTGTATGTAAATTAGAAAAAAGCCAATCTTACTGCCTACCTCTTAAAAAGCTGAAAGGGGAAACTACATAAAGGCTATTTTACACTTGTAAGGTAGAAGCTAGATTCTCAGAAGATCCTGGACATATCCTGAAATAACACATTGAGTAACAATGAAGTTGTTTGTTCTTGCCTAATGTCTGCTGCAGAAGGAGCATCTCTTCTTTCTCCCTTCTATTCCCTGTGCTAAGCCTTTTCACACAGCTTCTTAAGAGTGTTGTGGCATAGACAGATGTACTGTAAGAGGAATGCCAAACCAGGAGGGAATTGGCTCTCAAAGCAGATGGTGTTGGGCAGACGAGGCTGTGGAGAGCTTGGTTCTGTATCAAATGCTCATTTTGTGCTTTTGTTTTCAATGGAGCAGGTGTATGTTAATAAAGGGAGCAAATCAATAAACTCCTCTCTACCGCTAGCTCCTTCTGCCATCTTCTGCTGGTGACTAATTCCTGACTCTTCCCAGTGGTGTTGGGCCTCTTCCCCCTTCAGTATGAAATAGGAATGAAAGTCTGTTATACTGCTGTTAGTGGTGCTGGGAAGGCATGAGCTCAAATGGTAAAGTTGAGTTTTGAATCAACAGAAGGAGTGGGCCTGCTGAGCTTAGTCCCAGCTCCCAAAGAGCAGCCAGTGGGTCAGATGTAATGCTTTGTAAGAATCAGGGAGGAATTTTTGTCCTTTTGTTCCCTCCAAATGCATATTTGGACAAAGAATGACCAGCTGAACTTGCAGTAAGAAGTATTTGGGTGGGATGAAAATAGTTTGATAGTATTTCTGTTCCTGGAGGTTGTTGAAGTAACTAACTACAAGGAATTATAAAGCTGATCCTTTTGGCAGTTAGTGGACTCGTTACTCACCTGAGGTCCTGTCTCATCTATGGCCGGTTGTAGCCAAGTTTGCCATTGGGATGAAGCTTTCAGAGAAGTGATGTTCCTGTTCTGGAGAGACCCAGGTGATGGAAGGGTTATGCAATGACTTGTAGTGGCCTTAATTTGTCATCTGGTGTGATGGAGAGGTAGGGGGTGCCCAGGGGGGTACTGGGAGGCATTCCAGAGGAATTAATGCTATATTAAATATCAAAGAATCGGCTTCTCAAGCAGTGTTCCTCTCTGTACTGATCATTCATATTTTCATCTCAGTCAAAATTCCTTCTGCCAACAGAAGAACTCATCAGATGAGTTTGTGGGCAGCTTTTGAGCCTCACCAGAGCTTGTGAAGCATGGCTTGTTTGTTTTTCATTGCAGAGAGCCCGTCCTATGCAAGAACTATGTGTCAGGCCGTACCACAGGATTGTCTGAAAACCAGTACTGTGGCCTAGCTTGGGCAAGAATAAAAGTGTACTCAATAGCTCATTCTTAATTCTTCTTGATAAGGCTTTGTTTGGCACAGTGCCTAACAGGGGGCAGTAGTAGCTGGCAAATTGTTGAAGCCAGCACACTGCCCACAGGCCTAGATTGAAAAAGTGCTATCAATCTCACATTTTAAAAAAAAATGCAAAGGAGAAGTACATAGTAAAAGCTCATTAAATCTGTCTAAAGCAGCTATTTTTTAAAGTGTAGGAGTCAGATCTTTCTTTAAAGACTAATATAATTTAAACAAATATTAAAGACTTGGATGAATTTTAGACAAGGATTATATTAAATCTGTTTCATTTCTGTGGAAGGAAAAAAAATTACTGCATTTGATTTGACTTCCTTCACTCGATTAATTACTGAGTATTTTAAATATGCAAGAGCTATGTCCCATCTGAAATTACAATTATTTGCTTTCCTGATGGATTGAGGATGGTGAAGGTAATGATTCTACTGCAAATTTAAAGCTGGTGCTTTATGCTCATAAATTATTTTCCTTCTCTCTTGCGTATCTGTCCTTACAACGTGTGTGCCATTTGAGCATATCTTTGTCATCACTTGCAAACAATTTAATCAGCCCTAAGTCCTGTCACTGTGGATTAGAATATTTGCAGTGCAGGAGGGCACAAAAAATGGAAAAGAATTGCAGGGAAAAATATTTAGAAGCTGCAGAGTACTAAAATGGCTTTGACATGTCAAATTATCAGTTCTACACTTCAAAACAAATACACTATTGGAGCTCTACAGAGAAATATATTCAGATTTTGCTGTCATAACCCTTTCTCAGCAGGAATTGTGCAGCAGAGGGGTGGCTGCCAAGCTGCTGCTTGTCTGATGCAGAGATGGGATGCTTTCCTGAGTGGCAGAAAGCAGGAGGGTGTCAGAGGAAGCAGCCCTCTGTGCCTTTTAGCAAGTTAAGATGAGAAAGCAAAGTCTCTTCCTTGCTGAACGTGATGTATGGCTTAAGGTAGGTGTTTGCCTGCTATCAGTCAGGAGATGATGAATGCTGGTACAGGGCTTTACTCTCATACGAGGCATGGCTCCTGTCTGACATGTGTGCCCCCGTGTGAAATGGTTGACTGTCCCCTCTAATCCCTATGCTGAACTTGACAGCAGTTAATACAGACTAAGCAGCAGCTATATTTTATGGAGGCTGTGGGGAATAGCTTTATGTTACATTTAACATTGCCTTTTCTACAGTAGCAGGAAATCTGACTGTGCCTCATGCTTTGTGCACAACAGGGCTCAGTGATTCTGTGCTCCTGCTGGTGTGGAGCTTGACTTGAACATCTGCAGAAGTTACAAGCATGAATGATTTAGCATTTGCAGGGCACTCCTGTGAGCTGTATCTCTGAAACTGTATTTTCTAACGTATTGGCCTCCTCCACATGCATGCCTACACAATGATTGAACTATAAGTGTAGTTTTAGGATACCTCTACAAAAGCTGGAAGTTACTGAAACACTAAAGAAAAAATCCTCTGTCTGTATTTTCCAGTTTCCAGATTTTCATTATGTACTTTGTTCAGCTCTCTGTGCCACAGAAATGCAGTGTACTCATGCCTAAAATTCGCTCTGAAATCCTGCTATTTTCTTAGGTTGGCCTGAAAACATGGGCCTTATAAAGGTAATTTGCCTATGAAAGGATGCTCCTGTGTGTGCAGGTAGATGTGTGCATGCATGCATCTATCTATCTTGTCTGTATATGTGTGTGTGTATATATATATATATATATATATATATACAAATGGTAGTGCATGTGCATATATATGTGTATATATATCCACAAACAGAATTTTTTACCTAGTTATGAGAAAAGTGTGTGAAATTCTGTGTTTTCTGTGTATCTGTACATATGGGGCACTAAGACACTGAGAATACGGGCAGGGTAAGATGTAAGATTATGATCATGTGAGATCACGCTATACACACTTTCTGAACTCTCTCTGGATACCACAGAAGTAATTTATCAGTTAGCAAAATAAAATTGTATGAATCATTTGTCAGCTATCAAAATAAAATTGTAAAAATCAGAAGATCCAGCATGTATTCTTACCAATGGTAAACCAATAAGAGAATTAAATTAGGTGAATAACAATAAATAGATAATAAAAATAAGATCAGTACAACTCTAAGAAATAAAACTAAATCTAGCAGCAGTAACCTTTAGCAGACTTAAACCAGAAAGTTGTGGAGAAAGAATTAAAAGGGGAAAATGCAGTCCCATGAGAAAATACTGCTTTAGTGTTAATCTTATGAAAATAAAAAGATATGGTCATTAGGCTTCATAATCTACAGGTTAAGGGTTTGGGGTTTTCTTTCTTTTATTGGGTCTGCTCTGTGGTGAGTGTCTTTAGTTTTGACTTCAGGAAAGATATTAAAGAAGTCTTTCAAATTCTGGATTGATGGTACATCCTTGCACGCAGTATTTCTGTGATCACCAGACTGACGTGTAGTATGCACGTGTGTTCATGAAGACACAGACCATCAGTCATATTGACCCTGGAAGACCAATGTGGACTTCAAAACACTGGGGAGTGTCTGTGAGTTTAGTACATGTATTTGACTGCAAATAAATAATTTTATGGTAGGAGAAGTTTCTATTGCAGTGTGTAGGTGGTTCAGTGTGGTTCAATAGCATCCCTCAAGCACTTCCATTTAGAGAGCTTCTGTCTTTTCATCCCTCCCTGAAAAGAGCGAGGGAAGGCTTTTGTAATGTACCTTTTACCATCTTTATCTTTATCTTGCATGAGCATTTGGAACTCAGCTCTAGTGGATGAGAGCTGAACTTTTTTGGTTAAAAATGCTTCCTTGGACTGAAAGAGAAGCAACCTGACTACAGGGTAGGCAACAAAGCTTGGGAGGTACAGGAGAGAAGAAGCAAGGAAGGTGGTAATAGTAGAGATCTGAATCGGAAAGACATCCTGACACTTGCAAGCAAAGTCCCATATTCACATTAAAGATATGTTGGTTATTTTGTGTGTAAAATGCCAGGGATCCAAACCAAGGTAACACTGAGCAGGACCAGTTAATAAACCAATTAAAATAATGAGACCTGAAGTTGGATAAGCCTAGGTATACAATGTTTTCCTTTTTGCCGAGCATCTCCAATTGGTAAAGAAGCTGATAGCAAGAACAGGAGATATTTTTTATTTGCTTTCTTGTCACATTCCATGCGAGAGGAGAATTAACACTACTATCAGTAAACAGGGCAGAATCATGGAATTGTAATAAGTGGTAGTTTAGAGGATGCCTCTAAAATGTTTAGTAGCTGGGATGGGTCAGAGACTTCCCAGGAAATGTTTATTTCTCTTGGTGTCTCTTTTAAGCGTTTAAAGAGGAAATCACATGATGTCAGGTAAGTGTTTCTGCAGGAAAGTACCAAAACATTATCAGTCAGCGCCTAGCACTACCCTGTTTAAAAGACCAGAATATTTCCAAGGTAAACTTCAAGCTAGAATAAGCAGAAAATACTAGAAGAAATCTGTACAGCAGTCAGTGTTCAAAAAAGTGATATTGAGGTACTGGCAGTGTTTATGTTAAGGAGATCTGTGGTGTTGAAAGATGTCACTCAAAAAGTTTAGCACAACCATTTTGTGAAAACTGTTGTGAAGTCAATTTAAAAACTAGAGTGCAGAGAATTACATTATTCATAACAAAATTTACTCCAGTTGCCAGAAGATAGACATAAATTAAAGATATGCTCCTTTGTTAGATGTTACAAAAATCTCTCTAACTTTCGAGTCTTCAAACTCCAAAGGTAGTTCTAAATACCAGGAAGTAGCAGGCTTGCCAAGATGCATTGAAGTGATAAAGACACTTGAAAGAAATTCAGAAGGAAAGATAACCTTCAAGGCAATAAAAAGCATGCATATTGGTGTAACTCCAAAAATAGATTGTATGGAGATAAATATGTATAAGGTCTTTCACAAACCTGTGTGAACGTGTGCATTCGTGGGAGAGCATTGCTATGGGATCTAGAAGTGAATACTCCACAGTGGTGTGAAATATGATTTGCCCTTTGTGAGAACTTCTGGTAAACAAACATAGTAGCAGAAAAAGAAACTGGCAAAAGAGGAAAAGCACTGTCACAGCTTGTGCAGCATTTAGCGGTAGCTGTTTCTTGGGGAGACAGTTCTCTGGTGATTTTTGATAGTGAAGCCTTCACTAAAAAGATGAATACTTGGTGACACAATGTGTCTGTATTTTAAAAACATTTATTTACATATTTGAACAATATTTTTGGGGGGGATAAATATGTTATTAGGTGCTTGGGTTTTTTCCTATCCATGTGAATACAGCATCCTCTTAAAACAGAAACCTCCCATCGAACTGCTTAGTTGCTACTTCACTGCATCATGTCTCTTTTAAACAAAAATAAGCTGTGGTAACCTTTTTTGTTGTTGTTTTGATATTTAAGTGGTAATAATATGAATACCAGCTGTATATTGCTTTGGAATAACTCCGGAATCTTCTGAGGTTTCATCCATTCCCTTTGACCTCTTTAGGAAGAAAGACAGAATGGTGGATGTGGACAGGAGGTTTCTGCTTCCTTAAAGAAGGTGCATTCAGGTGAAATTGTAAGACTGCTTAGAAATTTGTGTTAAACTGTGTTTGGATATGTGTGATGTTAATTGGTTTAGGATTTTGTGGCTGCTTAGCACTCAAACCATTGATTGGCAGCCTAACCCTATTGTTCTGCTTGGTAGTACTGCTGAAAAGTTCTTGTCCTTTTAAGCAATCATCTTTTACCCTTAAACTACAGTTTCAAAGCTGTGACACTGCTTTGAAGTTTCCTGTTCATATTTTATCACAGAGTGAGCTGCCACGCTGTTTGACAGGGACTGTGGGATGCAGGACTCCAGCTCAGGGGGCTGCTTTTTCTCTAGACACAGTTTTGCACCTCAAATGAGAATTCTTTTCCTGATTACTTTTGGGGCATTTCTTAGAGAGCAATTCAGAGTAGATAAAAAATTTCAACGCAGGCTATTTAAAATGCTGCTTTTGTTCTTGCCTGCTAACTCTCACAATTGAAACCCTAAGGAATATTTGAAAAGCGCTGGTCACAATTTTGCAGGTAATAGGATCATAAATAAACATCTATATGCAGATAAGGAAGCAACAGAAATCCATCCTTTGAAGGGAAAGCCTATTCTGCAGCTTTAAATTGCTGGATTTATCTCAATAGCATGCAAAGTACTACAGAATACATGTGCACAGCACCCCCCAAACAATTAGAAACATCTATCCTTTTGTGGTGGATTTAGGATTGGAAAGGTAAGGTTAACTCGATCTTGTGGGGGAGTATTGAGAATATACTTGGAGTGGGGTTTTTTTATTTCAATTTATTTATTCCCATGTGCTGATAAGCACCAGCAGTTCCTATTGATTTTCCCTGGAAATTCTCTAGAATTCCCTAGAAGAATCACTTTAATCAAAATATGACTTGACTTACACAAACCTCTCCAAAAAGATAAAATTAAGGCCTTGCTTAAGTTTTGAGTCTGGTGTTGTTTGATCATATTAACATGTAGATGAGCATTAACTTCATCTACACACACGAACAAGTAGTTAGCAAAAAATGCTAATGCTTTAAACTGTATACTGACTACAAAGGAAAAAGAAAAAGCTAATGGAGGTTCATTTGAACCCACTGGAGAAAGATGGCTAGTGGCAGAATTAAATAAAATATGCAATGCTGCCTTTTTTCCCTTTCTTTTCTATTATTTTTTTTTTTTTCCTTTTTTTCATTTTTGGTCAAGTTTTGCATGGAGAAAGTCGGCATCGTGTGGCTTAACTCAGCTCTGACAAAATGAGCACCATGATTATTGATGCCCTATTTATCCAAAATATGGATCCAAAATTAATTGGAGAAGCATCAGTGTGGCACTTATTTTGCACAGAAGAAAATAATTGCTTTTAAAAAACCAAAACTTGTAAAAAACTACAAAACCCAACAAACCAAATCAAAAACAAAAATCAAAAAAACCCCACTAAAACTAATTTCATTAAGGAAGAGTAGGTCAAGCTATGCTTGACAGTTTATGCCTAAAGAGAAAGGGCAGAGGGTTTTTTTCTGCATAAGAGTCTCAAAAAGATCATAAAAACTTAAAGAAGGTAGAAGATGAATAGGAGATCTTGGTGTTTTTCTGTGTTCTGCTTTACTTTATAATACTTCTAATTGCTGTTGAGAAATAAGTCTTTTAATGATTTTTTTTTCCCCTTTTCCTGACAATGTCACCATACTAAAGACTGAATTTTGGTCACTGAGTGCATTAGTTGATAGTGATAGTGGACTTATTTATGAACTGTCATAGAGAACAGTAACGTTTTCAAAAACATGCAAATGGAATTTCAAGGCCATGATTGCGTTATGTGTATTTCTTACTTTAATGTTTGGTGTTTTGTATCTCAACAATGCTTGATGGTGTGAATGCTGGGGTAGTGTAACAGCAAAGAAATGCTTCTTTGCTGAAAATAAATCAAATGCAGGTTCAACAAGTGCCACTGAGAGAAAATTGTGATTAGAATTTGTAGAGTAGGGAGCTAACTTAGGCAGCTGTAAAATCTGGTTTTGGTTGTTCACATACAAATAATAGCAGTAATCTGTTGCTCTGATTTTTTGCTGAATATTTAGAAACTGCTTGCATAGGTGAAATTCTAGATGTCTTTTGCTTTATTTAAAAAATGGTTATTGTTTTTTGATAGATAGTATAAAATTATATTTATAAATTGTATGGGGAGGAGGTTCTTTGTTTTCCTGCTAGCTGGTAGATGAGCAAAAGGTATATTTTTTTATATATAGCCAACCATCCAGGCAGAAATAAATGTACTTTAACTATCTACACCAGACACAATTAATTGTTCAAGGTTTTCATGGCAGTATTTGGCAAAGATATTTTTGATATTTCTAATTCTCTGCATGTCCTTGTTCTGTGCCTTCTGTGTTATTTTGTACACCACCCAGACTTAATCCTATTACTATTTAAAGTACGAATCTCTTTCCACTTGTAGTGTAATTCCACTGTGCTATCTTAAGAGAAGGGATTCTCTTATTCTGTTTGCTTCAAAGCTGAAAATTTAGCAGCATTTGCACCCTTTATAGATGAATGTTGCTAAATTAACCTCCATGTTTTTCTTGTTCCCATTACCAGAGGTGATGGTCAGGGAGTCATATTTGAGGGCCTTAGTAAATGCAACACACTCTTTTAATACTATTTACAGCTGCAATGATTATTAAGTTCTCTGTAATTTGTGGGCTGATTTTTTTGTTGCAATTTCACATGTTTGTGAAATACTACAGCAACTTCTGATGTAATATGTCTTAACCAATTATACTTTCTTTTTGTATTAGATATGTAATGTTCAAGCCTGTAGTTTGTTATAATCTTAAGGACTCCTAATATTTCTCTATAGGATATTTACTTGAAATACTACTTTTATGCTTAATGATGCAAGTACAAAATGAGTTCTTGCAGGTTTCTTCTTTTGTGCTACAGCTGCACCTGAGCCTTGCAAAATACTGCTTTTATTCTCTTGGTTTGACTCTCTCTTGAGCAGTGACTGCCAAATAGTTCAAATTCCTCATCTCCATGAGTGTGTCTGTGAATATCTTGCAACTGATCCTAGCTTTCTGCACTTTGTCCTAGAAGGAAATTCCCTCCCTTCTTACCCTCTCCTCAATGCTGTCAGTACATGGATAACTGTAATATTTGAAATACCAGGCAAATCCATCCCCTGTTACGGGCTGGAGTGATGGAGCTGTGATTTTCTTTCAAAATATCTCACACCCTTCTTTAAGAGCTGATCTGTGTTGTAAAAGTAGGGGGGCTCTGTGAACGGGGCTTGCATGAGTCCTGAGAACACCCACCTTACAGCTATAGTGAATTTACAGCTATTCTAGGTCTGTGGGTAGTAATACATCGGCAGTAGGGCAGGGTGTGGAACCCCATATTACTGTAGTACCTCACTGAAAGTTTCTTAGGTAACCTTTGTAGCTTTCTAGCGTGCAGGACTACAGCAGGAAGAAGGGGAAGCATTAAACGTGTCTACACCTGTGATTTAGGGCAAGTTTTGCACAAAATAAACAAGGCATGCATGTCTTGGGATAATTCTACTACTCACAAGGAGCAGCATATTCTCTCTTCGTTGAACACCTCTTTTAGTTGTATGATGCTATTTTCATCTGAACCCTGTGGGGATGGCTGGTTGGAATCTCTCTTATTAATGCTTTGAAGGGAAATAAGTCCTGGAATCTGAGAAAATACCTCTTAATATTTCTTAATCTTTGTTTCATTGTTATGCTTCTAGGTATTTAGCAAACAGAACATAGTTTCTTGCTTTTCATAGTCAAACTTAATAACACTGATTCTCTCTGTGTGTTCTAAATTTGGGTGGAGTGCACAAAATCTAATTATTGCCTGGGTTTTTAATTTTTTCAGTAACCCCATCATGACTGTTTGCTTATTGACCATATTGCTGAGAAACTCCCAATTAAGAGTTGTTCTTGCAGTCTTTCAAAATTAAGTTTCCACTACTTCTGAAATATCTCTAGTACCTTATGATTTGTAGTACTATCTCTTATGAAGACTGTGCAAAATATAAATAATAGTCTTTCATCATGAAATGAAAATTTCAGTTACGGCAAACAACATTGATAGCTAATTAATGCCATATGAAATTGGTGGTAATACTTGGAAGTTACTCTCTTCCCAAGTTTACATTGTGATGAATGACTATTTTTTAAGATGCACACGGTAGCTAAATGTCAAATCCTGTTGATTTTATTGAGTCTTTGGAATGTAATTACTGTTGTGCTCTTGAAAACATCCGTAATAAACACTCCCATTCTGTACATGCTTTGCCAAGGAATGTATTGTAGCACTTACAGACAGTATGGTAATCCCATGTATAAGAATGGGCTATGTTTAATACCAATGTAATAATTTATTTTTAAATTCAGCAACCTTATTCGGGATTATTATTTTGCCATTAGTAATACTACTATTGGAATGATTGCCAAATGGTCCACATTTTTTACAGTACAGAAAGAGGAAAGTCCACTTTATATTAAAGTATTATTTTTCTGGAGTTAACAAACAAAGCTTTCTAGGATTACCTGTCAAATAAAGTTTTTAAGATTAGGTTATATTAAATTCAAGGTGTCTGTATTGCAAGACATTTTTAGTAAGTTAGGGACTTCTGTGGGAGGAATACAACTGCTATATTTGTTCAGCAGTGACTTCCAGCATTAAGTCTAACCAGACTATAACATCTTGGTTTTCTCTTTGGAGTTACTTCTGGGGAAAAAATATTTTTTTATTTTTTTTTGTCAGATCTGATTTCCTTCACAGCTACCTCTGTGTGTGAGATTCTTTAAATTCACAGGTGATATGGTGGTAATGGCTTGGAAGAGCTCAAGACTGTATTTTCTACTTCCATGGGAATGGTCCCAGATTCTCTTCTCAAATCAATTAAGACCTTAGATGTCCAGACCATTTAGGAAGTATAGTGTTGGTATTCTGCCAACAGAATCATCCATAGGACTGTTGTCTAGGGCTGAAGTGATTGTGCTTTTATTTAACTTCATGGTTCCTGGCTTGCTTGAGGGGGTTTGGGTTTTTCTTAATATCAGAAGAAGTGAAGAGCACAACATAAGGCTTGACTGAACTAACTTGAATGGGAATTTGGAACAATTTAGATTTCCAAGGCCTGTAATATTTGAACGTTATTAATCGTGTTAGCAAGCTGGCCTTCTCTCAGTGCTGACATGATTTACCGTATTGGTATTAAGCTTTGCATTATACCAAAGGTAAAGGTGATTTACCAGCTTCTAGCTGGGAGATCAGTTCTTCTGATTATACAAAAAGTATTTCATACTCTATGACAGACTAGGGTGAATCATATTTGTCATTAGAAAATACTTCTCTAAGACAGAGGAAATCAATAGTACCAGGAAAAAAAAGAACCTGGCAAAAGGATATAACTGAAAATGGGATATGAACCAAGACTCAAGGGAAATAATGTTAATTTAGACTTTGATGTAAATCACTATATTCAAATACAGGTTTCTTATCCATAAACCATATTGGTGCTCAGAGCAAGATTAAAGGAGTCTAATAATGAGATTACCTGTTTAGCAAGCTGTTTTTCAATATTAAATTATTCTTCCCCTTCTCTTTACTTCTGCTGAAGGTAAAATGTAAAAAGGTTGAACATTTTCATTTATGAAGAGCTAAATTACCATAGGTTACTATTAGGGTCTGATATCAGGCCAAGATTCATTTTTTACTTGATGTCTAGTGTTTAAGAACAAGAGATGTCTGATGGGGTACCCACTCTTTCTTGAGTGCCTGCCAAATCTTGTATGTCAGCATTCCCTCTGATCTTTTAATGGGGGTTAAAAGGAGAAAACCAAAGTTTTTATTACAAGTGGAAAGTAGTTTGCAGTAGAGATTGTTTTCTTTTAGTTATTATAATGATGGTAGTGCATCAAATACTTTTAATTTTTATAGGACCATTTTTTTCCTCGTTTTTTTCTTTAACTCTGAAATATGGCAGAAAACAGAGTGGGGAAGCATTTCAGAATTTTTGTTAGTTGGATAATGAAACGCTTTAAGAAAATTCTTTGAAGTTTACGAATGAATGTTGGACTGAGCTTCACAGTTTTGTGACACCAGAAAAGGCAGCAACTTGGCACCTTTCTAAAATACCTTTGTTAGCACTGGGGATGTGTTGTCTGGTATCTGCACACCCACAGTGGTCATGGGAGCTGTTTGACTCCTTCAGTGAAATGTGCTGGGAAGCAGCCAGCTAAATACAATGCAAATCTCTGTGGCTTTTCCCTCTGTGTGTTCTGTTATGGCAAAGTCCTGATCAAATTAACAGAGCATAGATGTACTTACTGAAAATTTATGCTGTTTCTATACTACTTAATTGAGACAATAACCCCCTCAAGGATTTAGCATCTTTTTTGATCTATTAATGCTATTTTCTGTTCTGAGTAATATTACTGTTTCATCTGAAATAGATTCTTCAGGTTTGGGTGGTTTCAGTTGGGTTCCCCCCCTGCCTAATTATGTGCATTCAGATCCATCTTCCATTGTGCAATCCTGTCTGTCTTCACCTTCCTTTATAGCTGTTTCAGCTGTAGCATTAGCAGTGCCACCAGGAAAAAGAAAAGCAGACTGCAACCCTGCAGCTCTTCCTGGTGAGCTGTGGAAATTCATTATCTCCTTGACCAAGTGACCTGAAATCTAAGAGAGCTGAAGTTGCTTCTTCAAGTGTATTTTTCTTTGGAATATAATGACTATGCTTTGTTAATTCAAAATCCATCCTTTTGGGCAGAAATACAGGGTTTTTAAGACTACCGTTAAATAGTGGATGAGGGTTCACTGTTGGAAAACATTTACTCACAGCATCAGAATTTATGCAGAATATGTCAAACAGCAGCTGTTATCAAAATCACAATTAAAACACCAAACCTATGTTTAACTGCAGGAAAATAATTTAATCTCCGATAGGTGGGTGAATGATGGGGTCATCCACATAGATTTCTTCCACAGTTTTGTCTTTTCTTCCCTTTCTCTTTTCTTTTCAGATGAGGTAGGAAAAAAAAAATAACCTGGAGGTGCTGTGTTTCCTAAAGTGGGACACACACATTCCCTATTCTTGTCCATTTGGCCTGAGGATAAGAACAGCAGCTTTCTGAGAATTTTTGTGAGCCTGTTGTTGCCTATTGATCACAACTGGCACCGTAGAAAACACTTCAGATTATGACAGCTTTAAGCAGTTCAGACTGTCCTTTGCGTAAAATCTGTGTGCATAAGAGGACTGTACCCTTCATGAGGAGCCTCCTTGAAAATTCACTGCTAGGCTCTATTAATCCTACTAATGGCTTCAGTGAACCTTGTCAGTTCATGGGGTTTTAATGTCCATAAGTTAAAGTAATTCTGCTTAGGTCTCGTGACTCTACTTACTCCAACAAATATGCACTGTAACTTGTAATACAAAAGAATATAGAGTGTTGTGGCTGCTGCTGCTTGATTTCAAGGAGTAGAGGGTGACCAGAAGTGGGAAGCAAACACACTGAATAAAACCTTGGAAATACCTGTGGGGGGCAGCAGTGGCTCAGGTCATTCAGAAATGGGGCCATAATTCCCTGAAGTACTTTGTTTCTGATTAAGGAAAGCACCTTAATTTAAAAAAAAAATTAAAAAAAAATAGCAGAAGAAAGAGCAGAGCAACACTGAGAAACATGTGGTTCTTGGGAAACCTTGTCTTTTCTTTTGGATTCCCTGGCTGCTGATGTGTGCTGTTGAGCAGGCAGGACTTGGGCACCTTTTTGCATTTGCTTCCAAGAAGCCACTGGAATAGCTGCTGTGGTGTCCTTCCAGCAGCTCTAGTAAAGATTGAGTGATTTTATTTTCCACAGCAGCAAAACTGCTTGGATCTGTTCTGCTGTCAGTAAGCTTGTATGTCTCCCTTTGTTGGTAGATGCCTAGGCAAGAGTAATTTGTGTGGATGGAGAAAAAGAAGCTGTATAAAGTGTGCAGATGATGTAATGTGGGTCAAACCCCTGCAGAAAGAAGTGTCAGAGATGTAATGTTGATTTTATATGCCATAGTTGGGGGGTGGGGGCTGGATGCAATTCTCATTGCACAAAGTTGGGAGGGGGAGATGCCTAATTTTTAATACGAGCAGTTTACAACCATTCACAGTTAAACAGTTTATAGGATTCTTGGTAACAAAAGGTGGTCTAATTATAGAGGAAAGGAAAACAATATAGTGAGGGTATTTACAATGTGTGACCTATGTGAATTATGATCTTGTTAACTATGCAAAAATGACAAAAACCAGAACCATCCCAGTGAATGAAATGTTTAGCCTTTCTTTAATGAACTTTTAATATAGAAGATATGGAGGAGGCTAATTTTTCCCTCTTTAACATCAAAAGAAGCCTGCACTTTGGGTGAACCTGTACTTTCTTAAGATTCAGTGCACTAGACTTCAAACTAGAAAAAAAATGACAATATTTTTTCTTTACAACTAGCCCACACTAGAGTGTTTAGTTTCTGCCAGTAAATCACATGCCAGGGTTTCTACTGCCCTCTTAAATCAACTGAAGGTGTGATTCCTTTCCCTGTGATTTTTGTTTAACTTCCCTTTTGTAGTTGATCTTAATTGTTCTTATTTGCAGGCTTTAAATGTTGATGGACTGTGTCATTTATAACCCTTTTTCATTGCACAATGACCTTCATAGGGAAATTTCATACATGTTTTCATTGGGCTTTGGTGGCATTTTTGTTTTATGTATGTAAGTAAAACTGGCAATAAAAATTAGTATGCAGAAGTATGGTCTTCTGATTAAAGCGACGTTATAAAAGTCTGGTTACACTATAGATAGAAACATTTCAAAATGTTTTGCAAACCTACACTGAAACTGTGCAAGCATGGATTGCCAAATGTAAAATCCCCAGTGAATGAAATTTTGTGGTTTTCTCCCGGACAAAAGCAACCAACTGTGAATTTTGTCCCAGACTAATACTTCACATAATCACAGTTGCAGTATTTGTACCCTTTGCACCTTCATATTGCTGTTTTTAGTTAGAGGAGTTGTACCCTGTACAAACCGAGCTGCAAAGAAACCTCGTGTCTCCTGTTAGTGTGTCATCCTGTGAAGATAAATGAGTTTTACCCCAAGACATCCCATCCCTGCCGTGAAGCTGTTGCTGAAACTATCAAGGCATCAGGGCTGGGAAGTGGTGATGAAGATGGGGAATGGAGTTGCTACAGTGCAGTGATAGCAGTGTGTAATGAAGTCCTGGTAGCTTTAGTTCTGCTCAGCTCTAGAGCATACAGCAGCCTGCCCAAATCAGCATGGCAGGGCACGGGGGGCAGAAATGTAGAACAAGGTAAATTAGATTTAACCCACAAGGTACTTCATGACCACCTTGATGCTGCTGACTCAAAGAGTAAAATAGATTTGCAAGTCCAGAACCAATAGTTTGTTCTGATTATTTCCACTAGCAGGACCACTGTTACATAGTTGATCTGCCCTTTATGAAAGGATATGGGATGGGTAAGCATTGACAGCCTGTTGGGTTTTTTGGCCCTGTCCGCTTCATGCAGTTTTGGAATCCCAGACTTTCGGGCATATAAGGCAGATCACGTGGAAGCTCCAGCCCTTGGACCTAGGGTGTTGTAGCTAGTGCAAATTTTCCTTCCTTGCTGAGGGTTGATAACATCAGCGACTCATCTCTGGGAACAAGATGATCCTCTTCCCCTCTTGGAAAGATGCAGCTCAAGAGTCTGAAGTTAGAAAAACATGAACTAATTTGTGTTCAGCTAATTTATGGCTGTACAAGAACAGAATTTTCTCATCTTAGTTATTCTTTTCTGTACTTCTGAAAGGCCTGTTCCAGCCTTTTCTCCCTGGGCAGGATGACATTAACTGTCTCTTAACGTTCTCTCATTTTTCTGTTTTCTGGTTTTTACAAAGGAAAGCACATCACATGTTTTCTCACTTCTTTTTCTCCTTCCACTTTCAACTTTTAAATACATTGGCTGGTTTCAACTAACCCAAATTCAGAGCAGAAATATCAGAGTTATATTGTTCTCTTTATGCTGCATTTAAAATTTTAAATGATAGAAATAAGTAGGGTTCTTTAAACTTAGCGTGTTCACAAAAATCTTTGAGCTTTATGTTTGTATATTCTTCATTGCTGCTGTTAGAACTCTAGAATAAGCAATGTCTTTTTGGTGGCTGCTCCAAATGAAATCAGCCTCTCCTTGAAGAGGTTCTGTGCACTGCCTGAGAATAAATCAGATTGTAAACATTGTGATTTTGATGCTGGGCTTCCAGTGTGAGTACCACTGGTAGTAGAAGGCCAGTACAGAGAAAAAAAACAACAGAAATAGACTAGGTAGGCTGTACATGATAATTGTTTATATCCCCACTACTTCTCATGTACTAAACAGAGTAACTTCTGACAGTTATTTGGAAGAATGCATGCAAACTGATAAAGATGTCTTTGGTGGTGTGTGAGCTAAGTGGTGACAAGGTTGCAGTGTTTTCTCTTGGGGTACAATTGCTGTCAGTAGTACTTTCTTTAAAGTAGCAAAACGCTGTTTAAATGCCTATACTGGAGTATGACATGCAGACTTGGTATATTTTTATTGCATTAATTAACAGAGCTTTGTCCTTCTCTGTCTGTTGGCTTTTAACCTTAAACCAAAGATATCCTTTAGAGCTAAAGGGGAAATTTGGGATTTGGGTGCTGCTGATGCTGAAAGCAGCATTGCATTTCCTGTTGAGTATCTCCAGATTTATCTGTGTTCAAAATGAAAAAAAGCAAGCCAATTGTCTGCCACAGAGCAGGTCAGAGGGCAGTATGAGGAAACTCCATTTGATCTCTCAACTCCCCCCATTTCTCTATTCAGTATCTCTGCTGTGTCCTGCTGTTCTCCCTTTTTCTGAGGGAAAGTGTGAACATGTTATATGTGAAAAAAAACATGCTATGAAGATACAACCAAGAGTAGAGCAAAGTAGACCCAACATATTTGTCTCCTAACAGAAATTTCTTGTATAATGTGCTCTCCATCCATCCTCTTATAAATTCTGAGTGTTTTGAATGGCATAGTTGTCATTTAGGACCTTTGTGAAGCAGGGCAAATGCAAGGAGTTTAGAATGGGCAGATCAGGATTGAACCATGGTTTTCTAACTTCCAGGAGCCATGTCTCACTGGATGATCTTTTTCTTATCTTCCCTGTACTTTTGTGCTTTCTTTCATGTTGGCATCTTTTTTTTTTTTTGAGAGAAGGTGATGATGGGGATTACATCATATGGATTATAAAAGGCAATTTAACCTCAGCTAAGAGAGTTTATAAGTTGTTGTCTGCAGACTCAAGAGAAAAATTTAATTGGCCAGACATGGAAATAGCCATTAGTCTCTGTTCTAAACAAACTTACCTAGACCACAAGCCTGAATTTTGTTTGACTGTAGCTGAAACAATAACGGTTTACACATAAAAATTAGTTTGTTAGAAGGATCTGAAGCATCTCTGTCGAACTAACTTAGACCTTCAGTTCTGGCAAACTGCTCATCAGTAGTTCTGGCCAGAAAAATCCTGTGAAGGAATGTAATAAATCATCAAAATTTAGTGTTTTAATCAGATTTCAAATGAAAGCAATAGAGGATTCATTCATATGTATTGCCAGGTAGAGTGATTCTCTGCAACAGTCTCTTTATATTCACTTTGCTATTGAGCAGCATTGCCAGAATCTGTATGTAGCAAACCAGCAAAAGAGAAAAGAAACCCTGGCTTGTTCTGAATGTTTCATTTTATGAACTATTCAGTTCAATTGCAGTTTTAATACTGTAGTACATGTCATAGATTTTGAAGTACTGAATGTTAAAGAAATGATTAAACATAGTTTTAAGTGTTCCCTGCCTCAGGTTCTTAATTGAGAACATAAAGGAGTTTGCCTTGAGAGTTAGGCGGAATAATTAGTCTTCCAGGTATCTTATTTTAAATGTAATTGCTTTTGCTACCTCATATAGTGTTGGATGATATTAGGTAGAGTCCTAATGGGAGAGCGTGTTATGGGACTCAAATTTTGACTGTAAGATCTTGTTCTTCACCACAGGAAGTAATTTTTGAACTGTTAACAGAGATGACTTTCCCAAAATGTTGATTAGGGATTAGATTCAGAAAGAAGAAGGAAGCAATGAAACACAGTTTAATTGTAATTCATTCAGCTGCTGCTTTATATTGCAATTTCGTTGTTCCACTAGGTCTTTGTCACTGTGGTCTGATAGAATAGGCAAGACCTGAATTTTAAAACTTGAGTCATGATCCCTCGTCTCACAGCTTTCATCACTTACCTAAGGTTATCAGAAAGAGCTTGGTATTTTTTGCTTACTGTATTGCTTCTATAGCTGAAGTAAGAGAGGCAAAATGGAAAAAAGCCAGCTACAGCCTGTAGCATAAATACCCTATAACCCTTGACATAGTGTAGATGTTCAGCTTCCATCCTTTGCCCAGTTCTATTTTGAAATTTCTTGGTGTTTGTTGTCTCAGTAGCAGTTTGGTGGCTTCCCATGTCATTCTGTAACCCAACACAGCTGGGAGTGTGCCAGGGCTGTTGGACTTATATGCAGCTTTATAACTTGGACATGTGTGTCCAGTGTTTGTCCCCCACCAGCAGTTTCACATCCCAGCACCAAGAGGCTGAATTATTACAAGTGATGTGCAACTAAGTAGCATTTCTTTGTCATTAGGTGTTTGTTCTGTAGTTACAGGAAGTGAAGCAGAGATATATGAGGACAGTGAGAGAAAATGACTGAAAACAGATAATAGCTGGAACAATTTCTCAATTTTAGTGTGTCTGAACATTTTGTTCTGTTGGCTTAAAACAAGAAGAGTGATCTGCACCTGTACCATGCTGAAAAATAGAGTGCTACTATGTGTGCACTGCTAGGTAGGGTGGCTTCCACAGTACAGTAGACATATGGAAAACCCTTCCCAGGATGGCAGTCATGCTGCTGCAAACATGCTTAGGAAAGTAGAGGCTGCCAGAGCAGGCTATTGCTGGTTTTAAGGTCTTGAATGTTGCTCCTTTTGTCTTTACAATTATGCTACAATAGGTCATGGGGGAGTAGAAGAGGGAAAGCCACATTATGTCAAGTCACCATTGCTTCTTTGTTCTCTACAAAGCTTATGGCTAGAGGAAATAAATACACCATGGGGGTAGTAACATGCTTAACAATTAGTTTTTTATATTTTATTTTTTTTTTAATACAGGCAGGCAAATGATTACAGTAACCTTTACCCAGCCCTTCCTGGAAGATGACAGAACTTGGTTATTTTCTTAGGTTTGCTCAGAACAAAATTTTAAATATCACTGTACCTCATTCTAATAGCTTTTGAATGTGTTGGCAGATACATGCTACAATTCCACAGTGGAGTTAAAATATCAATGATAATAGGTTTCCAGAAACTTTATGCAGCTTTTGGGGCTGGGGGGATTATTGCCTCTGCAGAGTAAGAGAGGGAGAACTGTGGAATTTCCCTTTATTTGGCAGTTGGTTGATGTGGATGGAGCTCAAACAAAGTTGTTTCTGCCTGGCCTGTAACAAGCATAGGATTGCATATTTAAAGCAATGGGATGTCCTGGGATATGTGTGAAAACCGAGGATAGCATACATGGGATTTGCAGTGCATTCATTGACACTGGCAGGGAAGAGTCTGAGGACAGCAGAGGTGGTACTGTGAAACACTGGGGACAGAAGGTATAAGTGACGTACAGCAAATCTAATGGAAATTGGTTTGGCTTTTCGTTCTGCACATAAAACTGTGTAACCCCAAAACTCAGCTTAGAAGATCAAGTTGTGGGTTCAGGCCAGAGATGTTTTATTCTAGAAAGACCACTCTATAAGTAGCTGAGGAGGTTCTTTTGAGAGGTGATAATGAATGAATGTGCAATTTGGTGTTTAGTGAATTTCAAGGGCTATGAAATTCTGTTATACAGCTATGCTGCCCACACTTGACACACAACTTGGAAACAAATTGTGGCTTTTCCTATATAATTGCTGGAGGTCTGCAAAGTGAGATTACTGGTTATAGTATTTCTTAATTTGATAATAGAGCTATCACTTTTCAATTTACATTTCCCTCATTCAGGTTATTGTAGAATCTGTAGATTGCAATTACTTGCTAGATTGATGCTGTTTAATTAGTTTTGAAAAAAAGAATTTGCAGAACAGCCACTTGACAACTGCTAGAGTATGGTTACAGGAGAGCTAAATCCATTAGGTTTAGCCTGGGTTTATGAGAGTTCATGGGGGTAAGGAGTGGTTGTTACTATGAATGTGTTTGTCAACTTCATAGAGTTTGTAATTAAAACTGGCATTTCTTAGCCTGTTGATATCTGAAAAGTGATATTATTTGTGACGCTCGTAGGTGGAGAGTTCTGGGCAGGGGAATGTAAACTACTTGATTAAAACCTGCTGTGCTGATAGTTTTACTCTTGAGGGGAAAATACATTCATGTTTTACTTGAAAATATTCTCTTTAAAAATGTTAACTTTCACCAGAAAGCTGGATGACTTTAAATAAATAAATAAAACTAAACGATCATAATTACATCTTCTATTGGGCTCTGGAGTGCAAATGTTTCAGTTTAAAATGGCTACAAATTGAATCTGAGCAACTTCTAGTATTACTAATGGTAATAACTGTATCTTATTCCTTCAGAACCTTTATGCAGCTGGTTTAAATAAAATAAATGCAGATTGCCTTTAGTAGCCTTCCACCATATTTAACTATTAAACTTTTCTGAGACTTCTTGATGTGAAGTTTCCTTGCACCATCATTAATATAATTGCAACAGGGAATTACTGTATTTAGTGCTCACTAAATTGTTTTAATAGGTTTGGAGTATGTGTTTGTTCTTCTTGAAAAGCCATTTGAATTTCTAACTTCCTCGGGCACCTGAAGAGAGACTTAATAGCTATATTAGTCTCCTGAGGTATGATCCCAGGCGGATAAAAAAGCATTTGCTGACTTTTGTGTTTCAAACCAGACTGCTGGCAGAGAGTTCATTTTTTAGGTGATAGGTTTGCTAGAATTTTTCTGTGTCAAAGTAGCAGGTATGGGATTACTTAAATGGAAAGAAAGACCTTATTCATCTGTTACCATAGCTGCACTTCTGTAACATCATCTCCAGGATATAAATGTTTGTGTTATTTTGTCCCATATCATGTAATACAACAGAATAAAAGCTATAAATTTACTTCAATACTATGATATTGTCTTGGGTGCATTGCAGCTCAGCCTGAAAATGTGAAGTTGTAATGCTAGTGGATGAGAATGGGAAAGTAAACAAAGGGATCTGAGAGTAAAAGTAGTTTTTTGTTGTTGCTTTCTTCTGTGGCTTGTACAGCAAATGTCTAATTGTCTTACCTTGTGTCCTTTTAACAGCTGTCTGCCCTGATTCAATATGGAGCCTTGAGTGCTGATTTACAGCAATGTTTTTGAAAGAAATGCTGGCAAGAATGTCATAATTGTTTGAGAATGTCCTACTTTAGAAATGGAGATGGTTTTAACCTTGGGTACTGTATAATGTATTTATGTAACTACATTCTTTTCCTAGAGATGAAACCAGTTACTTTATTCACTAGTGAGAAGCATCATGTTGTGTCTCTGATGTGGCTCCTAGTTCCATTAAATTACAACTGTGGTTTATAATGTGCATTTCTCTGTAATCTGTCTAGAACAGAGATTTCATCTCCTCCTAAGAATACTCTGTACAGACAGTGGGTTATCTCTTCATCATGATTCTTAAAAATTAAGTCTGTTGAGCACCCTAAAAGGTTTTCTCATTCCTGAGGAGAACAGATGGTGTTTGTAGAACTGGTTGTGTTTGTTCACTGCTGAAGTCTTCACTTCAGGTATTTGAGGTATTAACCTTAAAAGAAACCCCATATAAAGGAGGAAAACTACTTCATGTAATATTACCTCTGCATGACTTTGGAGAAGGGTTAATGAAGTTTTTTCATATTTAAAACTTTCTAAATATGTATATATATAAAGTTATGGAAGGACTACAGAGAATTTTTTTTTCTCAATAGTATTTTGCATTACTCTGGAATTCAGAGTTTTGGCTACAGTTTTGAGACTTGTATAGTACCTAACATATGAACCATAAAAGAAAAAAATCAAGGAATATAAGGAGAAAAGGAGGAGGAAGAGTGTGAAACAAAACCCAGGAAAAAAAACCCAGCAGCTGCATAGAGTAGTATTTGCCATTCTCTGCTAATAGAACACAGGATGTTGGCACTTATTCCCCAAAAGATGCTTTCATGAAGAAGTTACCTCTGGGATATACTCTAGCTATCTAGGTCTGTATCACATGTATGCTTTTTGAACTATAACAAAGGAAAATGGGTAATCACATGAAGTCATCATCTCTCATTGTTGTGTTCATTAAAACAATATTTTTGCTCCAAAGTGTTAAAATTCATGTTTCAAAAGCTGATTAACAAAGCACCTAAGTGCCTATCTTGTCAAAACATCATCACCAGTTTCCCATGAAAACTAGAAGTGCCTTTTTTTCCTGACCCTCCTTCAGATGTATTTCTGTTGATTCTTAGTGCAGCCTAATTAGTATGTATTTTTAAAGTTATTAAAAATTATTGAAATACCTCACTTCTCTCTCCCTATCTTGATGATGTCTTTGTTTTCATCCTACTTCTAAAATAATATGCATTAATCATGTTTAACACAGCTAAAACACGCTGTCACCATGGAGACATCCTTGCTCGTGGTCTCTGGGGAGTTCCTCTGCTTTGGTGCTCTCCAGTCTCTCAGGCAATGTCCAGTGCAGAGATTGGTGGAACATATCCGTTTGCAGCTATAATGAAAAGAAACAAGCTGGAGTGAGCTATTATTTATATGGCATATTTCGGCTATGTGGAAGTTAAGCCTGTGTCATGTGGATGTGGAGCGGGACATAGATAGCAAGATGTCTGATGGAAATCAAATCAGTGGCCCTAACAGTGAAAATGGAAGTGAACTTTCTGAAAAGAACATATAAGCAATCATAGTGAAAACACTTTATTCATCCAAGGGTGTGTGGTCTTGTGACTTCCACAGCTGTTTGCTTTCTGAGCCACTGGTAAAACAATGCAAAGTGGGACCATTCCGGATACATCTGTCCTCTGGTTTTATGTGGAACAGTTGCGGTCTGATTGTTTGTTGACAGCAGGTATTTCCATCTTTGCAATGATTCATGAAACCCTGCAGTTCCCTACTGAGAGCCTTGAGACAAACCATTTAAACTCAGAAATGCTTTGCTGAAACATGTCATAGTCCTGTACTGAAAGGTGTAAGGCCATGCCAGGAGTTTAGGCAGCTGTGATATGCTCTCCTGAACCATGTGGAGGGGTTTGAATATATGGAGTCTCTCCCCGATAAGTAGTTCTGTTGAATACATAGGAAGTGGGAAATTAGTGGAAAATATGAAAGTGAGACAAAACTTGACACCTTGCACAAAAATCAAGGTCATGATAGCTGATGAGCTCACAAGACACATGAGTACACTCATATATCCCAGGGCTTGCATTAGCCCACTGCTGTCTCTCGTGATCATTTTCTTGATGTTATTTTTTGGGCTGCTGGTTTCCTGTTCTTTAATAATGTCATGCTGCCATTTTCTTGCAAGTTTTCATCTGCATCACCTTTCACACAGCACAAACATAAGCAGACATAAAAAATTTAGCTTTCATCTTAGTTGAAACTTTGAATTCTGACATAGAAGAGGCACTGCCACCCTTGTCCTCTCTTAGCCACGCTTTATTGTGTATCAAAGGTCTTGTTTTTGCCTCATGAACTTTTCACAGAGCAAATTACCATTTATCTGAGGCTTCATAAGGTACAGTTCTTGCACACTTCATTTTATTCTGGCTGATAAACTGAGTAATGACAAATTAATTGCTTTCATTTTTGACTACTTTCCTGGAGAGTTCTGACCTTAGAGTCATTTTCCATGACAGCAGTAGTATTTTGAAAAGTAAAATCTGTGCTCTGTTTCTGTAACTCTGGCCCAGTGCAGTCTACCTTCTTTCCACTGCAGCAGCTATTGCAGGAGTTGAACTTTTACTACACCTTTGGCAATGTGCTGTGCTTGCAGGTAGTGGAAGGCAGTGCCTGATTTCCCAGGGCAGCCTGTGTCTGTGATTATTTCAGAGAATCATCTGATAAGAGGGTTCTGTAACTTCATCTTCTGTGTTCTGCTGCCAGTGCCATCATCATGGCCTAACAGCCCAAAAGAGGAGTGCAATGCATTACAAGAATTTTTAAAATAAATATTGTGAGTCCTATTCACACCTAGTTTTTAACCGGATAGACTTAGTTCTTCTAACACTATTTTCACTTTGGTATCTGTTAATCTAACTTGTTTGATCTCAGTTTCTCCATTCTTTGTCCTCTTATCATGTCTCATAATATCATATCACTCCTCAAAGGCAGTAAGATTAAGCTATGTGAAGAAAGGTTGCAAGATCAAGCCATTTGTTCTTCTAAGCTTATGCCAGAGGCTACAGCATATAAAACAAATCAATCTTAATAACTATCTAAATTACCTAGGAAATGCTTTTGTAAATTCTTCTGCCTTCCTTATATCTTTTATTTTCTTAGTTCATTTTGGTTTTGGCAGTACTGCTTACTCTCTCACACACTAGGCAGGAAACGGCAACAAAGATGGAGACGGTTTAACAATCAGAAATTGACTCCTATGTATAGCATGCTAGAAATGAAATTTGCATAATAAATCCATTCCAAACTAGTGATGGGGAAAGTATCAGAGCACAAACAGTTTTTTCCATTATTTGTTCTGTATTCTTGAGTTGGTATGGTTTCCCAGAGATTCCCAGAAGTCACAAAGAGTGAAGGTCAAAAATCTTACACTTCAAATTTAGTTTTATGAGTTAAACTTGACTTTGCAAAATCACTTCCCCCCCCTCTTCCCCCCCCCCCCCGCCCCCGTTTGTGTTCTTATCCTAGACTCCAGCTTTTGTATACTGTTACTGTGCGTTTTGTTCCTGTCCAGCATTTTGTCTGGTTTATCTCTAAGGTCTCAAAAGACTGGCTGCTCATCTGAACAGGCGAGCTGCTCTCTGTACTGGCAGTGCTTGAGAGTTCAAATGTCTGGTTTGTCTTTTGGTGAAAGAACCTTTTATGTTTGGCAGGTCAAATACCGACCTGAATTTTGTTAGTGGAGATAATTTTTTTGTGATCTTCAGATTTCCTCTGAATTTAAATTGCTGCATAGCTGTTACAAGCAGGTTGGAGCGGGGAGAATGGGACAGACAGAGAACATGCCAGAGTGGGTAAAATAAATAAGAGTTATAGCAGTTCTCACATACAGCAGTATTTTTCTGGTCAAACTTGGAGCCAAATGCCAGTAGCTCATGGAGTCCATGAAGTTCAGGCACAGTGAGAGTGCAGCAGTCATGCTGAATGTACCAATTCCTGAAACTGGGATTTCTCCCAGAAGCAGTTGTCAAATGTGGCTGGGGGAAGGAGGAAGAAATGCTGCTGCTTATCCAATTAAGTAAAAAGTTCTTTATGGCATGGCCTGATATTGCTGAGAACATGGGAAACCTCCATGCTGTTCACCATGAAGAAGAGTTGAAGAATTTATTGCACATGGAAAATGCAAGTCTTTTGAAACTGGTGTTTCCAGAAGTTCTGTTTGTTTCCGTAGGCTGGCATCTCTACATTATAATTTCTTCATGCTCTTTAGCTAGTTTTAGGAGCTGTATGCATTTTAAACACAATTTTATAGGTTTTGCGTGTGTGAGGTCAAAATATAAAAATAAGTGAGTTGTTAAAAGATACAACTAAACTAGCTGTTAAAATCCTTCTTTATTAACTGAAGCAATGATGTTTGGAAAACAAAAATCTTTCTTCGCGACAGATTTGACTGGCTGACTTATGTGATATGCTGAATTTTAGTTCTTTTCTGAAGAATGTGTCGTAATTTTGGAATTACAGATATAGTATAGTTCCTAGCTAAATCTATTCATGCAGCTAAAAATCCCATTCAAATAACTTCCATATTAGGTTGTTTTTAATTTCTTCCCTGTGTTTCCTTTCGTTATTTCATTTCAGTCATCCTTTCCATATATAGGTGGATTGTGGTAAATTGCATTCTGCAGCAAATTATTTGTGAATATCATTAAAGCTTTAAAAACAGCAGGATTTACATTACAAGGAGTTCAGCTGATCCTGATATTGCAGAAGTAATAGTGCAGCTGATTGTGATGACAAAGTAATCATGAGATGAGACAATGTGCTTCTAAGAACTGCCTGTCCTTTTGATCTGTACTGATGCTATTTGTCAACTCTCTGCTTCAAAGTATGTCCAGTGATGTGCATGGAGGTAGCTGACCTTGTGGGTCTTACAAAAAACAAAGTCAAGGAACAATCAAAAAGTTGAAGCAAATTTGGAAAAATGGAACAGGAAATAAAATGCTGATGTGTCAGATGGCACCCACTAAGCTGGGAAATTCTGAACTTTTCCCTTTCAGAGGTTGGCATTGATTGAATAGATAAGATGCAAAAGTTAACTGGCAGGTTGTACCTCTACTCTTGTTTCAAAGTAAAGGAAAGGGGTTAAAGAAATACTTAGAAGAGGAGAAGAAAGAAAGGTTATGCTAGATAGTATCTCCTTCTGTTTATGTTGTCAAGATTCTCTTGTTTTGTCAGTAAGGCTTTTTGTTTATGATAGTTCCTTCTTTCTATGCTTGTTCAGCAGATAACTTAAAACATCAAGCTACCAAGATCTGTAAAGAAATTGTGGTAAGACCTCCCAATGAACTTCCATTTTCTATTTCAAAAGGGATTTTAATTATATCCTTTCCACATCTAAACCATTTGGACTGGCGTTTTTTGTGCTGTCACCTTTTGCACACACTCTTTGTTTGTGAGTTTTAATCAGAAGTTTCATGTGGTTTTTAAAGAAAATTAGGAATAACTGTGTGGATTCTTTTTAGTGAACACTGTTCAAATTTGGCAAGGTTACAATCGCTGAAAACGGTTAATTATTTTAGCATAGTAGATATTTGTAATGAGACTGTAAAGAAACAAAAGTCTAAGAATTCTTTAAGTTTACCAGAGGCTGTTTGTTGAAGAGTTTGAAAGATTATTTCCTTGCAACTCTTTAGATAGGCTGCTGAAGTCTCTGGGGAGGGAGACCTGAAAGCTTTCTCTCTTGTTTCTCTGGCCAAAAATGAGAGTGAACACAAACTGCCTTTAGGGACTGCTGACAAGTGAGAAGGAGAGGAGAAGTGTGTGTGTGTGTATATGTATGTGTATATAAGTGTGTATACATATATTTTAATGTACATATAATTATTTGTCTTTATTATTATTACCTAAATAGGACAAAGCAAGTTGTTTTTTTCATTTAAAAATACAAAACACATTAACTTTTTCAGGAGCTGTCAGGTTTACTCAACAGAAAGGCTTAGAACACAGACTAGCTCTAATTAGTAACATTCTGTTAAATAAAAAAATATTAAAAATAAATAATAAATAAAAATATATTAAAATATTAAAATTAAAATTAAAATTAATTTTTAAAAACTCAACATAAAAAACTCTAAACCCACACACCTGGTTTCAGATGTTCAGTTTGTATTACCACGTATCAGTACCAAAACTGATTTGGAATTTTGTCTGATAGTTGTTTTTTCTGGTCCTTAGAATCTTTCTTCCTGTCTTGCATGCATACAAAGAAAAGTTTATAGAATATGACGGTATTTCTAGCCTGTGTATGCCTCATGTAGTAACTGTGAAGCCATCAAAGATGGTTGGGTGGGGTTTTTTATGGCAATATAGCATCGGTCATTAGAAAAACAGTCCTTGGACTGAGAGGTCAGTTGACACAAGGAACACAAAAATGAGTTGCGTATCTGTTGTGTCATGAAATCTACTCACATTTAATTGTCCATACTCAGCGAGCAACATTGTTTATCAAAGAATTTCTGAGCAATACACTGATTAAAAGAACAATCAGCAGTGCATTTTTCAAAGTCGTCTAAAGATATTTGATTCCTCTGAATTTACATTAAACTCATTGCTTGAAGGTGTTTTTTCAGTCAGTGTAAGAACACTTCAGGATTTTGTGGCCGATGAAAGTTTATAACATAAGCCATAAATCTCTCTACACACACCCACACCCTCCAATATAAAATAAATGAAACCCGAAGGTTAGATGCAATAACACCCATTACTTATGCAGACGTATCCATAACAACTAGTACTTACCTCAGTGCTCTCTGCTTGAGGATGATGAGCCTATATATACACTGGTTTTTCTCATCAAGGCATACTGTATGCCCTGTGTTTTCATAAAACACTGTAATTGGAAATAGTCTGACAGAAGCCTTCCAAATCTTCATCTTGGCAATGAATCTGGCTGCAAAGTGGCTCTAGTTGTATGAAGCATTTGAAACTGTTTATCTCTCACTGCTGGTATTCATTGATATGTTTGTATTTCTTCAGTGTCTACTCCAGGCCTGTAAAATTCTCTGCAGTGCTTCAGCAGATATTTTGCCAGGAATATGACAGTGAAGTCAAACCGAGTGCTTCTTTTTTTATTTTCAGGATGGTAGCGGTGGTTTTGGGTGTCATCCTCCCCACCCACCCCGATCACTCTGTTTTAGTGGCTCCAGGCACTTGTGGATGATTGAATATTTGGATGCATGCAGTGACTGGAGTTGCACACATTCTCTTGTGTTTTCTCCTCAGTGTTGTACACCTTACAGTATACAACAGTTCTTTGAGTTCTTTGTTTATCTGGTACTCTGACGCAGCCAGAGAGCTGTGGTCAATGGCTCTGTGTCCAGGCTGAGGCTGCTGATGGATGGTGTCCCTCAGGGCTCTGTCCTGGAGCTGGTGCTCCTCGATATATCAGCAGCAGAGAGCATGGTCCAGCACACCCTCAGCGAGTTTGCAGATGACGTGAACCTGAATGGCACAGCCATTCTCTCAGCCTGGAAAAGGAAAAGCTCCGGGCAGACCTCGTTGCAGCCTTCCACTATGGTAATAACGAAGGGAAAAGGCACTTTGTTTCTGTTGGAGCTGTGAAAATAAAAGTGTGTTTATGGGAAGATCTCGGAGTACAGTTATGCTCACATCTCACTGTCTGTAGATATTTAATTGCACCATCAAATACAGTGTAGCCTCAGGAATCTAATTTTATGCGCAGCAAGCAGAAGAAGGTTTGAAGTACAAAAAAGTAAAAATAAATGTGAATTGAGCAAAGAAATGTGTGTCAGGATTGTTATGCAGTCTGTGGCTGAGCTGGAAATGGACCTTGAGGCCTTTGATCCTAGCCAGTGCAGAATATTCACTCTCTTATTTAAAACTGGGACCAAAAGTAACTTCGGTACTTAATAATCTTTAAGATAAGCTTTGCCATTATTGATAGTGGGCTAAAAGTACTTACTGTGCAGTGCTTTTTCAAGCTGCTTTATGACAGTTCTTTTTCATACTGGGCTTTAAACATGAAGGAAAGAAGCTGGTCCTTTTATACCTGGACAGAAAACAAGTCCTAAGCACAAGCATATTGCTTGTGCTGGAGACTAGGGCCATGTCCAGACTTCATGTGAAAAGCAGAAAAGGATAGAATCATAGAATATGCTGAGTTAGAAGGGACCCATCAGGATCATCCAGTCCTAGCTCTGCTCGACTTGTTATGGGTCCTGCCTTGCAGAAACACATTACAGCTTGTTACTCTCTCCATGTCCACCATTCCAGACAATGTGCTAGCTGGTAGGCTCCCTTCTTTGCTCACATTGAACATAACTGGATTTAGAGAAGAGTGGGTTTTTACTGATGGCATTCCTCTCACATGCAGAGCCCAAGCAAGTCTCGGTGAAACCACTGAGCAATAATTGCAGCTATTGATTATCGTTTGCCAGAGAATTGTGAAGCTCCTTTACTGGTCATGGCAGATGCTACAATGATGCTTTCCCACTCCAAACCTGCTCTTAAATAGCCAGGTCTGATGAACAGCAGAGAGGTAATTTGTATGGGTAACTATAGCTGCTGTTGAGTTATAGAAAAAATAGTCTGATTTCCTTTTTTTGTAAATTAAGTGATCAACTGGAGATTAAAAGCCATTGATTTCATATGAGAAAAGAAACAGATTAGCAAAGACCTTTTTCATGCCTGTTTGAGGAAGAGCTAGTGTGTGGGTTTCTCAGACCTTTTGTTAGCAGGGACATCCTTCTGAGAAATACCTCAAACTCTACCCCCACTGTTAACTTGACATGCATTAATAGCAATGGGGAGATGTCCTTCAACTTGGATTTTTTACTTAATTCAAAAACATCACATAAGGGTTCAAGAAACAGTTAAAACCTTTTGTTAAGAGCTGAATTTTTTCCTTGTGGGTCTTGGTGGCTTGATCTGTTAATTGAATAGTTCATACAGGTCTTTTCCATCTCCTATAATAGAACTTAAATTTGAAGCAGCTATTTTACAGCTGTCTAGTGTTCCCAGGAAAGCCTCACTAGTGTCCTGAAGCTGTTCAAAAGAGCATTGAAAAGAATTTATGATTTTGGTTCCTTTGCAGCTGGAGTGGCTTTTAATATTGCAAAACATACTGATTTATAATCTTAACTGGTGGCTGCAGAGAGAAGGCCATTTGTTGCATGGACATGGAGAATGAACTGTTCTATTCCCAGCAGACACTACCTCAGGCTGCAACGTGACTGCAGCACAGCCTGCCTCCTGTCATCCATCCCTGTCTCAGTCCACTGGTGATTTATAGTGATGGATGTTAGAGCATGTTGTACCTCCTGTGCCTTCCTTCCACAGTCCACCAGATCTCTTTCCATTGAAGTCAGATTACCAAGGGTTCTCAGAGTACTTGGGTCTCATCCTCTACTGGAGTGACACGCTGGTACTTACTGGGAAGTCAGTCTTGACCCCAGTGATACAACAGCAGAAAAACTTACACTTTTGACTGCTCATAGTAAATTTCTGCTTATCAAGGCAGTGCAGAGAGCATCTTTGACAGCTGTCAGTCTGGTAAATTTCATTGATAATCAATTTTATTAAAGTTCCAAGTGTGTAAGGAAGAAAAAGAGAAATCTAGTTAGGAAAAGATGTAAGCAATTACCTCATTAGTCTGGTAAGCTTGGCTGCTGAGCTGATGCAGCGGACAACCTCCTGTAAGGAGTGTCTTAAGCTTTTTATGATTCAACCAAATTGTACAACTCCATTGCCCCTTTCTTGACAAAACCAAGAAACCTTCAACCTGAGGATCGTACATTAGTACTTGGCATGGGCAAATTTCAACTAACAAGAAAATAAATCATCTTTATATACTTTTATTTGTTTGTTTTGATTTCAACTCCCTTCTCCTCCCCTGAAAGAATGAAAACAAAAGAGAAGTTATTAATGTTTCTGGCTTCAGGGGTGGTGCTGACATGGGAACCCTCGAACAATATGCAGCTTTTTCTTTGTTACAGGGCTTTTCTAAGCATCTTGTCTGCAGTTCATTGCCAGAAAATCTCAGCCTCCCACTGAGGTGGTTTGTTTAAGGTGCTTATTTTCAAGCTCTTTAATTCATGCCACCTTCCCCACGGTTTTCTGTCATAGAAGATGTTTGTCTTCATTTTGACTAGGCTGTTAGGTAGTCTAGTGACTGCAGTGGAAAACTAGAGCTAGAAGAAATTAGTGGGGGGTTACAAGGCATTTCTCTGCTTCTCTCTGCAAATCAGCAACAGAGTTGTAGAGTAAGGGATGAACACACTGACACTGCGTTAAGGAATGACTATTAGAATTTGCTAAAATCCAAACTGAATGGAGAGGGAGATAATTCACATAGCTTTAGTACATGTATTTAGAGACAGGAGTAGGGAATAGAAAAGTCTTATTGGAGGGACAGGGAAAATGCTTGGAGGAGGGGGACCATTATTGCTGGTAGTCTTAATTTCTCTTGTAATCCATTCACCATACTTGCACACCATATTAGTCCTGAATATCAAAAGAGTTCAAAGCAATTTTAGTTAAATATTGTGAATTAATGCTGGCAGGAATGCAGTTATATTGTCCTGATGCTAGTATGCAGGTGTGTGTTGAACCTGGAGAAGTATTTTGTTGCCACTTGGGTTCTTTTATTAGTTTGTTTAGAAACAGCAAATCAAAGAAGCTCTTCCTCTGAACAAATACCCTTTAATAGACCATACCTTTTTAAATAAGCCTTTGATGGAGATGTTTTAAAGAGTTTTGTTAAGGTACTAAAACTATTTCTTGTTTTAAGAAGAGAAACAGACTAAAAATAGGAAGCACCTGCTGTTGCAGGTAGTAACATACTTGGAAAGGTGATGTTATTTTTCTGATGTTCTGTGCAATTTCACTTGTAAGGTCATTACTGAAATATGAGGTTTTTTAAGTTGTCTTTTCCTATAGACTGATAGTCTTTTGAGGCCAAATTATTTAACATTCTTTAGAGGATTTTACAAAATTGTGTTTACAAATAACTCCAACAGAGTAAGTAATAGTATAGCTGAATAAATATTGAGACAATCAGAGTTTAAATTGTCCTTAAATTCAGTATCAGAACCTTTCCTTCTGTTTTATCATATCCCTTAAATAATTTCAGTAAATGTATGTTATGCTTTTTCTTTCATACTTGAGTGTTGATCAGAAGAGGAACAGTACAGAATAAAAACTGTATCAAGATTTATTGCTGTAATAATTGGTAGTGCTGTCAACTCCTAATTGTTAATTAATTACTGTTTAGTAGTAACAGTAGTAGAATTTAGAAGGTACTATACCATCACTTTCAGAAGTCATTTTCTTCAACTACTGACTGTATAATTAGCAGCTGGAATGTTTAGAAGAATGGGCTTTTTTTTTAGTTACCCTGAAAGGTGCGCCTATATAGGGTAGATATTTTAGTATTATTATCTGAGAAGGCCTTGCTTGACTTTCCTCCTTTCCTCCCTACCTGTTTCTAAGCTCTTCCTGATTCTAATTACTTATAATACGTAAGAATAGCAAAATAACTGGTGTTCTGGAAATTCTGAATAATCCATTTTTTCAAATGACTAAATACACTGAACTTAACACCGTTTTGAAACAGGGCTGTACTACCTTTCAAAATTACCTGAGCTAGGAGTGAGGCGTTGCTTGTCTACATTATTACATCAGAAATAAAAAACATTTCAAACTCACATGCAAAAATGAGTGAACAGATTTTTCTTTTGCACATAATTCAGTGGAAGGAGAAATTTTACTGCTTGTAGGAAATTTTCTTTCATATCTTTTTCCTTACCTTTACTTAATTAAAACTGATTTCTGACATTGCGTTTATTAGAATGCTCAATCCCCTTTGACGTTCCTGAGCAGAAAATGAGCTTTCTCTGGTGAGAAGCCTGCCTGGGCTTGACTTGTGTGAACCTGGAGTGCCAGTTTCACCTCCAAAAAGTGCAGTGCCCTTCTGTTGCTTTCTATTACATCAATCATTAAGGAAGTACAGACACTTCAGGCTTACATGAATGTCAGGCAAAACTGTGGAAGCCAAAGAATGGCGTGTAATTTTTTGTGAGCTTTTATAGTGGATGGTCTTCCTGTTGTCATAATTGTAAGGCTTTTTTTTTTCTTATTATGGCCAGCTAGCTTTGTATTTATTGGTGTCACTATTTCATTAATAATTCTGATAATAATTATTAATTAATTATTAATTTAGTAATAATAATAAATATTCAAATTCTGTGTGAGGATAGTATAAGAATTTTGAAGGAATTAGTAACTTCCTGGCTTTCCTGTGTGATTTCCTATGTGTTCACATAGGCAATATTTTTTTTTTGTTTGGTTTGGTTTAGGGTTTTTTGGGGGGAGGAGGGGGTTGGTGGTTTGTTTGTTTTTATTGTTGGAGTTTGGGGGTTTTTCTGTTAGCTTGTTTGGGGGGGTTGTGGGGGTTTTTTCTAAGTTTTGTTGGATGCTGCATGGTTTTGATTGGGATAATAAAATAAAACTAGAATGTTTTAGAGCATACCATGGTCTTAGAACATCTTTGATTGTTAAACTCATCTATTTCCTTAAATCTCTGCTTAATGTCTGTATTTCTAAGCTTTTATAAATTTATTTGCTATTTTAAACTGACCATTCTGCTTTTGGTTTTATCCTCCCTCTGCAAGCCTCAGTTTATGAGTGGTTGTGTAAGAGTAAAACCTGGTCTTTATTTTTTGGCTGTGTGAGTTCAGTCCATTAAGGGGAGACAGCAAATGGCAGGATCCAGTTCCAGTAGAGCTGTGAGGCTTCAGCCATTGCCTGATCTGCAAAATCCAGTCTTTTCTAAGAGCTGGACTGAGATAGCCAGATATCATTCAGTGGAGGGCACCAAACCCTTGCTACACTTGGCTTCCCAGTGCCTGGAGATACTGGAGCCAGCTCACTAACTTCAGTGTGTGAAATTATCTATTTCACCTTCTTAGTTCTCAAGATAATTTGAAATTCTCTTTCAAAAACAGATGTCAAAGGTACAAAACTGCAGAGGTTCTGCTCCACTGTTAATACTTAAGGGCAAACAAAATAGTCCTGTTGCTCAGGGTTGATAGTTAACAGCACTTAAAAATTTTCTCATATGCCAGTTCCTGTTATTCCAGGAATAGATAATTAGACTTCCAAGTGGTGCTGTTTAGGGATACTTAATTTTATTTAAGTTTATTGACATTTTGTTTGCAGAGAAATAGAATTTTCATCTCAGAGTATTAGGTTCACATTTGTGCACTCTTTCCAGTGATGATATCTTCCTCTTAAAGAGAGGGACACCCCCACACCACATCCTCACTCCCTTTGGGAAACATGATATGTGGTATGTTTTTGTGTGCTTCTTGTTCCCTGCAGAGCAGGCTTGTCGCTGGATGTTTCATGTGTAGCTCTGGTGACAAATCTGGAGTTGTTCACAGCCTTAGAGAAGGCATATTAGTGAGAAAATTATTCCCAGTGAAATAAAATAGCAAAATTGTGCAAGACATGGTATGTACCAACGAATTTTGGAAACAGACATTTCAGGACAGAAAGGTTTGCTGAGCACGTGGTGTTCTAATGCATCTGGTTTATGTGCTCCACCTGGCATGGTTGCTGCCTTCTGGAGCTTCCTTTGAGTAACTCTAGGTAATTTTGCTCTTTCCTTCTTCCTTACAAGAAATGGCTTCATTTTGTGGACTCCCTCTTCCTATCAGCAGGAAGACAAGATTAGGAATCCTGTCTCTTACAAGACTGCAGAGTAGTAGCACAGAAGATAAGCTGCTTATAGTAATTTTAGTGACTCATAGGAAAAATATGTTTTGTTTCCTTCTCATACAATCCTCCCTTAAAATAAACCAAAAAAATCCCTCAACCACTGTTTGCAGAGGAACGAAGCCACAGTATAAAACTGAGAGTAAAACGCTTTCCTTTCTCATCCCTGGTAAAGATGAAGAGGTTGAACTGGTAAAATACTGGCTGTGCCACTTACAGCAGTTCATGTTAGTGTTTCCAACCAAAATTAGAGGTGGCCTGTTTCCAGTGACACCTGGAAATTTAGTGCTGTGTCGATAGTCTGAAATGGAGATCCTCTGGCACTGCAAATGAAATATGTGCCCCTGCAGTTCAGTTGTGGTTTAGGTGGTCATGGAGTTGGGATATAATCATATTATTTTAACTCCTGGAGATCATTACTGCTTTGGGAAATAAAACCCTCAACCATCAGAACTGTCAAGATACATATATTTTGAAGTTTTATATAAAGTAATACTAGGTTTCATTTATTTTCTGAATGTTTAAGCCAAGTTTTCATTGTTAAAACTAGATGAGAACAAGGGTTGGAGTATTTGAGCAGTATTAATATGAAGGCCAAACACAAACCTATAAATTTTAAATTTTCTTAGTAGGAAAACTAGCTGTTTTGAAATAACTGCTTCCTTTATGCTACACTGTTTATCCTAAAATATGGTCTTAAGCATGTACTCACTTCACATTGAAAAAACAGCCTTGTGGTTTATGTAAAGATTATTCTTCTACTACTAGTTAACAAGTTTTGCCTAAAAAAGGCCAAACATCCCAATGGATTTGCCCAAATGAGGACTGGGTTCTCATAGGAACCCACAGAATTCAACTCTCAATCAATCAAATATCAACTCTAAAAATTTATTTCCTTATGATTTTGGCAAAATGCTAAGAGCAGGGTGAATGCTCCTCATTTTTTTTTTTCTTTTTTTCCTTATTCTTTTGTGTCACTTCCAGATGTACAGGGTAATGATGTGTATGACCTTAGAGAGGGGAGAAATGTGTGAACGCTGCAAATGGAGTGGTTTAACTGAATATTTAGAAATTCTGCAGGCAGGGCTGGGTCCTCTCCTTGTCCTCCACTCTCTCCAGTCTGGCAGCGTAGGGAATAACAAGCTCTTTCCCCCCACAGGCAGCCCAGAACCAGGTCACCTCCAGGGAGTCACAGCCTTGCAGCAGAGGGGTTTTGCTGGCATCAGGAGTCATCTGGGGAGGCAATAAAGCCATGCTGGCCAGAGGAGTCCTTCCCATGTGCTCCTGCTGGGTCCTGCTTGGGCAGCTCTTCCTATGCATCCGTGCTGGTCCTGCTGGTGCGGAGAGCACCGAGCGTGGTTGGGGCCAATAGAAGTGATTAAAGGGACCATTGTGCTGCTGTGGGCATTTGGGGGCAGTGCTGCAGGTCATGAAAGTGGTCTGATCGTCGTTTCAGTATAGAGTAGTATCCTTAGATCATGAATTAAGTTTTCTTTTTGGGGACCTTCCCTGATCTGGGTGAATCCCTTTCCACATTACACGAGTTTTCAGCCAAAAGAGACATCATAGTGTGGTGAGGAATAAAAATGCCCATTTAATTACTGAAATGGGATCGTTTTAGAGATTACTAATGATATATGTTATGCCCTGTGTGCTTGGCTGTTAAGTGCAAATGGACCTTTTATTTACTCTCCAGTGGCTTATCATGAGGTTATTTGACTTACATTCAATGTTGTTAAGTTCTGTGAAAATGGCATTCTAATTTTTCTCTATGTCAAGCTTCGTTAAGTGTATTTGCACTTAGAAATTGCAAGCAAGATGTTAACATTTCAAATGCCTAAATACTGAATATTTAAAAAGTAAAATTAAATAGCGGCAGTCTTGGAGGTTTTTTCCTTCTCTAAGGGACCTTTCCAGCACTGCTTATTTCCTGTTGATTTGATTCATTAATATTTTGCCTATCAAGTAAATGCATTAATGACTGCATTTGGTTGCAGCAATAATTGTGTGTTTCAAATAAAAACTATTTAGCATAGTAAGTGGAAAAGCATCATGGTACATGAAGTGTGCTTGCAGTTCATTGCATCTGAAAGATCACAAAGACATCTTTTTGGCATTTGTTGCTTTTCAGCCAGTTACTAGCAATTATATTCTGTTTTAATAGAAATTAAGTGGCTGATTTACAGCATTACTCTTTTCATGCTGAGGCATGAGCCAATGGGATTGTCTTCAATCACAGTGCACAATAGTATTTTCTGAAAGATTTAGGATTACACTCTCTACACAGCTCTGTCTCATGGTTGCTGCTGGAGATTTGTTTGGGTTTTCAGAGGAGAAGGTCATAGCAGGAGATGACTTAAACATGGGTTGATTGGTTGCCATCCTTTCTGCAGCCTATTGAGGTGTGCCAGAGGTCTGAGAGGGCCCTCGTGGACTGGTCACTGTCAGAACCACTCTGAAAGGGACCAGGAAAGCACAGCTAGAACATTCAGCCTCAGTTCTTGCAAATTATTTTGGGGACAGAGAATTGGAAAGTTCTGGTAGGGAAAACTCTTCTTAAGGCACTAGATTATCTGGAATTTGTACTTTCAAGAAGCAAGGTAATATATGTTCAAATAAACAGATAAAAGCATGACTAAGTTGATCAAGTGTTTGGTTTGAGAACTTCAGTTCTTATTTGTGTGTTATTTGTGTATAATATATGGCACTGGAAAGTTATGCACACTCTCATTTTTCACTGTAATTGCCTGTTTGAAGACAGCATGACAGATACAAAGGTTGCTTTCAGCAACTGAGGAGCACTTGGTCACTTACTGTTGTGCAATAATTAACTTAATTGCAGAAATTAGAATGATCTAAAAAGATTCAGGATCCTTGACAGGACTCCAGGCATTCTTTCTCTTTTCTATTGGCCATACCTAAAATAGCCTTTTCTTGCATACGGTTATATCACTTTTTTTTTTTCCCCAATGAAAGATGTTTTTCAGGTTTGCAAGTCCTTCTGTTTGTTTGCTTGGCTATGTGGTTTTTAAATTAAAAATGGAAAATTTCAAGTGATAATCTCAGTTGTGTTGCTGAAATGCTTGTAGTAACTGTGTGTTAAATTAATACATGTGAAGCTATATTCAGAGCCCTGTTTGTCTGGACAAGATAAGGGATGGCCATTATTTTTAAAAGTTCACAGTCTGAATTAAATGGTGGCAACTTGCAAGGATGAAACAGGATTGCTCCGAAGTAGTGTTACATAACAAGTTCTATTGTGCTGTAAGATCAAAGCACAGATTTGTTTCTGTATAGGTTAACTGAAATACCATGTATTATTTTATCACCCACCAAGATACCATTTTCTCATATGACAAAACCCTGAGTTCTTGTGTCTCGCAGGGGTTGTGCTACAAAATGGAATTTCATATGTGTTAGCTGGAGTTAGTGAATGCATGCTGTTCCTTGTGGTGTTCTCAGAGGATTTTGTGCTTTAGTTTCTAATGATTTTCTGCTTTTGAACTTCTCTGACCCTTTTTTATGCTCCCTCTTGCAGTGATGTCCTCTGATTGCATCTTAGAGGTTCTGCATTCACTAAGACTCAGTGAAGTTAAAATGCGGGGAATGCTGTCCCTGGGATCACGGTATCTTTCCAAGTGAAGAGGCAGTTTTTACAAATTACTATTTTTCTTGGGAACTCCACAAGGACTGCTTCACTTCCTTGGGAGGTGCACCAACATGAAGGGGCCAGTGTGTGCTAATCCATGGTGTTAAGTCAGCAGCTGCTGCTTTGCCTTCCAGCTGCCTGTGAGTGCATTCCCAATTTATACTTGTTGGGTTTTTTAACTGAGGCAGCCTCCATTTAAATAAACCTTCTCTTTGACATTTCCTTTTGCTAACCACTTGTCTACATGCGTAATATGTAATTTGCCGTTATTAAGATTAATGGTAACCTTTTTGTGCTTGAAGGCTTTAGGAGAAGTCCACAGTAGTTTGGCTTTTGGGCTGTGATTTCTGATGCTTTACCTTGTCTTTGGACTGTGTAATTCTCCTGCTGTAATGCAGCAATTGCTCAGTTGCTGTGTGGCAAGTCCACAGGCCTGGTTTGAGCAGCAGCAGAGTGCCAGCCCAACAGAGCTGTCCCCCAGCAGGCCAAAAATCCTGCAGTTTCATGACCTTATTGTAATACTTATGTAACCTATGTCGTTAAGGTTTTTTCTTTTTTTCACGGCTTCATGCACTTAAGTGCAATTTGATGGGGAAAATAAAGTGTTTGCAGCTAACTGAGAAACTTGTGCAACTCTGGGATAGACCAAGCAGGCAGAATTTTATTCTAAAACATATTCTGGAGCCTCTAGTATTCACCAAAAATGTGAAAATTGACATAAGTACACTGTTTTCCTGTTTGTACTTGCCTGAATATAGCTTTCTTAGTCATCTATTTAGAGAGCTAAGTCATTTATAAGGGCTTATTATTGTGGAAATGTGAAAGTTTGGTATCTGATCTGTTTCACACATTTTGATAAGTCCATCTCTGTGGAATTCAACACCTTGATCTGGAAAGAACCTAAACTTGTGCTTAAATAGTAAAGGTGTTCTTGAATTCTAGATTTAAAACTCTTGCAGAATCATATTTATCCTCTAGTGTTGTGTCATTGAAGTCAAGAGCATAATCTCCTTTTTATAGAGGAGGATTTTTTTTTCCTATTAAAGATATAATTAAGGCACAGTGTTAATTTGTGATATTTTTTTTCTTTTTATTTGTAAGAAGACACAAATAATGGTGCAGTTGGAATTGATACTGTGAAACTCATAGTGGTTCCCTTGTAATGGAGGTTTTAGATGGGGAGCAATTTCCAGTAACATTGAATTTATCTATTTCTGGCTTTTTAAGCTACATCCACATAGGAACAATTGCAGACTTTTGAGGAAGCCAACAGAAATATTTGCCTTGGCATCATTAGTGAAGCGAGCTAGTTTCAAGGGAAGTGTATGTTTTAATTAACTGGCTGAGCTGACTTATATCAGCCAGTTTCAAGGCCAAGTTAAATACAAGACAGGCACTCTGTGAACCTGCTGGTGGGCGAGCGGAACATGTGTATGGATGTTCTGGCAAAGTCAGGTTTGAGCCTGGAGAACCTCTGTGTTGGCAGTTTACCCCAGTGTGATCTTGCACAAAAAAGATGAGATTATCATTAACATCTCCAAGTGACTTGGGAGAGACTTGTAAGTCCTCGGTCCTTGCAAACATGTGCTTTTAAAATCCTTTTTAAATCCTTTTCAGGGCCATTATTTTCATTACATTAAAAGCGTTTTGTTACTCTTTTAGAGATTAAATGGAAATGGAAATAAGACGCTTGGGTTGGCAAGAGGAGTTTTGCCGTTTTGCTTTTGTTGTAACTATTTGGTATAAAATTGATATGACTTACAGAAGACATATTTTTCAAACCTAATTCTTTCTAAGATATGGGCATCTCTAAACCCTTCCGTCCAAAAAGTAGTATCTGCAACATCAGTGAATTGTCTTGTGCTTCTCACCTCACCAGAGGTTCAGTGGAGCTCACTGAGAGACCTTGTTTGTTAGGCTGAAATTTGTTCCCTAATAATCACCCCCACACTCAATTAGCATAGAGCAAGCACCCTGTGACAAAGATGGATAAAAGGATAATCATCAGCCATAAAGAAGCTACTCAGGTTGTTGGTCTGTGAAATCTGCTGGAGGATTACAGCTACCAAAAATTTTTGACAATCCAGTCACTGCATTTGTAAGTGAGCAGGGATTCATATCTCCTTCTTTAGGCACCTGGACTTCTGTCAGTCTTGACCTCAACCTCTGCTTTTGTTAAATGGTGGCAGGGTGGGGTGAAAACAAGACTGGCCAGTTCATATTCAAGATGTTGAAGAGCAGTATAATTTTTACCACCTTTAGGTCATCATTTTTCTTCTGAGACTATCTTTACCACTTTTCTAATGGTAGTGACCTTTCCTGGTCCCCATAAGAAGAAAGCTTATGGTTGTAAAATAATGCCACTGGAATTTCTTAGCATTTTGTAAGGTGAAAAGTGATCTTTCACAGTGATTTAAAACCAGGGCTCTTACGAAAGTGAAGCTGCTTCTGATAACTTTCTTATGTCTTGTAGGCTAAAAACTTACTGCTGCATTACATACAATGAAGATGTGGCATGTATTTTTGTGCAGAAATATTAATGAAGAACCAAGTTATATAATTAAAGATTGCACTTATACAGGATGTGTATGTCTTTGTTTATTACTTGCTGTCTTTAAGATATTTTGCCATGTTAGGATTTTGCAGTGCTTCCAGGCTGCAAGTTATTTCTGTGTAGTGAGGTGATTTAGTAATTGTAGCATGCTTCAGTAGTCAGTGATTTATTTTGTTAGAACATACTCCACAGAAAATGCCTGGCTTTGTGTGAACAGTTCAAAGATGGCTTAGTGAAATTTATGGTCTCTCAGCCTTAATTATACACTCATACTACTTGTCTAGTTGTCCAGTATGAAAGGTTGTGGATGTGAGAAATTGGAGGGCTCTAATCCTGCAGATGACTGAGTAATTCTGTCTCTCTCATGAATGTTAGCATCCACACTTCAGTCTTTTAAATAGTGAGGTTCTGGGATGCAGAACAAAATTCTGATGTAGTTTGTATAAGACAAGAATTTTATTTTAATAACATTTCATTAAAAAAAGAAAAGAGAAAAAAAAATGTAGCACCATAGTAAATGAGGGGGACATAGCTAAAAAATACAGCATTACAGAAATTCTTCCCTCTGTGGAATGAAATCAGTGGCACACAATGCTTATAAGAGACACATAATGAGGGCAGCTAACGTACAGCGGGTGACAATTTGTTCTACCAGATTTAAAGTGTTACTACAAAACCAATGAAACAGTGAGTCTTGGATAGCCCTTGTTAATTCAAGAAGTGAGAGTAACTAGTTAAAGTAATGTTAATCAATCGATCCCCTCAAGCTCTGGATATTTTTCTTACAAGAAAGGGAACTCAGATCAGCCCTAAGTTGTATTGCTTAAATATTCTCAAGAAGAAATTTGGCATCTGTGACTGTTTAATCCATTATAGGTGTCTGATTGGAAACTATTTAGGCTACTTTTGGCTGACTTTGACCAGTCTATGTGAGTTTGAAGAACCATTAACTAAACTTGTCACATTATACAGGGCCATTTTTGTGAGATTGACAAGAAATTTTGGTCTCCCCTGCTCCTCGTTCCTGAGTCAGATTAAGGGAGAGCGTTGGCTGATGCATAGCATCCTGGTCAGTGGGGCAAAGACGTGTTCAAAGACATGCTTTGGGCAGCATGTGTGGCATTAGAAAACATTGCTAATGTCTGTATGAATGTGCTTAGGCATGAGAAAAGCAGAGTGCTGGAAGTCCAGGCTTGAAGGTTCAGCATCAGGGAATACTGCTGCTTAAACTCACTGTAGAGATCTACTTGCTATTCCTTAAAAAAGAAAGGAAGAAAAAAAATGCACTAATTACTGTTTTTTTTTGTATCAAGTCTGAGATAGTTGTGATCTTCTTGTAGTTGTTAACAATGTATATTTACTCTTCTCCAAAGAGTGCTAGCTAATATCAGGAATGTAAGCAGAGACTGACTAAATTGGAAGTAAAATAAAATAAAGGGGGTGGAGGGGTCAGGCTGGGGCAGAAGGGAAGAGGGCAGTCCAGGGAATGAATTGCATCTATGTGCAGTCCCGTGGTACAAGAGTGAACAAGTGGTTCTAGACATCTCTGTGAAAGTTTTAACATGCTCTTATGTTGGGACATTTTAAGAGGGGAGCATACCAGTGAAAGCAGTAGAGAGTGATGGAGGACAGGATATAGAGGAAGAATTGGAGTTAGGAAGGGGCAGGAGAGAGGAAAGGCACTGTCTGAGGCTGGGCAGAGGAAGAGGGAATGGAGGCAGAAAGGAATGAACTGGTGGCATTTGTAGACAGTGAGAAAAAAACTGGTAGTGGTTACCCAAATGTGCATGTGCCTGGATAGCATAGCCATGCAGGTTTTAGGTGGATGCAGAGGGTGGATGCAGTGTGGTTTTCATGCCCCCAAAACGGGGAAGGATTGTGCCAGGGCCTCCTGGCTGCTTCCACCTGTGGCACAGCTGGTCTGGTTTCTCCTCTTTTCTCTTCTTCTCTGAGGGCCTTGGCCCCAGAACAAGTTTCTCTGTTTTTTGGGGTTTTTTTGTTTTTGTTTTTTGTTTTGTTTTTTGTTTTTTTTGTATTATAGCTGAGGAAGAGAAATAAAACCCAGCAGTGTTACGTGTAGTTCCTGCTGCAATGCAGAAGTGAATGCAGCATTCTCATGACTGGCAACCCAGCACTTGGTTGCAAGATGAATAAAAATGCGTCAAGCATTCTAAGTGCTAAATTCATACAAGATTTTTTTTACTGTGGCTTGGATTATTTTGTGGAATTGGTATATACAGCATAATTGACTCTAAAAACATGTGAAGTCTGATACATGGAGGGGGAAGGGATAGATAGATATATTGAATAGAATCTGCATTGTGTTACTTGTGTGTCAGGCAGCACCTTCTGATAGTCAGGAGTCTGCTTTCTCCAGGTGCCAGCAGGCAAATTGCTCTCTGCTTTGATAACACACTCCTACAAAAGTTATGGGGCTTTTGGTTTTTGTCTTTGTATTTTCATCTTCAGCTGGTGTTATGGGGAGCCACTGGCAAGCTGCGGGAAGTGCAGTGGACTCTCCATTAGAGCCTTTCCTTGTCCTCTCCCACAGATAATGTGCAGCACTCTGATGTAAACCAGCCCCAATTTTGTCTCCTTCAGCCACAGAAACTGTTGTTTATAGGTGGAGGTTAATCCCATTTAAGAACTGGATTAGCAAAGACATAGTCATTTAACCACAGATGCCTGAACTTGGGTTGCAGCAGTTCTCAGATAGTCCTGGCTGGGATTAGTGCCCTGCAGACCTTCTGCATCGAGACAGTTTCATGGCAGGCCATGCACCACTGAGGTGTAAATCTAAGAGAGCTCATCATGACAGTAGTTGTATGCTTGGCCTGCTAAATGACGGTGGGTTTTATAGAAACAAAGGCAGGTAAAAGATCTTTGTATGTTGTGTGAACCTAACTTCCTCAGAGAAGTGAATTAGACAGCATGGGAGATCACTGATGCTTTGCTGTCTTTGGTTAGCTTCATATGGAATGTGACGTGCTGGCAATTACTGCAGAATTTCCCCAGGCACCAGCAGGATCTGTTCCTCTTAAGAACAACAGGCTTGGGTTTGCTGATTGGGTTGGCACTTGTACATTTATCCCTCTTCACTGAACTTTCTTAGTTATTTATCTCTTCAGGGATATATTGATAAAGGCATGTTAGCAAATCCTGCAGCCTAAGCTGTGCAGGAGCAAGTGTAAGGAGAAAGATTAGGATCAGTCTGAGCTTAGAGAGGCAGGCAGGGGATTCCCTTCTCCTTGAATAAAGACATTATCTGTTTCAGCAGTGGTTTGACAAATGCACCACCCCTCAAGCACCTTCCACATTCAGTTCAGTTAAAAATCTTCCTTAAGGCATGGCAGCAGAGACAGATTTCAAAATAATTATTTTAAACCCCACAAAAACCACCAAAAGCAACTGATCAAGTCAAACTAATGTGCTTATCAAGATAATGAGTTTTTAAACATTAACAATGCTTAAAAGCTGTAGGAGGAAACAGAAACAATCCAAAATACAGGATTTGCTTGGAGTGCCCCACACCCCGCCCCCCTCACCAAACACAAAGTAGATGGTTCTCAGAAATAAAAGATGGATATCAGCAGTGCTGTGGGGAGCCATTTGGTAAAGGCATTTTTTATTCTTGATAGTTAAAATGCAGAAGTTACACATAGAATTGGTTTTCAAGTAACGCATAAAACATGTTGTTAATGACTATGTAGTTATCTGCACAGGCAGGATGCACACTTCCCATTGGGAACTTTTGAAGACTGTTTATGCTCAGCTCCTAAAGGTGCCTGTCAACTATGCAGGGCAAATTTGTATTTGAAATTTTAATATAACCCTGGGTTTTGGTATAAGAAAACTGTCTAAACTGTGGACATACTCCCTTGGCTTTGGTTTCAGAAATTCCAACCAAAACTCCTTTGTTAGATAAAAGCACAGCTTAAGTGCAAAGGACAATGGATACAGTGATTGAAAACATATTTTTTCCTCTGAGTGAGAAAGTTAGTGGTCGAGGGAGTTTAGATGTGTTTGCTTCAGGCCTTTTGGTGGGCAGTGCTCTGCCTGGCAAGCATTTTGCTTCAAGACCATTTTTGTATGACTTTTCTGATTCAGAGCTTCAGAAAATATGCTGTAGAGAAGGGAGAGAACAAAGCTCAGAGATGCAGAAGAAAAGTCTCAAGGCACAACAGAAGAGATCTAATCACTCTTGAAGCATCTTAAAATGTTAAAATAGCTACATTAAAAAAGAAGCAGGCTTGAGCCATTGAACACCATAAATCATGGAAAGCAGTGAAAACTAATATTTATGAGGGGGATTGTGAAAGCTTGTGTGACAGTTGGAAATGACATCACTGTTGATGTTTCAAATTCTTGTGTAAAACAGTGCAACAGTGTGTTTATGAATGAATGACCGAGTGATTGCACTGTGCTAAGTGTACTCTATGGATAAGCTGGGTTGGGCTATTTTGGACCTCTTGTGTCCACTTAGAGGTTACTCTGAAGCATTCAGTCCCCTAATTTCAGTGTCAATACCGAAAGCTCAATTCTGTGTATGTATTTCTTTATTCCAGATACAGACCCACGTGTATTAGAGAAACAAGAACTTCAGCAGCCCACCTATGTTGCTCTAAGTTACATTAACAGGTAAGAGTGGTTATTTTTCAGGTATAACTGATCTTGGTTTGCACAGTATATATTCTCCCAAAATGGCATGCTTATGGATGCACTCTGTTTTGCATCATGGGATATGACACTATCAAAACACCTCTTTTGGAGAAACAGTTGAATTAAAATGTAACTAAATTTTTAATCACTTCTGCACAGGGCACAAGCAGCCCTTCAGCTGCACTGCTCAAATACTTAAGAATGAGGTTTTAGCTTTTTGTTTTAGGTAAATCTCATGCCAAACAAGATAATTTTCTTGGCTTAGTTTTCCATTTCATTGTACTTCACACAAGTGAGTCAAGAAAGATTTCACTTTTGATTTTAAAAAAGTTCTATCTGATAATAGTTCAATATATAAATGCATTTTTTACAGAACTTCAGAAGTGTTTCAACCACAATATATATATTTTAAATTCTTGCTTACCAGCCCTGTATAACCTAAAACTTGAAAGCAATTAAGAAATTAAACAGTTTTAAAAGCGCTTTTCTAAGTAACGGGGCCTCAGCTTTTCAGTTATTGACTGATGGTGGTACTGAAACCTCCGGGGTACTCCAGCATGGATTATTGCTTTTTATACATAGAAGACCAGTTTGCTTTTTAATTTTTTTTGTCTAGAGGATGAGATACAAACTTGTAACCCTGGAAGATTAACCCAAGATTTAGTTTGGCATAGACTGAGTTGATTCAAACTCTCATGGGTCACGCAAAACTTTTATTTCTAATTCTACTTCATTTTAAAAATGGGAAAAAGCAAAACAAAAGCAGAAACCAACAAACTTCTAAAAACACAGAATACACTCTTTGACTTTCTATAACGTTTGCTGTAGCAAAAAAGTGTCAGTGGGTGTGTGGGGGAAGAATACTTCAAAGTATGGAAGTAAGAAGTGGTGTTCACTTGGTGAAATGACTACATTTTCTCCACTACATGAGACTATGATGATTAAGAATAGCCAGTATTGACATGATTTCCTACTTGGCAAGTAACTCTTCTTCTTCCTGGAGACAGTCTGACTCTTAAAGCATATTTTGAAATTGGCCATGACCCTTTTTAACACTTAGTTCTGCTGATCTCATTTAATGTATAAAACTTTTTTTTTTCCAATGTGTAGGCTTGGTATGCTGTTGTGTGTGATGATATGTTTCCCTCTTTCCATCATATACTTGGGTGTTTTCTCTTTTTGCTTCTATGATTATTTTACTTAATGTGAGAGAGGGGGAAGGTTTTTTGTTGTTTTTTTTTTAAGTAGGGAAAAGCTGTTTTAAGACCACATACTTCAGACCATACATAAGACCATTGGACTTGTTTTAAGACAGTGGGACTTGATTGTCCAGTTTGCAATCAGACTACTTTTAAAGTAGTTTGAAAGTGATACCTCATCTAGATTTCATTATTTTTTCTACCCTTTAAACAGAGTTCTGTGTGACTGAGACGGTTTTACTTGCTACATATTTTGTCCAAACTTTCTTACTCTGTCATTTATGAAAAATAATTCTGGAGGATCAAACTGTGTTGTTTGTATAGTAAAACTGAATCTGAGTTGACTTGTGCTTGAACCAGCTGTTATTTAGTTGCTTTTTTAATTGTATTTTATTTTTTTCCAAAGTATCTTTCATTGAACCACCTGCTCTATGCAACTCAAGCTCTTGAGGGAGCAGCAATATCCATTACAGTACAAGACATGCCTTTCTATTTCCCACTACATATGCCAGAGCTGAGTTCTGCTTTGTTGTCCCAGGCTATGAACTCAGATTTTGTAGCCTAATACATGTCATAAACATGTTGCATACTGTTAGATATCAAACACCAGATACTGCTGCACTTTTTTTAAACCCATGCTTTTATGGCTTCCAAGTGGAACTGAACTTAGCTCAGTTCCTGCTGTGAGTTACAGACCTTAAAACAATCTTGCTCTGCAAGTTTGTATATTCAATATGTTCTGTGTGGGCCATACGGTCGCGTGGAGCCTGGGAAAATAGGGACATCTGATTCTCAGGGACTGCCAAAATTGTATGATAAAATGTACACTAAATATATGTTGTGGTAGAAAGATTAAATGGATGTGCTTTATGCTCTGCCCATTGCCCTGTTGTATGGTGGCTATTATGAGGTAAAACAAAACATAAATCTGGGTTGTCTGGCTTGATAGCTGGGAGGATAAAGTATCAGTAAAACAGATAGTAGAGAGGGAAGGGTACTGGAGTCTCTGTTTACAACTTGAAAGATACTCTTGTTTCCATTTCCCTTCTATCCCTGGTTATTTTCTCAAGCATATTATTACGGCAGTACTGTTTGAGCTCTGAAGTTCTGAGACAGCCCTCAGACTGTGGATGTCTAAATCTATAAGGCTCCATCTCTTTCTCTGCCGGAGATTTACTACCATTACAGCTTTCAGTAACTACACACAGATGCTGCTTCCATAGTGAGTGTGATCCTCATGTAGACAAATAACGTTCCTTTTAAAACTGGTGGACAAAATATAAATTATGGGTCATAATGGTTTGTTACTGCTACATCAAACACTTCCATCAGACACTGACTGAATTGCCACAAATCCCTTTCTCAGACAGTTTAGTGTAGCCTTAGTGCAGTCCCCAGTATTGATGGCTATTCCCTGCTTTCTTCTGGTTTGGTTTCTCAGAAGTCAGAATTGGAATCAATAAAAGACACACTACAGCCAAAGCAGATGCAGTTAATCTGTTTCCGTCCTATAAATACAGGAGAGGTTTGTCTGCAAGGAGTTCAGTGGTGCTACTACAAGAATGGAATACTGGCTGTGATCTGTCAGGAGTAGTTGCAAATGAGCACTTGGGCCAACATCCTCCAGTACTTACTAGGGGTATTTCCTTTGTAGATGGGTCAGGACACCTTTATATTTTGTATTGCATTGAAATGCAGAAGTTAGCCACAGTGATTAATATTGCTCATGCTGCTTCTTAAATGCAGGTTTTATAGCTTTAAGTTAATAAACATGACTATGAATTTTGCTTGGTGTTTTATTGGAATCTGCATAGCATTGTTTGTGCCTCTGTGTGTGTTACTCTGGGTCTGTAGAGGTGATGATGGCTCTTGAGGTTGCTGTATTACCTGGCATTGCAGCATACAGCCAAGGCTTTTAGACTGGTGCAGTCTAATGGAGAGAGACTTCTCACTGTTCTAATATTTGAAAGGTTTTTTTATGTGGATACTGCTGGTTGCCTTTTAATGAGGAAAGCAGCTTTTTGGGAATGTTTGGGCTTTTTAAAAAAACCAGAAAAATAAACATACCAATATCACTAGCACAAGTGAGAAGACAATAAAGGCATACAAATAATTCCTTTGTCTGAAAAGGTCATATTAAAAAATGTTTATAATGAAAAAGCTTTTATTTCCCAACTTAGTGAATGAAAAATTCTTTACAATTAAGTTTTAATGGGGATATTTCAACTTTGAGATTGTGAGTACCAGAAATAAGAAAAAAGCATAAGTTATTGGAGTCAATTCCCTTCACCTTGAATATGAAGGATGGGAAGTACCATAGTAACTTTTATTATTGGAAGCATATACCATAAAAAGAACATTTAATTCTGTATTTCATGCAGTTTCCATGAAATACATTTTTCTTAGATACAGTAATTACTTTGGTTAAAAAAATTTCATCTTGATGGGAAAATGGTGAGCATCTTTCTCTAAAAGATAAAACTCTCTGCATCATACACCTGATAAACAGTAGGTCAAGCTTCAAGTCTTTCTAATTATTTCAGGCACCATATTTCCACTTTGAAGTTGTATCATTCATGGTATGTAACAGATTGAGACATTCTACCAATAAATATATAAAACCCCTTAAAATTGATTTTTGATCTCAAAATAGTTAATTTGTTTTTTTGAATGAATAAAAAGCAAATTTTTTTTAAAAAAAGGTATAACTAAGAGCTATCCTAACTTTTTTTGGTATAGCCTACACTGTCTTAAATCTCATGCCATGATTTAGAAACAGAAGGGTAGGGACAAGGCAGACTTTTCCATTTCAGGAATTCTATTGTAGATGAGTTTTTCTGCATGGGAACATATGAGCCCTTGAAGCTGTTAAAAGTATTGCTGTATCACCTGTTAAGACTTGCTACGTTTTATAGTGCCTAGTACTACAATTCTGCCTCTTTGTCTTAAAATTTAACTTTTCCTTCCCGTAACACGATGCTGTCTCATTTGAATTGAATATCACAACTTTGTAAAAGTGCAGCGATTCCTTTGGATTGTCGGTTCTCATCACGCTGAAGGTGCATGCCAATGCTTCCAGTAGCTGCTGGATTGAATGCATGTGACAGGATACAGAAAGAACGGGATCAAAGTAACATGTCAATTGCCAGATAATATTTTTCTGTGTAAGCCTATTTTTAAGTTAACAGTGACCAAGTAGATCATATGGTTTTATTCATGTAGCCATATCTTTATGCTCTGCTATTTGACTTGTTCTGGAGATGGAACAAGACAAACTTCAGATGATAATTCAAACAAGATGTGCAGAAATGAATGATAGTTAGGATAAGGGGAATGCCTTTTGGTTTGGAAGGATTTATGCAGATGGCTTTGTTTTCTCTTTCTCTCTTTACCAGTTTCAAGCCCAGCAAAGCTGAAGATTTATATGATGTACAGCTCTTCTATTTCATGTCAGCAGTAAAGATCAAAAAGCAGATTGGTACTTTAAGGAAAAGCCTTAATGCCATGCCTTGAAATAAAAATTATGTGGTGAACTTAAATGTAGGACACTGAAAGAATGTGTCTTAGTTGTGGGGTTGATTTTTTGTTTTAATTGAGAAGGAATTAGCTTTCTTATGGTAATTCTTCTGTGAAAGACTCAGGATTTTTCCTTTCCTTTTCTTTTCCACCCCATGAATTTCAAGTGAAAGAAGCATTGCCAAGTCAGCATCATTTCTTGCAAGTGAATGTGTGCACACCTTTGTGTAATTTAGTTACCAAGCACTAGAGTTGTCAGGAAAAGTCCTCAAGATTTTCAGGATTCTTGTCTCTGGTGGCATTTCTTCATCTTTTGTCAACGTGGCATGCCAAAATTGATGAAAAAAACATCTTCCTGGCACTGTTTGTCTTGGCCAGTTCTGTTTCAATTCCCAGCTTTCTGCATAGGTCTCTTGCACAAGTCGCTGCATTTAGGGAAGGGGAAGGAGAAATACTTTATTGTCACTTGCTTTAAAAAGGAAGGCATTTCATTTCTGTAATGTTTAAATTTGATCCTAAGCCATACTGATGTTCTCAGAATGACTGTGTGTTGGCTGCACAAAAAAGCATATTCAGATATTTTGTTTTCAGCTATGTGGGCTAATAAGGCTCTCAGTATCTATTTCTCTACGTCACACCACAGTAAGGTCCTAATTCTTACTAGACTCTGGCAATAACACATGTATGTGCATTCTTTATATTGCAATTACTTAACATGTTTGCAGAGCTATTTGGAAAACACATTAATGTGCCCGGTTTCAGATCGTCTGCAGAAATAAGAACTTGTAGAAACTATTATGCTTTGATTTATGAGTGAAGAATAAGCAAAAATTTTACAATGGTGATTAGTTTACTTTTCAAGTACAATCTGAGTTAAAATGGTTGAAAACAGTGGCTGTTCTTCCTGTCTCTACCATTTAGAAAAAATGTTTCTCATACACAGCTATTTACTTCCTATCCTGGTAAGTTTATTTTCTTTAAATCACCATCAACAACAGCAACAGAACATTACATGCACAGGAGAAAATTACAGACTGAGTAAATAACTTCTTAGATAAGGTTCATGCTGTCCAGTGTTTTGCTAAAAGCTTGTTGTGACAATCTCAGCTACATGTGATGACTTGCAGATTGGCAAACGTGGCATCCCTGGAATCCCAAGGCAGCCCAGACCAGCTGCTGGTAATTTTCATTGACTGTGGCCTGGTCTTTTTATGAACTTAAAATCTACATATCACTGATGCTGTGTACAAAAGTGCATGTGCTTCTTTGTCTAATTTAATTGATTTTTAAAAAGTAATAATATTGCATTGTAAAGCTACTTACTTAGATATGTTGCAAAAAAGCATGTTTAGGATTAGAAAAACTTAAAATTAGATTTTCAAATAATTGCAGATTATTGAATTTTTTTCCCCTATGTTAACTTCTAGTGATGTGAGCACATTGTGTATCCTAAGATCCATTCCAGTAGTGAATATCTCTATACTAACTTATTAATACTAACTTATTAAAATGCAGTAAACTATATCCATAATTCCTAAGGTGTCTAAAGATGCTCAGTGTTTCCCTCTCTTCTCCTTCATTCTCATTTTTGCATATAACACTTCCAGATAAGGGTTCTCATTTGCAAAATCTTACTAGAATTCAGTGAGAGATGGGGCCCATAAACATAAAGGCCACATATCAAACAGAGTCACAGCACAAAGTCTGTACATTGCCGTAGGCATTCAGAAGTAGGGCCCCAATTTGGAGGTTGCATACCAAGGCTGTCCAAGTCATGCTTTAGGACAGCCTGTAGCCTAGACTAGAGGTTAAGTGCAGATGAGAGAATATTCTTAGTGCTGGAGAACTTGGCTCGTGAGGAAAGAACATTGATGTCATCTTCCGCTACGTGAAACCTACTCCAAAGTGTTAGTCTCAGCCTTAATTTTCATTAAATACGTTTGCGGTTGGGTTGACCTCTCAATTTGATTCTGAGCCAGAGAGAAAATTTTATATCCTGCAGAGATACATTCCTTATCCCACCACTTCCTCCACAATACTCCAGTGTCCCGAGAAATGGAGACCAGGTGGCGAGCTTGACAGAGTTGGTTTCTTCTCTTATTGAGGCCAAGGGTGCATTTAGCAGGCCAGCAAGGGAATTTTGGAGTCCACCAGCAAAATGCTTTTGAAAGATGGTTCTCCTAGGTCTATGACTGGAATAGCACAGTTTATAGCAGTCTTTAAGCACCTACAGTACAGAGCTGAAAGGAACCTGTGTTGTGCACTGGAATCCTGACTGGTCTTCATGCTAGAATAAAATGAAAGTAAAAACTGAAGCCATCTGAAAGCAACTGGTGGGTATGAAACGTAAGGGTGAAAGAGAGCACTGAGGGTATATGTTATGATAAGGAATTAGTGAAGCTTGACTGCCCTGATTGTGAGCAGGTGTTATATAGTAAAGGAAGTTTTAATATGATGAAAACGAAGGAAAGATGAAAAGGTTCCTTTGGTTTTTAGTTTTCATTTGTGGCTGCTCTCCTAAACGTATAAAGTGCTGAGAGGAAGATGCCTTGGCATATCATCTGTGTTTTTTGTTTCATCTACTTAATTTTGCCACAATAGTATGGTATCATGTAATCAAAAAATAATTTTTGACAGTGTAGAGACAGTAGGAAAACCATAGGGCTTACTGGATTTTTGTTACGAATATAAAAGCAGAGAAGAGATTGATCTTGCCCTTGGATTTTTCTGAAACATCCACAACTCAAACAATGAAGACAATTTAGAAGGATGTAAAAGTGAGAACTTGCAAGACGTAGCAGAACCCTGAAACTGATGCAAGTACATGGTTTTTTTCTGATGTACAGCTGTTAAATGTGTTTGTGAGGTGGACAGTAGCCTATCTTTGACCTCTGAAAGTCTAAAGTCTAATTCAATGCGCTTCAGCAATAGTTGTGTACGTTACATATTACAAATTGTTTAAGTAACTTATGTTGGATTATGGTGACCTGAAACACTCAAAAAGCTTGCTTGGCTCAGCAAACAAAGGCTATTAAAGGGAGGCTTTATTTAATTAATTTGGCTCAGTTATAGTACAATTACTCAGGCTGATTTAGTACTTTCTGAGTCTTGGTTTCCCCAAAGCAGTACAATTTTGCAGACACTAGATTTCTTGTTCCAATTTCTCAGAAAACTGAGAAAGGTTTTCTTTCATTGTTAGTGTTGGGGGTTTGTTTGTGGAGTTTGTTTTGTTGTTTGTTTTTTTTTTAAAATCAGGCACAAGTATTTCCCCAGGTGGTATATGAGGATACAGGCAGAGATGGAAATAATTACAGCAGTAGTTCCATCTACAGGTGGAGATGGGCTGCAGGGGTAGACACTGCTGATTTGTCCTTGATTTATTGAGGAATTGCTGTGGTTTTGCTTTGCATGACTGTTTAATATCTAGTAATTTCTAATTAGAGTAATTTTTAATTAATTTTAATTTTTTAATCATTTTGTAATTTATGAGCAAGACACCCTAACAGAGAGGGATGTAGTTTTGGATTCTGCATTGAGGTGCAAAAAAGGTGACTTGTTTCAAAGTTGCATGTAACATTTCATATCTGCCACCATCAGTGCTGGGAATTGACCATGTGCCTTGAATGACCCTTTTACAAGAACTTTTGAGCTGGGAATAGGCTGACTTTATTACTTGCTTTTATAGTGTGGATAGCAGGACCATTCCTCTTAACATCCAGTTCACCTGTGGTGGTGGTAACCATTTGTGCTATTAAGTTCCACTGCTGCTACACACAATGTAAAGTAAATTCAACAAAACTTGAGTATTTGTTGAAAACAGTTTCCTTCCCTGCAGTAGCTTCCAGTGTGAAATATGCTCAATAAAGTGTTAAAAAACCTAGCCCAAAACATCCCGGTTCTAGGTGAGTCAAGGCATTTATGTGTGATTTCCCTCTCTACTGTTTCTTACTTCATTTGCTCCCCTGCCATTTCTGGAAGGTCAGTATTTAGGAAAAGTTGTGAAGCAATTTAAACCAGGTTAGTCTGTTTGCAAGAGGTAGCTGAACAGATCCTGTCTTCCATGCTGAGGATTACCAGGGCTGATGCTGACTTTTTAACCACAGAACGTGGGTATAAAAGCCTGGTTTGAATATTTTTAGCACAAAAACTTTGAGCTTATGCTTTTAATGTGATCTTTGGGATCTGACCAACTACAGAAATATTATCTGTTACCAATGTTGAGATTGTAGAAATGCCCTGAATTTTCACCCAGCGCTATGTAGCAGTTCTTTAATAAAAATAAAACCAAGTGTGTTACCATTTAAAATAATGAGGAAAATACCTCTTGCTAAATGTAATTCTCATAATCTGCTAAATATACTGAGAAATTACATTTTGCGGAGGCTTTTAAGAACATGCAGGGGAGTACTTAGATTTCCTGTTCCCAATAATTTTCCCATGTAAAGTATATTCCCTTATTTATTTTATAATTATTTTCTACTGATTTCTCTTACTTAGTCATAATGCTCTTAGCGGCTGCCTGTTGTTGTTGTTGTTTTTTGCCATTTAATGCAGAAAGCTGGAAAAAGGCTTGTAGAAACCTATAGTGCAGTTATATAAATTTAACATACTCTTCTTCATACTTGTATGAGAAACTTCAATAGGTAAAGAACTTATAATATTTCTTTCGTGCTCCATGAAGTGCAATCTCATTTATTCTTATTGGCACCTAAGGTCCTGTGCACATAATTGTTCATTTGCATCACATGTTTTAATGTTGCTGGTAGTTTTGATTTCACCCATCTGGCTCAGTTAGAGCAGTGTAATTCAGCCTGGCTAGGCTGGGGATTGTAGACAAAACCACTGCTCTTCTGGAAACCAAACTGCATCCCTTTCAGTTAGAAGGGATTTTGTTTTAGGCTTAGGTTCAATCCTGTAAGAGCCCTTGATTACTACATTGACTTGAAATCTGTTATAGGAAACTACCTCTCACTGTTTCTAATTAAATACTCCTACAAATCACGTGTGTATAAATGAGGAGTGACTTAGTTTCTTGTGAGAGAGCACAGCTGACTATCTTCCTACATGATTTAAAATTATGATTTTTTTTCTTTAATGATATTTTTGTGCAGGAATTAAATAATTTCCAAAACTTAATGTAACATGGATTTTGCTTTAATTTCAGACTAAAAAACTTTAAAAATTCTGCTTACATGAAATGCAATATAAAATTTCAATCTACATGCCCTCCTAAAGGTATTGTAAGTCTAGGCTTTTTTTTTTTTTTTTTTTAATTATCGGTTTAATGTGATTGAGAAGTGAGGAAACATTGCCAGTAGTATAAGCTTTATAGGAAAAGATGTTGTACTTTCAATGAGCTAGGCAATTACATGTGTTTTGGCTTTGCATTCATGTGATCCATAAAAGATGTTCAGTTTCCTTATTATTATTTTTTCTTTTCCATTGCTGCCTCAGTGATGGTAAATGCAGACAGAAAATACTGCTTCAGTAAAGTTTGGACTTTGTTATTTCACATCCTGAATGTCTAAAAAGCATGCTGGAGGTTTTATGCACAGGTTGTGATGAAAAGGCTTAGTTTCTTAGTATATTATTGTGATGGGGAAAGAGAAGAACTATGGCACAGAGGTATTCCATCCACCTTTCTTGAAAACAGTTTCTTGGCAGAAACTGTGCTAAAGTAGAAGTCAATTACCATGAACAATTTTTGATTTGCAAGAGCAGTAATTGTATACATACTGCTTGTCAATGCATGTTCTTACATATGGTATAAAACTAAAACATCACTATCTGATGAGTTCTTCATTTTTGCTGATGTCCCTATTTCGTTTGAGGCATGGTTTATTGGGGTAGCATGTAAGGCAGAGTAAAACTTTCACGATGAAACCTGAAACTGGATGAAACAAACCTGAGGGCTGGATCAAGTTCACAGGAACATTTGCTGAGGTTTCTAAGTCTGGGTTGAATTTGCAGCCAATCTGTGCTCACTTACTGTGCATTGAAAGAGCCACAAGAAATGTATTGGTTTCGTATGGTTTCAGCCTTCAGCCACTTCACTCTACTGGTGACTTTAGTAAAAGCTTGCTTGCTCTGACTTCAGTGAAAGGGAGCTGAGGCCCGTGTCAAGTGATGTAAAAAGTCAAGTGTAGTAAGTGGTCTGACAGTACCGTCAAGTCTCATTCCTGTGAGACAGAAAGCAAGAGACTCTGTGCTCCCAAAAGCACGAAGGAGAAAGGCAGATGTGGGCAGGATCTCCCATCACTTGAGAAACTCCCACTTGGTCATTACTGAGCTACGGCACAAGTGACAAGGATCGGACTGGGCATGCAGGGTGGGTCTTTTGTTGACAGGGAAGAGAGGACAAGGAAGGGCCAATTAGCAAAAGTGAGGATACTTCACCTTGTGGGTACAAACGTGGGAGTTTCGTGGAGGATGTCGTTCAATGAGGGAAACACGATGGAAAAAAAATTAATTGTGGGATAGAAGTATTTGAGGGAAGTAAAAACCTGGGTCAGCTTAGTTGTAGGATGAATGAAACATATCAAGAAAGAAGAATTCAAGAGACACAATACACGAACTAAGTCCAGATGGGTTCTTCAGTGTGATGGGTGGAGGCCAGTATCTTGTTTCAACAATTAGAGAAGGGTTATTGAAGGGTTATTTCTGGATCCCGATGAGTAGATGTAAAAGGAAAGCTTTCCACTTTGAATTGTCTCTGGTAAATAAAGTCATCTGGCTGCTGGGGGTCACTTAAAAGCTTTGTTTGCTAGTCCTCAGAAGATACTTGATGATATTTGTGCTTGTATCTCTCTTGTGAGCACTGTGTCACAGGAGAAGTTTGATGGCTGCATGTTTGAATAGGACTTGGTATCATTCTTTGGAGGCCACTAACAAACATCCCTTTTTATTTCTCTGTCAACAATGCTAAAATAAATTAGCTAGCACTTGAAGTTCTGATCTTTGAATTAAGTTCCAGTGTGGTAATATATTTGGAAAAAAAAATAAAAATCTAATGATAAATAAAAAGTGATCTCCCAAGACATATGTAGGAAGCAGTAGGGTAGAGGTCTTAAAAGTTACATAAATTAATCTAATCGTCATCTAATAACTAGTTGGCTGGGCAAGAAAGCCCCAAATTAATGCTCTGGTTACTGAGGGAAAGGACTCAGGTGCTAAATGTTGTCTGGCAGTGCAGCTCTGGAGCAGCTTTAGCACATAAGAGTTTAGAGGAAGCAGGTTTCCATTACTTTTGCTGGTCATAGGCAATTTGTTTCCTGTCCATATCATATAATGGAAAACTCCCTATGGCCTTGTGTTTGGCGCTCTAATATTTCTCTCAGTACTTCCCTGAACTACTGGTTTGTCCTTGAGGAATTCAGTAAATATCTATGAGAAATTAAGTGCCTTGCTGTAATACTGACTTTGGATCAGTGGGAGTTGTAATAAGTAGTGTAAGTATAGAAGGAACTTAGAATAAGAACTACCAGCCAGGTATCTGAGAAACCTCCCAGATTAAATCTTCCTGTTACGTCTCTTTGGCACCTGTCTTCCTGATAATAGTGTGTGTTACAGGCAATGCAAGCCAAGCCTGTGGAGCTGTGATTGGGCCTGGGGATCCATGAGAGAGGACAGTACTTAAAGGGATGAATGTTATTGAACAGTGGGTCTTCCAGTTGGGTTTGTGTGTCCATTTCCTTTGTATCCAAAAGTTTTCTGCTAACTTTCAACAATTAGTCCACAGTATCTGAACTATAACCCCAGTTTTCAAGTGACAGATGCTGAAGACTTGGTTAGATAATTACATTAGCATTTACTTTACTAGAAACTGTACATAGAGAAAGACAGCATACTGGCAAGGCTTTTACATAAGAGCAGCAGTTCACAGAAAGTAGCATTTCATTATTATGTCTGTGATGCAGCTTTGAGAACAAAACCAGGTAATCCCTGAGGAGCAATTCAGCCAAAGCAGCTCAGAGTTGTAAGAACTGGCCCCCAGTACCTTGTAGGTCCTGCTGCCTGACTGCATATTTGTGCTCCTTTTTCTTCCCCCCCTACCCCCCAGTTTTCTGTGAAGATGAAATTATTGCATCTCAGACTCTGCTTCTGTTGTGGTTTTATTTTTTCCTGAGTAAATTTAGAGCATTTCTATTTCTCAGTGCACTGAAACAGTAGTGACAGAGCTAAAGACTTGTATTTGATGTGGTGATTTAAGAGGTGTCAGGTAGGTTAAAACGTGGTGACAGGATATCAAGGATTCATTGCTATGAGGAGGAACATGGGATCTCACCAGGTAGGAAAACAGAGAGTGGAATCTACAAGGTACCTCAGTTCATGCATTATAACCTTGACACTAAGTATGAACATACACTTTTGGATCTTCTTATCCTATACGGGGATGAAACGAGAAATGTTTTCTGTGGAAATTAGAGAGTGAATAATAATTATTCCTAGTAGCATGTAAAATACTTAAATGTATTTTTCCTCAGATACTGTCTCTGTAAAATACAGTAAAAGTTACAAACTGCTCTTTCCTCACATCATTTGATTTTTGGGAAAGCCATGAGCAAAGGTATGAAGCTGTGAGCCAAAAGGCACAGATTCTGTTCCCCATCCCATCAATTATCTGCTTTGTGATCTGAGGCAAGTCATTTTTTTGCCCCTGTGTCACCTCCTAGTCTGTTTGATGCTTTGGCTGACTGCTGACAGATCCCTCCATGTCTATGATAAAAAGGACTTTATATCAGACAGGTGGTGGTGTCAGCTGCATCTCTCTAGTTGGTGGCTGTTCCTACAGCATATTGAGAATTACATTTAATAAGATAATCAAATAGAAGTATGTTAATTTAATTTTAAAGACACAGATGTTACTTTAAATTCCATAATATATAACATAGAGATTAGTTTTTCAAGACTGGACAAGACAGGCAATTTAATGTGAATTAAATGCAGAAATTTTCACTAACGTAAGTGATGACTCTGCTGTAGTTGAGAAAGCTTTGGTTAATTTTTCTGCCCCCAACTGTTCATTTTCCTACATGTCTTTTGCCTTAAAATTCTGGTTTAACCAAACAAGAAACCAGCCTATCAAGGTGCTCTGTCAAGGTGCTTTCTGGTAAAAGTCTGCATGGAAGCATGCAGTGATGGTAGTTTTGTGAAAGCATAGATGCTGGTAGACTACTTTCAAATTTCAAATTCTTTTTGCTTGGCATTTATGTAATAGATTGGATCTGTTGGCTTCCTGGACTTGCCGTTTGTCAGAAAAGAGGCATTTATGAACTTAAATGCATGGTATGTATATAGTATGACTAAAACTGAGCTATATGAGCTTTAAAAATTACATTCCAAGAAAATATCAGAACTAATTTATAGTTCATTCTTATCTTTTAACTTCTGAGGTTTTTAAAATAGTGCTTGGTAAAGAGCCCACACCTCAAATACATATGTAATACATCGTCCTTCATTGTGTGGAATTGGCGAGCTGAAAATACTATTGACAGGAGAATTTCTTAGTCCAGATGGCCTCAGCTTAGTGTAATTTACCTTTTAATGTATGGCTTGCCAGCTGGGACAACTTTGCTTTGGGTGAAATTTGCATAGCCATCAGATATTTGTTACATGCCTGGAAAGAAAAGTGGGAGCAAGTTCTGGCTTAATGATAATACTTTGCTATCACCACATGCTACCAGTAAAGCAGCAAAATAAGAATTAGACTCTTCATTTGTTCTCGGCAGTTAAATTATGAATCTCTGCCTTATAAAGATTAGATATTTTTCCATGAACTCTTTACTACTGATGAAGCAGGCAGTGCTTTAATCGTGAAATTGTTTCACCTAGTTAAAATACTGCCGTTCTTGTTGGACAAATTAAGTTATAAAATATTAAATATGTGCACCAGGCATTTCCAGACTTCAAATAAATTTTCAGACAAAACAAACTAAAATATTATGGGAATTCACATTTTAATGCTTGATTTTATTCTAGTTCTATTTTTGTTACAGTAGTTTTAAAAGATTAGACATTACTGGTTCTAACATAGTGCCACACTATTCTTGTAAATGTCCCAATAACAACAATAATTAATATTCTCACATTTGCATTTTAAGCCACTCCATTTCCCTAGTCATCTATTACTTGGATGTGAAAAAATAATTTCTCGTCAAAACTTGGCACAGAATACCTGAATTCCATTCTTTTTACCAGATGTAAAAATAAAAGTGAACAAATTCATCTTTTTCCCACCAATTAAAGAGTTCAATAAAGTATGAGTTAAATTTTGTCCTTGTTTTGATAAATGGTTTTCATTTACAAAAGTTCAGAATAGCTCTGATTTAAAAAAATAAAAAAAGTGAAAAAAAAACCCAACAGAGGGAAGGAGAGAGAAGGGGGATAGGGGGATCTGCCTTATGAATGATAAAAACATGAAACTGCTGCTTTTCTGAGAAACACTTGCTTTTAGCAACGCAGTACTGTAAGATAACAGTCATTGTCTCCACTTGATCACCATTGAGATGGCTTTGGTCACAGGCTCTGGTAAGGTGCCGATCACATCTGTCTCAAAATACTTCCAAGTGGTTAATTCAGTCCAAGAGCCTTGTACTGCTTCAGAGTAATGTGTGTCCTTGTCTTCCCTGAGAAAGATTGTTTTTCACCTCTGTCAGTTTTTTATGAAGACCTTGGTTTTGCCCAAACCCAAACTTACTACCAAAGCCTGTAGTATCCTGTTGAATCTTCTCAAGAAAACTTCTTGAGCCTAGGGATATTGAGAGAGACCCATTGATTTAAAATTATACTTGATGAGGTGTAAGTTTTATTCTGTGATTCACCATTCTAATTATAATTTTCTCTGGGGTAAAAAGCTGAGAAATATTGAGTACATTCAGAAAATGGCAGAAGCATCTCCTGCTCTGGGTTAGTAGCCACACAAAGCCCACCAGTGTGCTGGCCAGAGCCCTACTCTGCAACACATGGAGTGGGTGGGTGGTAGTTTCATACAGAGCTGAAGAAGGGTTTTTCTGCTGGATTGGTGAAAGTCTGTTGCAATAGTGCTGGGTTTATGCCAGTGAATCATCTTTATTTATTTAGGAACACTTTTTTTTCAAGCCTGACTTCAGTTCATGCAATTATCGCAGCTGTGTTTCCCACCAGGGGAATTGCGTGGTTCTCGCAGATCTCTGCCCAGAGGTGTTGGCTTGTATGAGGCATAGGTATAAAAATTGCACATAGCTGAAATACACTATTTTCTCTTCAGTTAGTGTGCATTGCTGCCACTCAAGGAGACCACAGAGGAGACAGTGGCATATAATGACCAGACATTGTTGAAGCCTGCCATTAATTTGTTCTTATTACAGACACAGATTTTTATAACACTTTTTTTCTAATCTGAGTTGAAGTTTCAGGTCTATCTTTGAAAAGTGGTATTTTTGAAAGCCAGAAGTGTGTGGATATGTCCTCATCCCTCTGCAGAAGGACAAGCAGGGACTGAAGGGAGTGGTGTCAGCCTGTATTGTTGGAAGCACTTTACCTCCATGAAGGGTAGGGTGCTGTGGCATTCAAGCCCCTGTGATTTGTCTTGGCAGAGGACAAATTGCTTGGCCTGTTTCATGCCTTGCATGAAAGAGGACCACAGGTCTACTGAAGCTATGTTGCATTGACACAATCTCAGTGAGTGTAAAATACTCTCTGATTTAGGGAGGTAGGCCAGTACTGAGCCTGAAGAAGAAGGGAGGAAAAAATACAGCCCACCCTTGCTCTAAATATGTAAATATTGGCATACAGGAATAGGCATTTAAAATTTATCACAGAAGTGAGAGTACTTTGCAAGGCGGTGCCTGGTCAGAATGACAAAAGAACAGGCATATTCTGTAACTCGAAACTCAGGATTCCTTCCCATTTCTGTCTCTAGTGGTTGGAGTTCTTCGCTCTTGCTAGATTACAAGTCCGCTGGGACTTTTAAAGCTACTTATTCAGACTTTACTGTTTTGGATGTACAAGAGTTAGTTGCATTAAGCTGTAGCTTGGAAAAAAAAAAAAAAAACTGAAACCATTTTTATAGCATTTTAAAATAACTTTATTAAAGGATAGCATAAAAGATCACAGTTTTTCTGTTTTTACAGCTCTGCTTTGAAAAGATAATAAAGCTACTACATAGGACATGTATTAGGCTGGTGATTAATGTGTCTGTGTGTTACAACTCTGAATACTCTGAAACTAGCTTTATATTGGAATGAATGAAAGTGTCACATAATGAAGCTGCAGAGGAGGAGTACAGTGCTAAGAAAATAATGTGCACTAGTCTCTCACTAAGGTAACATTTTACATTAGCAGAGTGGGCTGAGCTTTTTTTGCCTTCCATATGGGGATCTTAAAGTACTTAACATCAAAGCAGAGCTCTGTTTTGATAGAGTAATTGATAGAGCCTGGATAATCCTATTGCACAAGCATTAGCAGGAAGCTGGGGCTCTTGACATGCTGGAGAATACAGTGGAAGTTTTAAAGTGTTTTTGTCTAGGACTATTCTTTAATCACTGATCTGTATTTTAGGCACTTGAGTTCTAATATGTTGGTTTTAAGATGAGATCCAGTACTGAATAAATAAATGTTGTTATTGGGAGGGACATGTGAAGACAAGGTCGTTTTCCGCTAGGGAAGCATGGATGTCTGCCTTCTTGTAGACACTGCATAATTTAGGTTGGAAAGGATCCCAAGAGGTTTTGTCATTCAGCCCCTGGCCCTACGAAGGGTTAACCTCAAAGTTAGATGAGGCTGATTAAGGATCTTGTCTCTTTAGGGAGCCTTTTCCAGTGCCAGAGAGCTCTTGTGAAACTTCTTTCGTCCATATAAAATGGAGATTTTTCTGTGCTAAGAAACTTTTACCCATTGACTTTTGCCCTTTTGATGTGTACACATCTCTCAGTAGAGCGTGCTTCAACCTTCTAGCTAGACAAAATCAGCCAGCTTGCTCAGCTTCCTCGTATCTTGCATGGTGCAGCCTGAAGCGTGTTTCCCTGCTGCCCATCTGTCGCTTTGCCTCTTTGCTGGGGTTGCAGAAGGGGACCTACTCTTCCAGATGAGTCCTCACAAGTGCTGTGTAGGTGGTTTTAATGGATTCACTCAACCTGCTGCCTGCCATGGGACTAAATGCAACACAGGCTGTGTGATTAACCTGTTGCTGCTGTGATGTGTTGCTTGCCCTGGGCTAAGATGCTTTCTTTCCATTACCTGTTCTTTTCTAGGACATAGGCACTGCAATAATCTGCAGCAGCAATGCTGTACTTAATAACAAAAAAAAAATAACCCCAAAACAATTGTCTAGTTGTCTGTCATGTATGTCTGACTTTAAACACCAGAAGCTGGAGTATCAGTCACCAAATACTCAGTTGCTGATCAACCCAGGTTTGCGTGAGGAATGTTCTTTGGGTTGTGCCTCTGAGAGTTTGCTGTAAGAGCAGCTCACGTAACCGGGTCAGTTTATGCCTTCAGTGGAATTCATCTCAATTACAGATGCGACCACTAAGTATTTTAATAACTATATCACTAATAGTTTAAAAAAACATGAAGGATTAAGAGCCATATGTTCTCCCAGGCATGTGAGCTTAACAAATGCAGCATTTTGCTATAAAACTTCCTTTTTTTTTTTTTCACTTTGGTATGTAGCCACCCCATCCCTTGGCAGAAGTGGGATTCTATCCACAAGCTACAGGCGAGGGTGTGTGGTCTTACAGCAGCATGGGAGGAGTTGGGTCAAAGGCAAACTTTTATATATGTGCTGTGCTACTGAAGGGAAAGGAAGCAGTAAACCAGAAAGGACTGCCTCCTTTCAGTTCTGGCACTTTTGGCTTCCACTTCTGCAGCTGAGGAATCCCCCTCCCTTCTCTGCTTCTTGTGTAAGAGTACAGATGCTATATTGGAGAGCCAGTGGAGCTGTGCTAATGGGGATGAAGTCTAAATGAAGAACTCATCCTGCAGAACCGACACTGTAGATTTTGTTGCCTGAGATGCATTTCATAGAATACAAACCATGTTGGATGTATACGGCATATTGTTTATGAAAAATACATCAAGCAGCCAGGGGAACAGCATGGTATTTTCTGGACAGAGCTGTACTTCTGCATGCCAAACATGGTTTCAGTAATCTCATATTTAAGGGAATACAAATTGAAACCTTATTTGAATGTGGCCTGATGGTACAAACATTTTATTTGATGCAACTAGTTTGCTGCACAAGTTTTTCTCTTCGGTACGTGTGGATGTGAATCAAAAGCATTTTCATTATTTCTTTGAAATCTGTGTGAGCACAAGAGAAATGAGAACAGGATAGTACGTTTAGTCAGATCTGTGGTGCCAAACTTCCAGACTCATTTTAATGACTAGTTATATGATTTTGATATTTCTTTCATACTGAATGGTTTTTAGTATCTAATATTTTTGGGTCAGCTATACTGGTGCAAATGCAAGTTTTGTAATAGTACCACAGTAACTACATCAGCTTCCAAAGAACAAAGAGATATTCTGGGTTAAAGTCAGAAGGGAAAATTGTATGAATCACCCAGGTGGTATTCACCCTCTAAAGCTGCAGAAAACAGCTTGTAGTTCAGCAAAGGAAGCAATTAGACAGCCATTAAAGAGCAAACTAGAGCACTTTTTTTTTCTGAGGAAAAAAAGAGTACTCTTAAAGGATGATCACTAAGGGTTAAAGTGCAGCCTAGAAGAAAATCAGGCCATGTGCAACTTGTGAAAAACTTGATTACAGTATTTACTGTACTAATTTGACAGACTGTTGGCACAAAGATCAGGTCATTACACTGAACCCACTTAAGAAAGAAGAAATAATGCCGTGCTGAAATATCTTCTTTGAAAGCTTTTTGTACTTTTTTCCCCAATATTTTTTGAGTTATTTCATCCTAGTTGCAGCTGGAATTGCAAACTTCTTGCTTCGCTTCAGAGAGCCATGGTGTCTGAACCAAATATTCCTCTCTGCTGTGGGACTGTTTCAGAGGATGTGTTATCGGAAGAATGTTATGCAACTTGATATAGACACTTGAATTTGTTCCATCTTCTTGATTTATAAACTGATACAATCTTCACAAGTTTTTCATATACAGTAAGATGGACTTGTTGCACAGCATTTGGAATCATTTAACCGAGCAAACAACTTAACTATAAAACAATGTGCAAGACTGGGCAGTATTTTAGGTTTGCTTTGTGAGTGTCAGTATTGGTTCCCAGTCCATTATGGTGTTCAACACTGGAGTTGCTGGTGCCATAAGTCAGTTTTGAGCTCAAAATTAAAGAAGAACCCAGGCACAGAATGTGGTGGCAAAGAACATAGTTGCAGAGATCAGAATTACCTTAGACACGGTGACCGTTCCAGATACGGCTGCAGACAAAAATGTAGCAAAGGACTTTCCTTGTGTTAGGATCTTTTCTGAATTCCACATCTTGGATTGAAGTATTCATTGTCCACATTTTGAGTCTTTCTTTTTCCTGTGTTTACTAGGTTTCCTGTCTGCCCTGTAAGCCTTTTTTTCTCACTTGCTCCTGGTTAGGGTAAGAAGAGATATCATAGCCTACCTCTTTATCTATCTCATTCACTTTGAAATCAGTTGAAACAATTCATCAGTCTTTCCTATCTTCAAGAAGACATGAATTTTAATGTTTAGAGTAGGAAATGCATAATAGGAATTGATTGAACGGAATATTTTTTTCCCTGTTGTTTTTCTCTTCTTCATGGTGAACACACCTCTTCTGCAGGAGCTGATGACACAGGACCAGTTGTCAGTAACATAAGAATATCTTCCCCAAATGCCCCACATCATCATAGTGTAGTTCTTTCTCATACTGGTCAAACAGCCATATCCTTGGTAACAAGACTGTAGCTCTGCTTGCATTCTCCAAATAGTTGGTGAGCAGTTGAGAAAATCATGTCATTTTAGTGGCCAAGTTGTGCTTTCAGAAATAAACTGCATTGCAAAGCAAATACACATCAGTCCCATAAATTACAGGGGTTTGACTGATACTGTGTCCTCCAGAGCCTGATGCTTTTGTCAGCTCAAGCCGGCCAGAAGGTAGCTGGAATGGAGTGACTACTGCCAAAATCAGAGCAGACATTTCCAGTTTCAAATCTCTAATGCAACATATGAGGGTGTGTTTTAAATTTCTTGGATGCTGTTCTGATACAGGGGTCCCTGGAAAGCTCTGAGGGAGCAGGAAGACTAAGCTATGATGAATAATTTTCAGCTTCTCTCTCTCTCTCTCTCTACCTTACTTGTTAATGGAGACACTGCTAAATGTCACAAGTCTGAAGGAAGATTCTCAAGATTGAACTGTATTTATTTACAAAACACCTGCTCGTACAGGCAGAAGTATTTTGTGGAATCCTAACTCCATTGGATAATTTTTTGAGGATGAAAAGGTTATTTGTTTCTCATGCTTTTGGAGCCTACCTAAGTTCTTTCTGTGTGGCTCACTAAGTTGCCAAAGCTGGATGTCCTGGAGGGTGAATACAGTCCTTACCTGAAGGGTTTAAGTTCTGATGAAGATTCGCAGCATGATGAGGCAACAGGAGGGAATTCTCCGTGGTTTCGATCAGACTGATGCTCCTCTGTGGGGTATATCTCAGTTTTGTAGGTTCTTGAAGCAGATAATTATTTTCTAAAACTTTTTTTTTAAATAAACACACACACATATATAAAATATATAAACGTGTGTGTGCCTGTGTGTGTGTGTGTCTGTGTGTTAGAAATACCTATAAATAATTTCATGAGTCTTTTTAAAAACAAATGATAGGCGTCTTGCTGAAAAGGAAAAACAAAAGATGGAAACTCTCTTGTGGGTCAAAATTGCGTTGCCATCCCTTTCTGATGTGAAATAAAGCCTAACCCTATTGGTTTGGGTGACCTGTAGGGTCTGTTAGCAGGGGAAGTCAATGAAATGCATCACAATTAACAATGTCTTGTTGATCTCCCACGGACTGGAACTGTGGCAGATAATTGTGCAGTAGTGGGAGTTTTGCCATGACTAGCTTTATCATTTTGTCAGTTTGCTAATAAAAGGTCACCAAGGGTACAGAGCATCTGAGATTTACATATGGCAGATACGAAAGCGTTCTGGGGAGCCTGCTTCAGAGAGGGGCCGGGGCATTTGTTGCAATTGACACCCATGCTGTGATTCCAGAATTGACAAGAAACGCCATTACTAAGCGGATCTGCCAAGATAATTAGAATTCAGGGTTGCATTTTTAATCTGACTTGAGTCAGATAATTTATCACAGCAGTAGCAAGCTGTCAGGGTCACACAATAAATACTGATTATGGAAGAATAAAGATTAAGTGCAGCCTTACAAAAAAAAAAAAATTATAGGCCAAGCTGTACTTAAGAAACATTTTCTTCCAATACTTCCCATGCTAATTTCACGTAATATTGGCAAAAAGATCGTATCTCTAAAATGAGCTTTTTTATGATAGGTAATGCTGTGCAGGAGTGTCTGTACTTAGGATCTGCTTAAATTTTAAATTGCAAATTCATTGCAAAGAAATATTAATTTTGAAAAGCTGATTTAGCATGACTGTTCCATTCCTATCACCACCGTAATAATTTGACATATTAAAGGAAGAAATACTCTGTTCTGAAGGCAGTCCTAATTTGTTAGCATTAGTAAGATGCTGCATTTTCAATTTAACACAGCTCTTGTTTTTGATTCACACACAGACAGTTTATGGCACTTTCATTTAATTACAGAAGCCTATTTATTAAAATATGCAACTTGGAAAATGGTTTCTGAAATCCATTTACAAGCTAGTATGTTAAGGATCCAGCGCTTCCACATTCACCTATAGTTTTTGAAGGATACAAAATCAAACGAGAGCATAGCATTTATGCACGTTGCATGTTTCCTTGAAAAAAAAGGCTACTGTAAAGATGAATAATTAATAGATGTATGTTGTATTAAAAATTTTAAGAGATGCTGTAATGCAGTAGCTACCTTTAGAATACAATTTCTTAGTAAGGCATTCCATATCTCTTGAGCACCTTCAGCAGCCATTTTTAGGTGGTGTGTTGGTTATGTTGCTTTCCTTCTCTGCTACAAGACCATAACTTACTGTTTATCCCTGTAAAAACTTTAGGTAGTTAGTTATTACTGAAATATCTACAACTAAATACTGTGAAGTCTCAGCTGAAAAAATGAGAGCTTTGAGATATTAGCAGCCTTGCATTTTGGAGTTGTTTTTTGATTTGCTTTCTGCTCTTGAATATTTCATGTAGAGTGGGTGATGTTTCCACTTTCCTCTTGGCAGCATTTGTGGTTAACTCATTATTTTGGTTCTGGAAATAGAGTTTGTGGTCCTTTTTTATAATGATAGTACTCTAGTACATCTGCCTGAGAAATTTGTTCAGTTGAAATTGAGAGAATGAAGCGTGGATTAAAGATACTTAAAAAAGTAATATGTTACAAAATCATAGGAATATATATTTTAATTATAACTGTAAAAAAAGGTAAAATATTTTGATGTATTACTTCATTTCCAGAAAGTAAGTAGATAATTTTCAATAACTAAATGTCTTTAGTAACCTTTGAGTATAGATTGTTTTCTAAACAGATATGCATGACTATGTTTTTTCAAGAGATTTTCTGCCTTTGTCATTAGCTCATAAATTGCAAAATTCCTCAATGTTGACTCTAAGGCAGAGTTAGAAAATGTTTCCTGTTGAAGTAAGGAAAATGATTAATTTTGGTAGGTGCATCACTAATGAAGCATCTTGTTTGTGGGGAACAAAGCACTCAAATATCTCTTTTGTTAAGCAGGTCTCTCATATCAGGCATTTGAAATTTCTACGACACTGTATTTTATGGTATACCTAATGAAAGCTTTAGTCTTTAATCTTTTGAAATACCTGATTATAACCAATGAAAAACTGAACCTTTTCCTGTTATTTGTATGAATGTCATTATCATCATTAATTTTCTAGGTAATGAATTGTCCTATTACCTCACTTCAGTAGCAGGGGGCAGAAATGTGTAAAACTATAGCATTCAGCCCTGCTGGGGGGAGCAACTCACTGTGTGAGAGACTGTAATTTTGGGGCTATGGGATATTAAAGCTCAAATTGAAGGCCAGCCAGGAGAGCAGAGCACTGGGTTGACTGCAGCATGTAAGTAGTTTGTTACTCTTGTCCAACTGCAATGAGTGCTGAGGACTACTAAGATACAGCTTTCATGGACCCAGCAGACTACACTGCCCAAGCCTGGGGTAGATTTGTCCAATTAACATTGTTAATGTATTATTAATCTTGTGTTAATAACATACACAAATACTGGGGAGGTGTGAGCCTAAATTCTGCACAGTGGAAGAGCTGTGTTTGCAGGCAGGTGGGGAATCGCATCTGCTCAGAGGGCATTATTTGGGAATTTGCTTTCAAATAGCTCCTTTCACAGTCTAACTACAAGGGACAGTAGCTGGAGTTGTGCCTGGAATAAAATAGGAAAAAGAAGGGAGGCCACTCCCTGGAAGCCTGGCAGCTCTGAACCCCGCAGAACCTCTGGGTTGCTGTTTCCTAGGTTCGGATCTTTCAAGTAAGGATGAAGGAGGGCAGGCAGAGATGGCTGCTGAGTGCCTCAGCAATGAAGAAAGCATAAACAAATCAAACTTGCATGATTTAAACGCCTGTGTCATGGGCATCTTTTTAAGGTGCCCTTTCTCCCCCTGTAGCGGCTCCTAGACGTGTGGTCTGTGATGAGTGGCTGTGTGACTGTGGCAGTGCGTTACTGCTACCTCAGCAGAGGTGTGGAGGGATGCCCTCCCTCAGTGGCTTTGCTTTCTGCTTACAGCCATCTCCTCTGTAAGTGCCGTTTCTGACCACATCAGGTGCCACAGCTGACAAGCTGAGCAACACACATGTTCTTTTCTGGGCAAATACTGGCAGCAAATGCAGTGCCAGCCTCCCTTTTCGTCGTGATTGTCTATTAATTATACAGCTCTTACATTAGCAGAACTCTCTGAAAATGGTTCATATGATTGTAAGAAAGGTCACTTAGTTTGGTGATGTTAGCTTAGACACAAGGGAAGAAACAGATCAGATGAAGCGATAACATTCGTCTGTCTTCTGTAGCAGTCTCACTGATCAATTGATGAAGTCTTAAACTTATATAGTACCATAAGTTATGATTAATTAATTCCCTATAAAATAATAGGAGAGCAAAATAAAAAGCAACTTGAGCATGCTTGTATTCCTCACTGGGAACAGACTTTAATCATGTGACTGAACACTGTTCAGTCATCCCATAGCAGAGTGACTGATGTACACAGGTAAGTCAAGAAAGGCCAAATGGGATTGTGTGGGAAGAGCCACTTCCAGTGGCTGTGAGACCAGGGCTGTTGCAGTGAACACTGTGACTCGTTTGGGACAGGGTGCAGGTCAGCAAAGGGTGTATAGCAAAAGGAATAAAGTCGTGTCAGAGGACGTTAACTCTCCTTTAGAGGCTAGCCAAGGCTAGGAGAGAACAGCTTAGCTTTTATAGATGTTGTATGAAGAGTAAACAAGCAGAGAAGGGAACTATCAAAAGTAAAGAATCACATAGCTAGCAAAACAAATGTTTATAAATTTGTTCATGGATTTTCTGAGGCTGGAAACTGGAAGAAAGTTCTTCACTTGAAGCTGTAGTCACCTTGATGCTTCACTTACTGTAGAAAATAAAAATTCTGCACTGTGTGTGCGCCAAAATTCTGCCAGTAGCAACTAGGCTAGATGATTTGTCACAATAGTTTAAACTGCTTTAAGAATTTTCTTGCCCATGATGTGTTTGAAATACAATACCATTTAATTTCAGAGTGGAAAAATGAGGAGTATAAATGTATTTAACAGCTGAACCTTTGATTCACACAGTACTGTGAACTGTATGGAAATCCAAATGTGAATAAATAGGTATAAGGAATTAGTTAGCCAACACTCAAGGCATGAAGAAATGCCATGGTACAATTTTATAATGCATGTTACAGCTGTATAAATATGAATAGGGGTTCTATAAAACCTCTGTGACTTTTTGCACTGTCTTAGATGGGCCTTAGGTGGTGCTGTTGCATTTTTTCTTTTGGCAGTGGCTGTTTTTAGTGCTTCAATCGTTTTTATTCTGCTTTGCTTTCTAGATCATACGAGGAAACTAAGAATAGTTGGCTACACCAATATTTGTAAAATTCACCAAGGTGGAACACTAAAACATAACCGCTTGTCGGGTGCACTTCATTTCCTAATTTGAAACACTTTAGCACCTTTCTGTAAGAACTAAGTAACACTGAACTGTGCTCATAGCATAAGGCGTATCTTGCTCTATGTGTGTTACTTTGTCTAGCGGTGTATAAATGTGAGTATAAAAATAAATTAAAGACACAAGATCGAGTAAAACCTCTCCAAAATTAAGTTCAACATGTGGGATTGATGCTGTAAGTTCACAAGTCTTTCAACTTTCCATATGGCTAATTAAAAAGAAAAAAAGTGGCTGAATTTTAGAAAAGAAATGTGTATGTCACATTGGCAACTTGCAGAGTGCCTCCTCTGTTAAAGGACCTATGCACTAGTTTTACATCCAATTTCCTGCCCTTATCTTCCTTATGCCAGCTCACAGTGTGGTTCATTGGGAAACAGTCTGCTTTTTTTTCCTGTTTCTTTTTTCACAACGTAAAAAAAAAATTCCCATGAAGGTTTTTTCCACTACAACTGCCTACCCTTTATGCTCTGCAGCCTGCCAAGCTTGCCAAAACTCAGCAGGTAGCCCACATGGTATGCATGTCTGTGTGAGAACGCTCCCCTGATGTGGACAAGATGTTGGTTGTAAAATGAAGCCAACATCTTGTCCACAAGTGTGCAAAAAAATATCCTCAATCTGGACAGACATGTTTTTGTAGGCTGAATGCATTGGCTGTGCTAATTCAAAGTCTAAACCTTTTAAAACCAGGAAAAAATAATTATATAGTTACAGTACCAATAATTCTATCAGTAGTAGTAAAGCTGCAGATGTATTTGTTAATCTGAGACTGTTTGGTTAAACTTTTACTGCCCAGGTATTTACAGTAATTCTTTTGGCATCTGTGACTTCAGGGGTTTTATCGCTCCTATTTTAGTCTCCACAAGCTGGGCAAATAATGTAACCCCAAGATTGTCAGCTAGCAAAAAACAGTATGAGAATTAAGAGGAGAGATGCTGTGGGTTTGCTCTGCAGTTTGCCCAGAACTTCCTTTGAGATGGATATTTTTGTTTTGTACCTATGCCCTGTTGGGTTATTTGTGAGGAGCAAGGCAAAGAGCAATGTATAGACAGGGAGGGATAGCAGTGACAGATACAGACTCCCCTGCTCCAAACACAGATATAAATGCATGAGGCAAAGCTGTTTGCATAATGTAAACAAACAAACAAAAAAAAGCCCTACAAGGTTATTCCCTGGAACTGTGTATGCTTCATATTTTCCAAACTGCCATTGTCAAAATGTTCTTATTAGTTTAAAACTTGGAAGGACTAAAGTTAGGTGTTCTCATGGGAGCAAACCAAAAAACTGGCACAAAACTTTAACTATATTTTTGTGTTTTCACTTATTTCAGGCTGAAATATGGGAAGAACAAAATTCAGTTTAGTTTTCACTTTGGTCTTTTCAGTTTTAAGTTTGTGGTTTAGGCTTTTTTAAGCTGTCACAGTTTGAGTACTTAAGTTGAAGGTGTTCTGAATTGCCTAGGTCTGCCTAAAAACATGGGGTTTTTTTCCAATCCACGATTTTTTTTCTCAGAAATTTAAAACACCACACTATTACATTACACTTAAAGGTACACATAGTGATTGAGTACATCCACACTTCAGCTCAAGCAAAACTCCTGCTGGTCCACACAGCTGGCCTGTGGATGACCCCATACCGATGGGCAGAACCAGGATTCACTCTTTGCTTTAAAGGATGCTTTTCCTCATGACCTGCTAGTACATGGTTAACATAGCTGGTGCTGTTTCTCTCCTCTGCCCTTGCAGTGTTTGTGTTAGGGCTGGGAGCACACAGGCTCCAGAGCATCTCCCTCCACTGGCAGGAGTGCTCTGCAGAGAAACCTCAGAGATGCAATTGCTTCCTCTGGGTTCTCACTTGAAGCTACTTGAATATGGGGATACTTGGCATACCTACATATTTCCAGTAATACAGATTGATGGCATTTGCTTAAGATATTTCATTTGGTTTTTTGTTTTGTTTTGGCTTTTTTAAAAAATAATTAATTAAAGCTCTTTGTTTATTACGTGGCAAAAGTGCACATTGCCTATTCTCCATTTACTTGCATTATTGAGTAAAAGCCCTTGAATGTGTAGGATTTTTAAATGCATTTGCCTAGCACATGCACATCTTTTTCTTTGTAAACATAATGGTCAACAGCTTTGAAGAATGTTTGGCTGTTTTAGACTTGCAGATTAATACCTAGTAAAAGTTTGGGCATGTTCTTCCACACAATGCTTTTCCTATCTAGATCATCAAGGTACAAAGTTGGCAAGTGTCTGGTTTAAATAGCATCTGTTTTTGCCTTGATTCATTCTGTCTTAAAATTTCATATTAAACAAGATCTAAAAATTAAACTTAAGTATAGCTTTCTAATGAAAAGACAAGACTAGGTTTATTTAAAAAAAAAAAAAATTAGAAGAAGATGAAACCTCTTATGTGCATGGGGATTTACTTACAAATAGTTCAGGGAGGTCATTTTTTTCATTCCTTTAGGAGATATTTCTTGATGTGCTAATACGTATCACTGTCTTGAAAAATGACTGCATGCTAGTGTTCAGCAGGCAAAAAAAAAATTACAGTGTGTGTAAAACTCCTCCTTGATCATGCGTGACATTGCCTGGTTTGTGAGACCTTGCAACTAAAGAGTAATCTATTTTTAAGCATGTAATTATTTTTGGCAGGCAGGTATTTCAAAATACATAACTTAAACTTTTTTTCTGTCCGAGTCTACTTCAGGCTGTGTGATATATCCATTCTCATGGTGCAAAGGACTTTTTCATTTTTCTTCATAAATGTCATTTTTGAAGTTTCATTTCAGTCTATTACAGGTGAACATAGCTCATAATTTATGTGTTACACTGACAGACTACAAATAATAATGTCTCTTAGAACAGCAAGTCAGAAAATCACCTAGCATATTAATTACAATTGTCAAGCAATGACTGATCATAAATTTAACATCAAAGACCCAGACTTCCTAAGAAAGCATCTTAAATGTTCTGTTAAAAAATTGCCCTTGAAATTGCATGTTAGATAATTAAGTACTAGTGCAATAGTAATGTATTAATTTTTTTTTTTAAACCATGGAAATGTCTTTTAAAATAATAGTTTGGTAGAAAATTTGGAGAAGGGTGTTATTACTTTGTTGTCTCACAGTGTAAGGATTCTACACATACATGTGACTAATGCTATGCCATTAAACTTGTTTATTGGATTTGGTTATTTCATATCATTTTAGAAGCACCTGAAAAGCAGAGAAAAGGACAGTGTCTGTATGATGATGTGTGTGCTGTGGTGTGGCTGAGCCACAGTCTTCTGTGTCCCCTAGTGCCTCCAAATTCCACCACCTGTGAACTGCATGTTTTTGAGGAGTAGCACATGTGGCTGCTGGAGGGACAGTGCATGCTAGGTCATTCTATGTGTCTGCTTGGCTTCAAGGCCATGCAGAGTCAATTTCTTTAAAAAAAAAAAAAAAAATCCAGCTGGACTTTTTTGTCCTGTGCAAACTTCTGACTTTTTCCATCACAGAGGCGTTGGTGGGGAATTCGGGCATGGTATGCCTTGACAATTTCTCCTAGGTATGGTCGCACTCCAGTTCCACAGCTGAAAGTTGCTTAGGTTTAAACTTTCCCCTACATGCAGCCAAAGTCTGGCTTGAGTGCAAACGCCAGACTATGCCCAGAAGGTTTTCCCAGGAGTGCTGGCTGAGGTTGATGGGATTCTGGGTTCAATACCAACCATGAGTGAGGTCATGTAAGGTTCAAAGGACCCCACTGTATAGGCCCTTGCATGGGCCTCATTTTCAGAGAACTTTGTAGCTATTGAAAGTCAGCGGGTTACAGTGAATATTTAGACATTTGTCTGAGGTTACAGTTGTGGTTGAAACAACTATAAACACTATGAAAAAAGATCTGGGTCTAAATGTGGAGGGGAGTGGGTCACAGGAAAATGAAGACGAGAGGATGGAATTACAGAAGACACAGGAGGAGCTGGTGTTTATTGCAGTAGGAATTTGAAGGAAGTGGTTTGTATGTCCTTAGGAAATCCAGCTTCATTCGTTCTGTTCTTTACAGAGCTTTTTAATTTAAGCTAGATGGGTAGTGGACTCACAATTGGGAAATGACGTGGTGACAAATAGCTTTTCGGTTTTTGCACAGTTGAAGTCCTTTCCTTTTCTCAAATGTATCTCAGAAATTGCTCCCATGGTGTACGTCCAGCCCAATGTCTGAACTAGTAAATGGGAACAGGCAATGGAAAGACTTGTCATGCAAAAAAATTAATTTGAGGAATATGTGGAAAGTGTCTGTGATGAGGCAAGTCAGTCTAAAGTTGTCATCACTTCCATTTGGCATAACTCGGTGCTGCTGGAGAAAGGGATGATTGCCTCTCCCTGTTCAGGCTGCCTGTTTCGTTTGTGTGCTGACTTTGTGGTTCTGACGTGGTTTTGGTTGGGTTAGCTTTCACTTGGACCAGGTCCATGTTCCAGCTTGCCCAAAAGCGCACAAACACTTCTGCTGGGAAGAGACAGTGGTGAGAACAGGCAGGTTGGTGTGGAATGAAAGGTGGAACAATTTGCCTCGCAAGGAGTTGGGCCAGGCAAGGGGATTGCAAAACCATCACCTCCACAGGGATGGCGGGAGAATCAGAGACTGCATCCAGAGAGAGCTGCTAAAGAGGGATAATCAGCATTAATGTTTTTAAGGACTTCTCAGAACCATTAAAATAGCATGTTGTGACACTGATAGTGTTTATATGTCAATAATTATTTTTCAATAATTATTCAATAATAGTGTCATTACCTTCTGACACTTATTATTGATAACATAATGCTAGGTTTGTTTTTTTTCACTCTTTCTCTCTCTCTCTTTTTTCTTCCCTTTTTTTAATTTTACTGGATCCCTTTACTGCACTCTTTTAAGATATAGGACCTGCACTTGGGGATACAAACCTTTATTAAACAACATTTCCTTACCTGGGCGGCTGAGTGCTTTGTGTAAACCACAGTGCTGAGGGGTGTGTAGGAGCTGGATAAGAGACACTTGGATTATCTATATAGGCCTACCAGAGCAGAGGCTTCTGTTAGGTTTTACTGAAATGGAGCTGGTTTGAAAAAGGTGGTGTCCAGGAAAAGTAAGTATTAACTTTAAACATTATCTCTTAGCTGGATCCAAAGCATACTCGACAATAAGGCTGATTTTTTGGAAACCATAAACATTCAAATTCAGCCTTAGCCTTGAAATGCAGGCAAGCAGACTTAGCCTCATCTTATTTGGAATCCCAGACACATCATGGAGAAATTTTCTGTATTTTTTAATGTCACTAATGTAAATTTAACTACTGAATTTCAGCAAAGCTATGCTAGCAGGTACATCTACTTTGGTTAGTGTTACTTATTCTGTATTCCCACATCCATATGAGGTGCATGCTCATGGAATGGACATCTGTCTTCCACTCCTGATAACACATAGGTTACGGGTGGGACAACCACTGCATTCTGGATCCTCCCCACACCTCAGGGAGACTTCTTGCAGCCTGATGCATTTCAAAAGAACAGCCTTGTGGTAGTGACACTGGGACCTGACATTAAAAATGTCATTCCTGTTGGCTGCTTCATTATGAAAAAATAGCAGGTTCATGCAATGGGAGGCATTAGTAAAATTCTAAATTGCCACAATTTAACCTTATTGAAAGACAGCATTACAGTGCAAGAATAGCTTATAGGAGCATGTTATTTTGCAGTTTTCTTTTGGGCTGGCAAAGTGGAGAAATGTTAGAATGGCTACAGAACCCTACAGCTTGTTTCCAGCTCTTTAGTGACTTTTTGCAAGCATTCGCCTTATCTCATTTGCAAAGCAGAATGTTGGTTATCACAAGGCTGTGGCTGATAAGAAACCTGCTGAAGGATATAAAAACAGTAAAACTAATGTAGTGCATAAAAGTAGCTTGGTTTGTTATGTTTTTTTCAGATTTACACCCAAAATTGCACAGAGGCTGTTACTTGAGAGTTGAGGTATTGTGACATGCTTTTAGGATGCTCTTGAGAGATGAAAATGGGGAGGTCAGAGACAGCCTGAGACTTTGTTCTTACATTTTGTGTGTTATTTTAAGTGCACTGGGTGAGAGAGTTTACAAGACAAGTTATGCGTTCCCCATGTAAAACTGTTTCTTATTTTTCTTAAAAGCACTCAGGGGATCCTTAAGGATGAATGGTTTGGGGGTTTTTTAAATGGGTTTTGGTTCAGCCAGCCCAATTACTTAGGCAATGGCGAGGACCCTGCAATGTTTTTGGCTAAGTGGAGGACCACGTGAGCAAGTGGAGAAGGAACTTGGGATCCGAAAACGGATATACTGTTGCCTAGGTCCAGATGCAATTTATAACATATGAGAATAATCAAGTCCTGAAAGTGTAAAAGCTTAAAACTTGAGAGCCAAATAAAATTTGTTGTAGTGGATTAGGCTAAAATGTACTTAGCAGCCTGTGTTAGAATTGTTTTATTTCTCATCAGAGCACAAATTGTTACAGATTGTCAGCAATGAATTCGGACTTCAGTTTGATAGAAGACATCTTCTGCAACTTGTGAAATTGAATAAAATTCATTAATATGCCATGATTCAAGATTTCTTTAAAGGTTAAGAAAAACATGACTATACCTAAATAAAATATTATTAATCATGGGATTATTCAAGTCTTAAGGCATGTTAGCTATTATATTTTCACATCATTGTTCAGCAGTTGCAAATGCTGGCAGAAGACTGTTCATTAAGTGAAAACAGAGAGCCTTAAACTTAGGACTAAGACCTTAAGCAAATTGATTTAACTGTTAAATATATAAATAATTCCATTAATAATGGAAAGCTAAATCAAGTTATTATTTTTAGAGTCTGTTATGACTTTACAATAATATATATGATAGTAAGCATTGCAGAAACATTGTTAGTACGATGCAAGTCGTGACTTGAAGGCCAAGGAATTTCCCAAAACAGTTTGTTATTAGGGCAGTAAGTTTGTTGTCGTTGAAGGTAGTGAGTATTTTGGCGTAGACGTTGTCTTCTTTGCTTTTACAGGCAGTGGATTTCTAGATGAGAATTGCTCTACTGAGGAGCCTAGAACTGCATAAATAAACGAGGAAAATGCATCAGGTTTTATGGACGCAATACAAAAAGGCATAGGCGTATATGTCAGGCTAGCAGGTACACCCAAAAACTCAGCTGAATGAGCTATTTCTGAAAAACATCAACAAAACAGTGGGCAAGTTATCCCCAAGTTTGGGATTGCTCATTTTAATTTGGTGGTGCCTTCCCCTGATGTTTCTACAGCACAGTTAGAGAGCATTCCCTACTTGAGTTCAATGAGTAGAGAGAGATTTAGATACATTCTTGTATTGCAGTCTCACCTGCAAGTAAATAAAATATAAACTAGCTTTGTTTGAGATATCAGCAGAGGTTTCCTCCAGTGAATATGAAATTAGTTGCTTTTTTGTCTGCACCAGCATCTCTCACACTGTAAGAGGTGTGCCCTGTTTCACTGAGAATGTGAGAAAAAACTCGGAATTTCCCAGATTCAGCTTGACCTCTATAGCAAATTTCAAATTAGTCCTCCCCCCTGCACCCATCAGAGTTCTGCATGTCCTGGTTTTAATTTTTTTTTATTATTTTTTTTAAAGAATACAGTGAGATCGTATCTTACAGACCCAGAAGTGATGATTATCCCAACAGAGAAACCAATTGTGGGTTGTTTCATCAGTTCCTGGACGATGATGACAGAGGAGTAGGAAAAGTACGTTCTGATTCAGCTGTTTATTCCCACATGTAGTTACTAGTTTCTAAGTGATGCTCATTTCCTTGACTAAGAATTGCAAAACTGAGAACAACGTGGTGAAATAGGCAGAATATTTGAAAGCACTTAATTTAAAAGTGGAAATAAATAGGACATATAGAAAGCCAAAACTTTATGGTACTTCGGGCTGTTTGTCTTGATTATCCCCAAGTTTTCAATTGAAAGAAAAAGGGGAACAAAACCACCACAGAAGCAACTATTCTTCATGTTTCTTAAAAGGCTAGGTTTTTGCACCTGGAAACTTCTCCATTGCTTTAATTTTGTTATTTTTAGTTTTTACAGTGACAACAGAGTCTTTTGATGAGACAACGAAGAACCACCATATGAAGACAAATGTAGTATTGATATTACACACCTTCTGTGGTCTTCAATTTAGCAAATTGGAACAAAAAAATCTTACTGTATGTCTTCTGTGCTAAGGGAATCTCTCTGAAATTTGCTGAAGCACAGACATGTGGCCTCATACTGTACAGTTATGAAAGCACTTTTCCCTAAGTATCTGATAGCAGGAAGGTAGTTTTCACTTGCCTCATGGGATAAGCTGTGTTCCAACAACATGTACCCTTAGAGGCCAACTCTGTAGATTCTTAGGAGTGGTGACACATTCTTCTTGTCATCTGTATACTTAACCTGAAAAGTTATTTGTGAATTTCAGGTTTCCCCATCATACCTTACTTCTGCTGTGTAATTTCCCTGGCAAATCAACTAAAAATTTTGTAATAAAATTCAGAGGGGATGTGAAGGGGACTGCTGATGTAGAGAGTAAAATGAACCATGACATGAAAGATTGCTAGTCTGCTCAGTGGTATCTTGTTGATAAGTGTCTGGTAGTTGATACTGAGAAGGTGTTCACAGAAAATAGGGATTAGTCTTACAAGGGAAGGCTGAACTGCCTCCGTCTTTAATCAGTGGAGGAGAGAGGTGCTTCTCAAGGAGGTAGTTCAGACTAGCCAAATGAATCCCTTGTCTCTACAGCAAGGGCAATATCAGTAGAGGAAACCAGCAAGGTTAGGTGAGTGAAGTACAGTGGGCTGGAGAGGTGGATGAGGAGGTTTATGTGTATTGCATGGAGATTTCTTGGTGGGGACTTGGAAAGATGAACTTGATCTCAGTAGTTAATGGAAGGCAGTTCTTCCCAAATGTGCATTGGTTCTCTCCTGCTCATCCCATGGAATATCAGCTCTCTCAAATGGTTGCTGAGAGATACTCACAATTAAAAGCTGTGAACAGGCCCCTGATCAATTATATCTATGTCAAGGTTCACAAAGTTCTTGGTAGTACAGAATGGGTCGTTATGGTTACCTAGACCATAGTGAGGGAGTGCCCTCACTACATCTGCAAAGGAATTATATGGACTCTTTTGCAGCAGAAGTAAGTATAGAGTGAGAACTCTCACAGGTGAGAACTCTAACTTATGATTTGATGCAATGAGTTTATTCTATAAAAACATCCAATATTGGTTTGAAGCCAAATGAAAGACTTAATTTCACTTGGTAAATCTTCCTTATTGTCAACTAGGTGACGGGTTTTTTAATTTGAAGCCAGAATGTTTCCAGTTGTCATCCATTAGATAATGTTATCCCTCTGTTTATTTCAATTTAAGGGCCTTTATGTATGTTTATAATCCACAGTGAATGATCATAAATTTTGTCTTTGAAAAGTTAAGAGCTTTTGTGGCTGTTGTGGTGTTTGTGTGCTCTGGAGAAGACTCCTTTTTTTAATGGGTTAAAATTATGAAGAGTTATTTTCCAATTTCTAATTTGCTGTGATAGCCAAAAGCTTAAGAAGACAAGTCAACCACTGCATTAACTCTTGGAAAGAACATGAACAGAACATGTCTATCTGGTTTAGCACTGGATTTTGGCAGAGAGGCAGCATTCTCAGTAGTGAACCAGTTATTATGGATAATAATGTTTTAGCTTGCATAGATTTTTTTTTTAGAGTGTTCCCAGCTAATGATAGTCATTAATCCATTGGTAAACTGAGTCTTGATCTTTCTGTTCTGATCTTTATTTTTGATTTGTTTTCTTGAAGGGATTTTTAATGTGATAACAGCCAGATTGTTTTTGATAGCCTGATGTTAGGGCTGATTGAAGTGCTTCCATTAGCTCTTGCCTGCTCATCACTGCCAATATTACTGTGAGTAGCTTTCCTCCTCCACTCTTACATCAGTTGTGTGGGTTGGGGGACAGGAGGGTTAGTGTTTCAGGGGGTTTGGTTCTTTTCTCACACAGTTTGCTTTAAATTTTATGCTTTTTGTGTGCATGTTTCTGCCATTAAATTATGTGACTGTGTTGTGGCTTTCCTTGCTGTGCTGAAAATACTCAAACTTTATTTTCTCTTAATCCTTATCACCTGTCCTCTCCCATGTTATTAATGAGGAAGGCATTGGTGTTGTTGAAATTACGCTCTGTACATAAGAATTTGCAGCAATAAGCCAGTGAGTCTGGGGGAGCAGTCTGTAGATGTGCTGGGAGTGCAGCCCCACGCGCCGTGCCAGCTCTTAGGCAGCTGCCATTCCCTTGGCAGTCCGGCACACTGAGGCACACAGTGTACCAAATGTTCCTTCAGTTGTGCAGTACCAGGTCAGAGATGCTCCCCTCCAGCTGGAAAGTGCTGGGAGAGTCAAGGGATCATGATCTAGAGTTTTCTCACTGAGCTCATGGGTGCACATGGACATGATGTAGTTTTTAAGCAGAGAATTGGGCAATACCTTACTAATCCTGAAAATTGAGGGACAGGTATAAGGGGAATTCTCTTTGGAATCAGAATGTAATTTTATCTATTTATTTTTTAACACTGAGCTTCCCTTGTAGTAGCAGAGTTTCAACTTACCCTCCTTGTCTGTTACCATGGGACTTTGTCCTTAAGGACCTTAACTCCTCCTGACTTCTCTGTCCTGCCCAGTCTGCACATTCTGATCCACCTTTGCAGCTTCTTGTCCCGTCAGGTTGCCATGGGCTGTTTTGAGTTGCTGTTGACAAGAATGTGAACACCCTCAGTATCGAGCCCTTTTGTGGCAGCACTCCCATCTTACTCCACTCACCTTGGCTCCCACTCAAGTGCCAGGGTGACCCTGATGGTTTCGTTTCGCTGCATTGCCCAATTTGAGCAGTGCCAAAGCTCGCTGACGTTGCTATTTGATTTTTGCAAGTTGCTGAGCACCTCCTGCAAGTGTTTTCAATTACTCCAGTGTCAGAGGGAGATGAGGATAAAAATGGTGCTGAGCAGCTCCAGCAAGTGGCTGCTATGTCACCCCTGCAAAGAGAGCAGCCTGTATCACTGTGGAGTTTATTACCTGAGGATTTGACCTGGGAATGAGGGAGGGATAACTTTTGGTGCTAAATGTCACACGTTTTTTACTGCAAATGCACATTTCAAAGTGGTTTGTTGTTTTCATTTTTGTGGTTTCTTACTTTTCAGGGCTTTACAATAATTGGCAGCAAAAGCAAATAAAAATGTTGCATCTATTTAGTCTTTTGACACCACTAGGATAAAGAATGCTCTGGCTCAGGAGTATGTTCAGCAATATCCATCCTAATTTCTGATAAATCTGAAAATCTTATTTAGGGTTACCAGGGTCAATTGTTTGACAACTTTGCAGTAAGTACTCAACAGCTTTTGACAAGTGACTAGGCCTGTTTGTTTTTAAGGGACAAATAGAGCTTTTGGACAAATAGCAAAATCACTGTAATTTTTTTTTTTCATTTAATTTACTTTTGATTACTTCATTTTCATATTTGTCATTAAAATTAATAATTCTCAAATTATTCAAATTCCAAATTTTGCCTTTTAAAATTCAAATTTTGCCTTTTAAATTTCAGGCCTTTATGGGCCTCCCATTTTAAGAAGGGTATGGACCCTGCATATTGCATTTTCTTGCTCTTTTCTCTCAAAGAATGTAGCACAACAGCCAGGAGTTATTCAAGTGGTGGAGAGGCATTTTAATTATTTCAGTTGATTATATGTGAGAGTTTACATGCAGTTCACATAGGAAAATGCTATGCAAGGGCTGTTTCAGAAATCTTCACTTCAGAGAATGCAGTCTGCAGCAAGGGGCAAGCTTACCTGACCATCCAAAAAATCCTAGTAGCCTTGAAAGTTATTGAGTAAAATTTGTTGCAAAGCACTGTTCCTATGTTGTTTAGTCCTGCTGAGATTTTATTATCAAGAATTGACAGTTCAAGTAAAAATTTGCTTCCATGAAAGAAAAAATACTTTATAAAATTAGTTTGCATAGGAAAAGGACACTAGCATTGAAGAAAAAATATAAAGATTAGGGAGAGGCCTATCTCTTGCATTTGTAGGTTTCAAAAAAAAATTCTTCCTTCAAAAAGTTTCTTTGTCCCCTTCCACCGTGAAAGACTGATTAGAACTGTCTTTCAGGGTTTCCAGGAAGTCAGCTCCAGGAAAAATTGTGTAACATTTATTTTCATTGTATTTCATAATTTCTATATAAAATAAGTTTTGGAAATCCATTCTGAACCATTATCTGAGGTCTAACTTGTTCCTATTAATAAAACAGCCTTTAGAATTTGTTTGATTGATAAATAGAGAAATGAAAGAAAAAAATTGGTTTTAAGGAGCTGGACTTGGAAACAGCTTTTGAAATATTTTTGAGGATTAAACTGTTTGAAGATTAAGACCTCTTGTTTAAAGATTTGCAAGAAGCAAAGTATTTTGTGTCAGTGCATTATATTGAAAATGTTTAAACTTTTTACCACAGATGTTGACTGATGGATGAAAAGTGTTAAGGGTAGCCAATATTGACTTACATTAACAGCAGTCTATAGGTTGTTTTCTAGGTCTGTAGATTTTAAAATTACTCCTCTAGTGCTTGACATAGGTTTTGGAGAAAATAGAAGAGGACATGTATGTCATTAGTCTCAGTATTTGGTGGGTAGTTTAACTGGAAGGAACATGCCAAAGCAGACTTGGAAGGTGGACAGAGCAGAAAGGAGAGTGGGAAGGTTTTAATAGCTTTTTAGTGCCTGTGGGCAAAATTAAATCTGGAAATCAATATGCCAAAGAATTTTTGAAGTCCTCCTCTCCAAAGAGAGTACTATGTTAATATGTAAAGGAAAGTTTGTGAAGTTTTTGTGACCAGCAAGCAACAAAAAAGTTGTCTGCCTTTTATCTCCCACTTTCAACATGGTGTTGCTGATGTGAGAGAACTGCCCCTTGCCAAGGCGCTGCTTGGCCCAGGTCAGGGTTTTAGGTGAGATGAACAGCTGAGAAATGCCCTCATACAGATTCATGTCTGATGCTCGGGGTAGAAGTGGGAGCAAACCTTGGCCATGTGCCTTTCAGCCCAGACAATGGCTCTCTAGCATGTCAGTTTTACAGACCAGGGTCAAGACTCAGTATTTTCCTAGGCCATAATGCACCAAATTTTACCTTCTGGCTTCTAATGAACTGCTATTTAATGTAATTTTTTAGACTATCAAGGAACCGCTAAGCATACACTCGTGGGAACCACTGTGATGAGAGGGATGGAGGTTTCAGGTCCCTGGTCAGGCCAGCTATTAAATGTGGCTAATAGTTGCACTGAGGTTGTTGGTGTGGTTTAGGATCTACATTGGAAGAGCAGAAATTTGCATTTAAAGCATTTTCTTAGGCTAGGCTTTTGCAAGATTTTGAAATAAAACTGAAATTTGAATATGTGTTGCAGGATACTGTGGCATAGTGGGTTAGGCACTGACTGAAGAATGGAGATAGTGGTAGTGGTGTTTTGAGGCTGTTACCAAAATTTCTCTGCCATGTTTGGCAATATTTCCAGAAGCAGAAAGGGATGCAGGTCAAAATTTTCCATGCTTGGCATTGTGCCTCATTATTGACAACACCAGAAATTCAAAATTCATGTCTGACACTAGCACACTTGATTGTGGTTATTTCAAATCCTAATTAATAGTTACATTTCTCTTTTCTTACTTTCTGGGTTTTGAGCTTTTAAGATGTTCTCAAGGTATATTTGCAAACTTGTCTAGAGTTTAAACAATGTTTCAAAAATTTAAAATTGCAGGACAGGTTAGAACATTTTCTGTCTTTACATATGTGCTGCGGTTCTCTTCTCGAAACAGATTCTTTCATCAGGGCTTGCCTTAGAGAGCCATCAGGAGTCTCACAAATTTCTAATTCTGTTGTGTGTGCTGAATTCTGTTAGGTATGTGTTGCCTGAGTAACAGCTCCCCAAAAGTCACGTTAACTTGGCCACACATTTTTTAAAATTTCATTATTTCATTATTTTGTCCCTGAAAAGAACTGCTTTCACTTGGCTGTTAAAATGAAAAAGAATACACACATATATATATACATATATATATATGTATTTAATACACAAACATGTATTTAATTCATATATATGCACGTTATAGATAGATGTGTATCCATGAATCCATGTGTGTGTGTATATACATATACATACATATATATATACAGATGAACACATGTACAAGCAGTAATACAGTGCTAAATTCAAGACATGGACTCCTAATCAGGGCAGAAGACCTGAGCTGGAGAGGTATGAAACAGAGGGGGCTGAGATCAGAAGGACCCCCAGTCAAGAGGAGTGGTGGAATGACATTGGTAATGCAGAGGAATATGTGTGTCGCTTGGGTGTAACAAAATTGTTGGAGAACAAGCCAGAAATGCTCCTGTGGACTGGTAATACATGTAAATGTGATTGGAGTGTAAACGAAAGTGTAAAAGGTAGAGGTCAGATTGCTAAACCCAGATTGCTAAGTGGAAATTATGATGAATTTCTAAAAAAACTGTGGAGATTCATTAGAGAAAGTTCTCCATTTAATTATTTTCCATTTACCTTTTCATTCAGGGTCAAAAACTGCAGAAATAGCGAGGTAGATAAATTACATGGTTTGGCAAACCAGCTTAAAGCTAGTGCAGGTTACAGCAGTCCCTGGATACTAGCTAGAGTTCAGCCTTAGATAGGTACTGCTTTAGGCAGCACCATGTGCACATGCTGTGTGTTTCTGTATTTTGTACACTGACATTGTAGGAAGATGCATTTCATGTTGTTGAAAATAAAAGAGAATGATAGTGCTTTTGGATTCCTCTGGAGGGTGTGAGAGGACAGATGGTTTTCCTGTTCCCTTTGTGCCAGATGCTGCTGGTGGTGTTTCTCTGAAGGTGGTGGGTTTAGGACAAGAGGCAATGGGCAGAAACTGATGTACAGGAAATGCCACCTGAATATGAGGAAGAACTTTTTTACTGTGTGAGTGACAGCACTGGAACAGATTGGCCAGGGAGGTTGCCAAGTTGCAGAGTGTCCCTCACTGGAGATACCCAACAAGTGGCTGGATGCCAACCTGTGCTGTGTGCTGTAGGATGACCCTGCTAAAGCAGGGAGATTGGACCAGATGATCCCTTCCAACACCATCCATTCTGTGGTCCTTGTTTGGTGAAGTAGGGGAAGACTTTAGATTTTGTTCCTCATTACTGTCACTGGCAGAGAGTTTCACATTTATGGAGTTTCATGAGGCCAAATTGTCTGAAGCATCCTTGGTGTGGCTAAATTTGGTATTTTTGTGGCATGCAAGCTGAGGAGACCTATCTATTCCACTGAGTTCCCTTCCCTTGTGTCATCTGACATCATAAACCCACACTTTGAAAAAGTGAGATCTGCAGGGCACCCCAGGTTCACAGATATGCTCTTGGCATGGGTTTTCCACCATCCTGTGAGGAGTACTTTCCCACCTTACCTTGGCCTGCCTTTCTGAGCCTTTCTGGAAGGGGCCATGCTTCATAAAGGGGCGAGTATGTAGGTGACTTGTTTTATTCATAATTCATATTCATTCATGATTCATAAAGGACCGAGTATGTAGGTGGTGGGGTGGGACAGGTAGCTGTGACAGGATGGACATGGGATGGATGCAGGGCTGTGGGATGTGAGGAGATGGATGGACAGGGATGGGGATGGACAGTGATGTGGGGCAGCAGGATGGGATGAGGGATGCGAGGAGATGGACAGGGATGCAGGGCAGTAGGATGGGATGAGGGATGCGAGGAGATGGACAGGGATGCAGGGCAGTAGGATGGGATGAGGGATGCGAGGAGATGGATGGACAGGGATGCAGGGCAGTAGGACGGGATGAGGGATGTGAGGAGATGGATGGACAGGGATGCAGGGCAGTAGGACGGGATGAGGGATGTGAGGAGATGGATGGACAGGGATGCAGGGCAGTAGGACGGGATGAGGGATGCGAGGTGCGACGGGCACTGCCTGCAGAGGGCTCTGTGACACCGCGTTTCCCCCGGCCAAGTGCGGTGGGGGGGGAAGGGAGTGCTGGGGTAACGCTTCCAACAGTCTGGTCTTAGTCTGGTAAACAGACTAGGAATTGTGGACTAAGTCCTTTTCCTCAGGCTTTGCACCAAGGCTGAGATCAGATGACTCAGTCCGGACTCATTATTTTAATAGCCTACAGCTAGTTCACATAGCAGCGGGAGTCCACAAAAAAGGCATTTAATTGTTGAAACTCAAACTGGTACATTGTAACTGCAGATTATAGTATTCAGATTTAAGTGATTCAAGTAATTTATAAAGCTTTTGCACAAGCAAACTGAAAGTTAAAATGCTGATATTGTAATAAAAAGTAAATAAAACATACTTTTGTACGTTAAGACCCAATTAAAGAGCATGATTTAATTTAACAAACATAAAACAGGCAGGTGATATTTGCCAACATTACTACAGCTGTGTTTTACATTAGGAAATTAATTAAAATAGTAATTTATACTTTTTTTCCACTTGCAAGTCTTGGGCCTTTCTGTATTACACCATCTATTTTCTCTTCATTCATTGTGTTAGGGTGCGTTTGTAACCTCACCTAGGCTGCATCACAACTTTGGGGCTGCTTTTCCTTCTTACCTAATGAAAAACCGGCTTTCTGCAATAATGCCAGCGAAGCAGATCAAACAGGGCTGAAGGAACTTCCCTGCTGTCTGCCTGAGAAGCAGAGCATTGTTAGTTATTCAGATGTCAGTCCTTTTCTTCTGCATCCTAGCAGGGTTTTGCTATTTTCATCAGATCACTCAAGCTGGAGGTGGGAGGGTGGCTGCCAGTGAGGGATGCAGGAGAATGGTTTCCTGTTAGAGAGAGCAGAACTGGGGGATTTGCTGCACTCCCATACGTGCCTGGGCCTGGTGCAGTAGCACACTGCGAGACTAACAGGGACAACATTTCAAAATGCAAATCAGTGTTCTGCTTTTATACCTCACAGCTGAATAATGGGACCTCTGGAGCTATTCTTAGTTTTTAGGTACTTCCTCCTCCCCAAACTGCTAAAACAGTGATGATTACATAATGAACTGTTAACTTTGTCAGTCAAATCAGCTTAAAGTGTAGAAAAGTACATTTTTTTAAATAGCACATCATTACCGAAACAAGAGTTCGTTTGAATGAAAGAGCAAACACACATGTGATGGTTATCTTCTTCCTTCTCTGCTTTTCCTGGTCTATCTTCACCTGAACTTTGTTACCTTTGAGGAGGAATCTTTCATGTTGGCTATTTTATACATGTGTGACTCATTGCAGCAGAGTCTGAGGAACTGGGAATGTTCAATTCGCCATTTTGGGCTGAATTGTTTGCAAGTTGCTATCGTCCTTTCAAACAACTCACGATGCCTGAAAACTTGGTTTATTAAGACCAGACATTTCACATTCCTAATGTTAAGATTGCTGCAGTTTTCCATTATAAGTTTTACCCCACCCAGTCCTCTGAATACAGATTTATAAATCCGTTTGAAAAAATGTTTCTCCATCTAAATCTGCACTTACATTTTAAGTCTGGGAGAACATCTTCGAGCTGAATACTCTTTCTCAACTGGAGAATCATGTTCTGTATCAGTGTTTTCACAAATAGGTTTAGTTTCTTTAAAAATCAGACAGTGAATTCATTGTGAGTGACTTTGGTGTCTCTGTTTTTGAAAGAAAAAACAGCATCTGTTTTTAGTTTAGTTTTCATTTAGAAATTAATTTATTATGCATCTTATTATCAGTTTCTTTTTGCCATATTTTTGTTGAATGGGTATTCTGGATCGCTTCCTGCCTGGAGGAGCCAGTGCAGACATTGTATATGTGATAGATTTCTGAAAGACTGCAAAGCATGTTGGTTAATGTGTTTGATTAATACTGTGTAAAATACTGAAGATTGTTTTATTTATTCAAAATTCTATTAGACATCCTTAGGGTTAATAAGCAATGCTTTGTGATAATATCTATTTTTAAATTCTTGCATGCTGGATCTGTCTTTGGGTGTTGACTTGAATTCTCAGGAGAACTCAACACAGAATGACACAAGAATAGCCAGACATAAATGGAACATTTACAAGAATAAAATATCTGACATTTCAGCTTCCTGCTTCTTAAAGCTAAAAGTCCTTGAGGCATCAATAAAATGAAACCGAGTCCAACAGTAAAAGCGTGTGTCATGCGTACACATGTCATGCGTACACAGATCTACTTCTCTGTAGGGCTGACTGAAAGAAATTGTTTTTACATAAATAGTTACAATAAGCTCTTCAAGAAGGAAAGTGGGTGGACCAGTAATGGAAAAAAATACAGTATTTTAGGTTGAGCACATCTGAACATAAAACATGCTACTGGAGCCAGGCAATCTGACAGTACTGGGGGCTGTGCAGAGAGCCAGAGCAGGGCTTGTATGCTACTTCGTCCCACCTAAGAACTATTTTGAGATTCAAGTCAAATTTAAAACATACAGACCATTTATTTTTTATTCCACAGGCAGCTTAATTCCATTTTGTCCAAGACATTAGTAATTGATTAAAGTTTGTAATTTCTACAAATAGGAAGGCACACACAATGTATTACCCCTGTACTTTCTCTAATGTAAAAGGTAAATTTTTACTCTGCTTTCAAGAATTTTGCATTTCATTCATGTGAAAGCTTAGAGTAATCTGGTAAGTCAAAAAATGTGAAATAACCATATTTAAAATATTTACATTTAATAGCTGATAGGTTAAGGTATTACTGAAAAGTTGCCATCAGTATTCTTTCAGCTGAGATTGTCTTTAGTCATACTGAGAAAAATAATTCAGGGATTTTGTTTCTATGATGCAAATTTAAAAACTGTCAGGGTGCATTTTTTAAATGATGTGGTTTAAAAAATACTTTAAATGAAGAAGTTGCTTTTCATGTCACATTATTTATGTCTGCTAGGATTCTCATTTCGGTCTCTGCAACATTTTATGGCTGTGTGACATTACGTTATTCCTGTATATTAACAAGGGTATGAACTGAAATACAAGGCTTCATGACGTTATATTCAACAATTAATTAGGCAATAATGCATAAAGTATCTGTTGTTAGCAGCAGGAAAGGGCTGGTTTGTTCGTTAGTGGCTGCAAGCAAAGCCAAGGCTGATATATGTCCCAGTAAGCCACTTAGTGAGTGCAGGGAGGAGATTTCTAAGATAGGAACTGCTGCATTACGCTGAAAAGCAGGAGTTTGACACAGCATCTTAAAAATCTGTCCCAACTGCAAGAAACTCTGCAAGTGTTTTACACTGTCCAAATGCTCCTTTTTACCAATGGCAAAACTCTGGAATGAGTTTGATAAGAAATAAGTTGATGTCCAGGCAGAACACAGCATAATGAGCATTTCCATCAGATATGAGGGTTATCATGACTTTTGAAAATATCACACCAAACTATAGCAAGTGGTTGCTGCCTTCCTTCTAATTACCTCCTTCAAGTATCTCTTTTGCCCAGCTATTGCCTCTCACTCCATGGAAATTACAGAATTTTGAAGATTCAGCTAAGTTATAGCTCCTTTCTGAAACTCAGTCATTTACTTCAGGAGAGGGTGGAAAAATCTGGGTAGGCTGTGGGAGGGGAAAGGAAGAAAACTAGCAGTATGTTTCTAATGTTTTGGAAATTACTGTTGTTCTCTTGAATTTTAGTGAGCTCTAATTTTGTTCCTTTTAAATGCTGAAATTTCATTTTTTTATTTTAAGAACATCAGAAGGACAGCGTGGGCTTCTCTTTGGGTCCTTGTCATCAGTGGAGGGAATAAGTAATGAATTTTTATTATGAATGAAATGTCTAAAATAAGACTGCATCTGCCCTGATTATGTTACTGTTCAAATGTTATCTATCCAGTGTGCATTTTTCCTGAGAATTTAAAAAGAATATAAAATAAAATGCAGCCCTAAATTTTTCATTTGCTGTATTACCTAAATTCAAGAAAGAAAAGGCAAAAGTACTATGTAATCTAAAAAATAAAACACAAATTCCATTTGAATTTGAATTTTAAGTAAAAAGCTATTTTTGTGATGCGCTGAACATACAACGCTGATTCATGTTTGTTTGGTTTTAATTTTAAATTAAATATTATTTTGGTGCTTCTTGAAAAGAAGATATAGGAAAATAAGTGTAAGAAGAATAAAAGAGAAGAAAAAGGAAACAGAATAAAGAAAAAAAAGGCAGATGAAAAAGAGCTCCTTTCCAAAGAGAAAATATTAAAATACATATATTTAATATCATAAGCACTTAATATATTGCATATAATATATTAAATCATTCTAAAATGGAAAGCTAGGGGTTATGTTCAGTGTTTGGTATTTCTGTTAACCAAAGTATGAAGTGTAATTCACAGTGATGTTTTTGAATATTCCCAAAATCAAGAGAGATACTAAATTTCTTTCCACTGCTTTTAACACTGTGTTGTATTGATTAACAGTGAGTAAACACATGCTTTACTGCAGGCAATTACATGATTTGGGATGGTTTATTTTTATTCTGTTTGAGTGGTAATAGATTATTTGGCATAACACTGTCCATTAGCTCCACTTACACATTTAGATATGAAATTACTCAGTCTCCTGAATCAGTTTTCCACGCTAGAAGCACAAAATATCTCCTTGGTAAATATTTTATTGTGTCTTATTGTATCTTTTAAGAATCTGTGAAGAGCAGACAACTGAAGTAAACCCACTGAAATCTTGCTCATGTTTAGCAGATTTTCTGAGGTTGCAGCCTTGAATCTACTGACAGCAGTGAGTGTGATTGAATGTTGCATTTGAGTCTTTCAGTGAAGAGGCAGAAATGCAATTTAAATTCTTTAAGGTACATGTGCAGCCTGATAAACTCTACTACTACATTGGCTTAAGATGCAAATATTCAGAAAAATATGTATTACTCTAAAGCTGATTTTGTGGCAGTAACAGTTTCACCTCCCGAGAGAACCGGTTGAATAATGGAAATTAAAGAATTGTACTGGCAATGAATTATTCCTAAGGCTAATAATAAAAAGAAATCTGATTCTGCCCTAAGATACTTATCAGTTTGTCATAAATATTCCGTATTTAGGACATAGGAAAAGCTTTCAATAGATGAGTGAGAATACAACTGGCACTGAGGATGAACACTGAATTCTCTTTTAATTCTGATCTCAGTGAATGAGCACACTGGAGTCCTATGCAGATGTGAGGTGTTTCTGCCATAAATACTGGGCTGGAAAAGTTCTTTCCAGAAACTTAAAAATGCCCTTTAATGATCTGTATAATCTGGTTGGTGCCTGTTGTGAAATCAAATACAGGTTTGAGAGAATAATTGGGAAGGGATTATTATTTTGGGCTGTTTCTTCCCCACTTGTTAGGTTTTTTGTGAAATTAGGGGGAAAAGGCAAGACCTTGCAAAGGGGATTTTGTATGAATCATATACTTTAGCACTATGCAAATAGTCTGTAATCTAAATAGTGTGAAGGCATGTGGGGGGTTGTGCATGGTTTTAATGGGGGTTTTTCACACTGATGTTTCTTTTTAGGGTTTTTCTAAAACTGTAATGAAAGATCTCTAAAAAAAAAAGTTTGTTGCTAGCTTCTGTGAAGCAGGAGGTCTGTAAAGACCTGTGGAATACTTCTGTTTTCCCCACACTACAAAGAAGGATGTGTGAAAGTGCTCAAGGGTGCTCATCAAATTATTTGAGTTAATGGATGGTCTAAAACTTGCTCATATATTTCTTTCCTCATGATCACATAAATAGTGTGGTAAGACATTACTGGGGATATTGATGGCTTTTGTTTTGGCCCAGTGTTGTTCAGGTTCAGCTGGGGAAAGCTTTTCATCCTTTCCAGGAGACAAGACAGCCCAACTCTGTGAACTTGTCTGTGGGCAAGTACTGCTGAACTCCCACTGTTTCGATTTCACCAGATTTTTCCTCAGCCCAGTAGAAGTTCAACTTGACAATTGTCTCTTCTTTCTGGCATTGGTTAAATCAAACCACTTTGCTGCTTTTACAAGAAAAGATAAAGTAAAATGTATGGAGAACATACTAACTTGAGGAGTCCAGAGAGTCCTGTCCTACTGAAATAGGGTCGTCCCTTGAAGATGTGTGTTCTCCTAATCCCTCTTCAAAGTAGAGATCTCCTGAAGTTTTAAAATACTGTACAACTAGAAGTACTTTCCATTGTAGCCTTTTGTTTCCTAGACACTGCTCATGTGATGAAGACGACTGAAAGCTGAAATTAACATCCCCATCTCATTATTTCTCTTGCTCATTATTTCTTGGCACAGACAAAAAATAGCATAAACATCTTGAGGCAAAAGTGGGAAAAGTTTGAGGGGAGAAAACAGATACAGCAAGGACCTTGGTCTGGTGGGTGTAAAGTATAGCAAGATAATTCATGTGTGGCTTTCATGTAATTTACTAAGTAGCAAGCTAGTATGTGCCCTATGTGTCAAGTAAATCTGACCACTTTTTATCTAAATATACTACTTCCACAATGCAGCACAAATCTGTGTTTTGTGAAAATAGAACACCATGGATTTTTTTTCTCCTCTTTCCAATCAATCTTGAAGTTGAGTTGTCAGGCTAAGGAGCAGTCTGCTGATACACAAGTGCTGGAAGCTTAGCATGTTCTCATGTTCTGATAAAGGTGACAGACATTCCCAGGGCAGGTTAGCCAAATTAAGCAAACATGAATATGACCTGAATGCTACTATAAATGTTTTTCCATAATTATCTAGTAATGAGAAAAAGTCGGAACTAATTCTGTTCTGCTATCTTCCCCATTGTGGGCTAGTACTGATGCCTAGAGAGGCTACCTAGAACAGAGGCTAGACAGTGTTAAAGGAATAAAGTAGGTTTTCAAAGGAGATAAGGCCTTCAAAGGAGACACCTTGGGCAGTACAAGAGCCCAGCAGAGGCTACAGCCAAGGTGGATGGTGGATCACAGGTTTTCACAGTTTTGTAAATTTTGGTCCATTTACATATTGGGGTTTATTGTCCCATTACAGCTTCAGGTTATGAAGTCCCACCCTCCCAGATTGCTCTCCTCAATTCACCGCTGTTTATACATTTTGAGCCTGAAGCTGCAACGGTGTCCTTGGTTCTTAGGCTGAAAAAGGATTGTTTCATCCAACTACCCTGTGAAGAGAACTTGCTAACACTTTATATGAAGTTCAGAGTTATATACCAATCCAGTAGAGAACCTAGAAAATATGAAACCAAAACTTAAGCTGTCATTACTAGCTGGCAGTGGTATGGCACAGGAGAGGGTATGTTTGTTACTGTCAGGTAGTGCTGTACATTTTTTTTAAGCTTGTGTGCAGCTGGACAGTGTTGTGGAGCAATCCTGGGCTTGAGTCTCTGCGTGGTGTAATCTGCTTGTTTTGCAAGCTCAGAATTATCCCACTCCCTTCTCTTCCTGTGCACGTGGTAACTGGAGAACAGTAGACTCGTGATTGTGACACATCTTCTGTTGGTATATGTTTTAGAGACTAGATCATGAAGAAGCTCAATGTAGCGAATTAGTATTCAAATCCAACCAGGTAGCTGTGGTGCACCTTCTTCACTGTCAGTGTGAATGTCTGTGGACATGGAAGCAGAGCTGGCCCAAGCAGCTGACTTCTGCATCAACAAGATTTAGCAGTGAGGAAGAAGAGGAAAGGATACTTCATGTTCTGATGAGAACAATTAGGAATATACATTCTGAGGAGTAACCTGGGTTCTTTTTTTACTTTTCAGTTTACCTGCAGCTCAGTTCTATAACCCTTACCCTCAGTCTGGGTGTATGAGTCCAGAGCTCTCAAACTGCCCCAGCATTGTGTGTAGCATAGGTTTTATGATAAACTAACCCTGACATCATCACACAAGTCACACTGGGGCATGATCATGGAGTAGTGCTAAGAATATGTTCTGTTCATTCTTGACTCCAAAGCTTTAAGGGGTGACAAGTCTTAGAAATACCAGAAAAGTTTTGATTTGAAAATGCTTTTTTTGAATTTGAGCATAACCTCTGCTTTTTGTGACTTTTTTGCATTGGTAACAAGAGCTAGCGCTGTTTGTATTATATTGCCACCTATATGAAAGGTTGTGCAACACTTTCCATTATAAGACTGTTTCAGTTGCTTATGCTGCCAACATTCATCAGTTCGGGCTGAAATTTTCCATGCTGGGTGTCTCCTTCAGGCTGAATTTCTTGGGAAAGTTTCAATAAAAATACTTGAACCATTCCAGGGAATGAGAAGAGGGGGGGAAACTATATTTTGCTCATTTTTATTAAATTGCTGCAAGCATTTGATTCAGAAATCACTGCACCTACGTTTTTTGGAGCGGGGAGTTGAATAATTAGGAAGGTTGAAAGGGTGAGAAAAGAAAAAAATGGGTGTAGAAGAGATTTCTTTAGAAAGAGTTTGCTCCTGCCTGATGTTATGAACTGTTGGCAAGAAAGCACACAAACCCCATGCCTTTCAAAACAGGGTCAATGAATGGCTAGGAGCTGAATGATTCTCCTTGTTTCTCTGCACCTATATGATGTATTGGTTTGAGGGAGGGAGGATTATGATATGTAAACAAAATTGTATGCAACAGAAAAGGTGACTGAAATGTGCACAGTGGTACAACAAGAGGGCCAGGGTTATGAAGATAATAATTTGAAAATAGCAGAGGTAGCTTTGCTCAGCAAAGAGATGGATCTGAAGATGATGAGACAGACTATCAAGGAGATGTTTAACCTAAGTGGTCTTACAGCAGTCTTTTTTAGTTACAGTTCATTTCCTGTTTCCCAGACATCTTGTGCTTTTAAACAAGGCAGGGAAAATTGTATGCAGGTATGTAATTTAGAGACCAGTATTCAACCCTAATTCCAGCATATTTCATTCATGATCACTTGATGTTGTAACCGTAATGTACTTCCAACATGAAAATTAAAGACTTAGTTGGAAATGTCCTTCTGTATCCATCATTACAATGCTTATATTTTAAGCTTTGAAGAGCACTGCCATAGTCAGACACATGTATAATACTGCATTTTAGTTAAAAAATTGAAAAATGTTTTCTTTTAATCTGTTTAGACAAGTTTCATTTTCAAACCCACAGCACTGCCAGTGCTTCAGCAAACATGTATGTTCAGCAAACACTATTTGGATGTGGAAAGGTTAATTCCATATGTGAGATGTTGGAAACTGAACTTCTCAACAGACTCTGCCTTCCATTTCTCTCAGGTTCACAGTGTAGACAACAAATTACATTTTGGAATATACTTTACATGCTTAGCCCAAATGGGAATGAGTTAAGAGGACAGGGAGAGGGTTCAGTTAGAACTTCACATTTTCGTGGTTTTTATGGACTTCAACCAGAGTGGTTATAACTCAATATTATTTTAACATTGTTATTTGTGGCTGAGTTTACTAAAGAGCAACTTTCATGCTGCTGCTTTTAATATCTCACAGTTGGAATTATCTTCCAAGTTTTCAAGGATTTATAATGTTACCATAACATTTTCTTAAGGAATAAGGCTTCCCATCCAGAAGCAAGTGTACATCATAGTACAAATTGAAAAAAATAGTGAATTAGACATTTCCTAGTTAAAGGAAAGTGAATGTTTACTGAATGACCACTTTATTAAGGTACTTTTATTTATATTTTCTTGAATGAAATTTAGACTTCCTTTTGAGGACTGTTTTGTCAATATCATCTGCACGCTTGGTTGAAGAAGAGAAATTTAACACTCAACTGTTACTATGGATATCAGCATTTAAAATATTAACTTCATAAAAATGCCACATCTGGACTTGACATGATGTATTGTTGCCCCAGTTCAAAGAAGATAAGTTGCCATGTCACATACCTGTTTATTAATGTTTGTGTGTTGATGTTACTTATCATGGCAAAGATCCACTTATTAATGGCTTCATGGTATGGACAGACAGGATGCATCTTTATTGCTCTAATGCTACCTAAAGTTTTATGTCATAAGACCATGGTCAAATGCCTGGGTGTAACTTAACTTTTTATTCTGTACCATGTGTATTGTTTTTATTCACTGGCAGATGTAGTTTGTACTTCAGCCTCAAGGACAGAGGGCTGTACTGATGAGGTGATTTACTTTAACCTGTCTTAGGAATCCTTCAAGATATCCATAAGTATTAATGTATATCCATATGTAGTGGAGGGGAAAGACAAAGGATTAAAATGTCTCTCGAATGCTAAGTCACGAAGTCTGACTTGTAGAGATCCTGTTTTGGGGGAACCCCAACCTTTTCAAGTGAAGAGTTAATACAGGTGCCAGCAGTGATGCTTGGGATGTCATCATGAAGCAGCATCAGGTCTTCTGGTGTAACTCTTCGTGTATACTTGGAATAAAAGTGGTCTTTTTCAGTTCAGTTGTTCCTTTTTGAAAGGAATCAGAATAAAAGTGAAAAAAGCACTTTTTATTCCAGATGAGATATCCCATGCAGAAAGTTGCACTGGTGTAATTACAGCATTACTGGTGCACACTTTGCATCGTTCTGGTGGGATTCCCTCTCCGCACCCCACAGAGATGAACCTTGAGTTGCATTAGGGCTTCAACAGCCTTTACAGGGCTCTACAGAGAGACCTCACTTGGTTTTCAAAAGCTGGGAACTCCAGTTTTAGGAATTGAGATTTAATTAGACATCTTTTATGCCAGGCAACATTGTCTAAACCCCTTAGTTAAAGGATTTGATTATCCTATTGAAAATTGCGTATCTACACAAAGTAATTAGTTCTGTCCCTTTGACCTTCAGATTGAAGATCATTTGCTGCTAACGTTTTTCTCAGCTACTTTTTCACAGAATGATTGAATGTAGTTACTGTAAAGGACTGTGTACAATCATTATATTATTGTTTGTACTGCTAAGTTCTGGTTGGAGTTTAAAAAACTTCTGTGTTTCCACATGATGCAAGTATCTAATGTAAGTTTTATTGAAATCAGAAGGAAATGGCCCAGATGTTGAACACATAAAAGCTATTGATGGAGTTTGTATTCTGTAAATTTGTGTGTTGAAGAGGAACTTGTCATGGCTGAGTTTGAAACTCCATTGGGTCACTGAGGGCAAAAAATACTTAATCTTTACCTAAGGTTTGCTGGAGGACAGTGGTTCAAAGCTCTCATCCTCATTATTGTCCTTGTTCTAGATTTATGACTGATGCAGCTCGACGTGAGCAGGAGTCTTTGAAGAAAAAGATTCAGCCAAAACTCTCTTTGACTTTGTCAAGCACAGTGTCCCGTGGGAATGTATCTACTCCACCTCGCCACAGCAGTGGAAGCCTTACTCCTCCAGTCACCCCTCCAATCACTCCCTCCTCTTCATTTCGCAGTAGTACTCCTACAGGTAAGCACCTACACTTTAATTCATCCCAAATGAAGGGAGCAGTTTTGCCACGTGGCATTTGGAGAATTGAGTTACACTCATACTGAGGCATTGGGAAGAAGTGCCCTGAAAAATAAGACAGAAAAGCTTGTGCGATTTTACATTTGGTCAGCAGTCCCTAAAATGTGTTTGGGCATTTATTTCCAAATTCTTTGCTAAAGCAGAGAAGAACACTAACTTTAAATGTTGCAGCTGAAATTACTATGTGAAGAAACTGCTCTTTCTGGAAATGCCAATTGTGCAGAAGACCCCTTATGTACCAGTAGGAGAGCTCTGCCTATGGTACAGTGTCAGTTAAAGATTTTTTAAAAGTAGTCAGTATCTTCCCCCTTCCCCATGCCCCACCCTTTTTTCTTTTTTTGGTGGAGGAAAGTGGAATTCATAGTAAGTGGTCAGGGAGGAATGTTCTGCTGCTGTCATCATGTAGAAATTACTTTCATTAGGAAACTATGTTCATGAAAAGAAATAAATTTAAAAAGGTATCTATACTTCCTTCAAAAGCTAATATTCCAGTGGTTTTCCAGGTTATAAAAATCCTGAAATTTTTTTTTGCACTGATTAGAGTAACTGAAAATTTCTTGCTATCCTGAACCAGATCTCTTGGCCTAAGTCAGTCTGATTTACCTTAGATAGAGATCTTGTCAGATAATTCTGGTACACTTCAGACTAAATACCAGTATTTTCTTTGAAAAAGCTAAATGCATATAATAGGGCTATTCTATTCTGCAATAAATATGTTCAGTATATTCTCCATAGCAGGAAATCACATGAGCATCACTGCCCTGAAAAACTGTTATGCCACATGTTTTTTATATAGGCTATTTCATGTCTTAGTATTAATGATTAAATGGAAAAGTTGTAGCAATCCTTGAGATGCTCTGTCTGCAAGTTGTAAAGTATGTCCCTGGTTATGAAAAAGAAAAGCACATTGAGAAAAGCTAAATGATAAAGTCCTAATGTAATTCAGAAAATTTTAGATTTTCTTAATTATTTCCTGTTTGAAACAAACTGATTTATTTATTTGACATCCTACAGATGGCAAGGTGTTTCTTCTTTCTTTTGTTTACTTTTTGTACAGCTCCTCCTGGGAAGGCTAATTCATGATGTGGTCAGGTAGTATAACTTCACACATCCGTCAGCAATATTGGCTGGTGATTTACTCTTTGAAACATGTTCCGTCAAATACAAAAGAAAAAAACGTCAGCATCTGTCTACCAAAATATTTTTATTATTTATGTACTTTCCAAACTTTTAAAGTTAGTCAGAATGTTGTTTTACCTGCAGTTAAGAGAATCAGCTTGTTACAGCTGCATTTCTGCAAGTCCTGCCTGCCAGTTTATAAATAATACCAGCTTCCACTTTCTGCACCCTCCATTCCAAGTTCCCTTTTGGACCCCTGTTCCAAAGCTCGGGTTTGTAACATCCTTGTAGCAAAAAACACACATTCTTTCCTTAAGATTTCTTCTTAAATTTACTATTAACTGCATTGCATTTCAGCAGCCTTAACCCAGATTTTCCATTTTTCTCGTCTTAAAAGTTTTTCTGGACCTAAAGTTAGCATTGCCCTTTTTCTGATAACTGCAGTTTTTTTCCCAGTGTTTACTTGGTGTAGGATTTTTTCTAACTTAGATAGATGAGTTTCTCAGAGTTGTGCCATGGCTGAGTTTCTGTGGGTGCAGTGCCTGGAGAGGCAACCCAGTAGGGGTAGCAGACTAACTTTAGATATGCAGCTCACATGCCTTTTATTGGCCAATGCAAATCTTTTCCCCTCAAGTGCAAGTGTATACAGCAGTTGACTAGAAAGGTGACGTAACCAAGGGTAGTTAGGCAAGATCTGTTTCAGGGCAACAATTTAGAGTATGTAAATTGTCCTGCATTTCAGCCTCACAGTGCCCACACAGCTTTCAAGCCCTACAGGCACACCCTCCACTGCATCCAGTGAGAATGAAGAGTATTGCTGTATTCCTTCCATGCAGTCCTGTTTGATTTGTACTCCGAGAAAACTCTTGTTAATTCATCTTTGAATGCAGGTAAACGTGTATGTTGTGGTAACTTGAGAAATCCAAGAGGCTGTTTTTTAGGTTGCCTTATGCCCTGTATTTGTTATAATCCAAATATAACCCTTGTCCTCATCCTCCTTTAGACCTATACTTTGTCAAAAATGAAATGGGATTGCTTTGACCCAGTTAGTTCATGAAATTCTCAGAATGGCTGTTTCCCCTTTTATTGTCTCCTATCTCAGTTGTTGGATAGTTTGTGAGGGCTCAGCAGTGTGCCTGGCATTACTGTCACTGCCCAAGGTGGTGCCACTTCAGATGCCAGAGAGGAATCATCAGTCAGAACAGGCTGGTGAGGTGGAACACACGTTCCTTGGCAGAGAGTGTCTGTCACGTATAGCTTCTTGTCACTCTTGTTCAACGCAGAAAGCTAAAACCACACTAATCTTGAGTCCCCTTTTCCATGTGCTGTCCTTCCTTGTGGTATGCTGCTCATCTTGGCTTTCCCAGGGGTGTTAGTCTTGGCTTGGGTGAAGCCAGGAGCTGTGTGGATCCCAGTCACGTTTGTGCATGTCCTCACGGCGATGTCTTGTAACTTCACAATGTTTTTAACCTACTGCTGTAAGTTTTCAGCAAAGTGCAATTTCATGTAATGATCTCTCATCTGTGTATTGACCAGACTGAAACCCACTTAGCTTGTGAAACCTGATAAGAAGCTGTTCAAGGTGTTTTGGCTGCAGGGAGTGTTTGTTAAGTTTTACAGTAAAAATCTGTGCCAAAAGACTGTGGGGCCTCGTTCTCAGACAGAGCTGAGCAGCGTCCAGTCTGACACACATCGATGCTGTGAATGTTGCATGTGCACATGTAAGCACCTCCTGCTTCTTGGTAAAGGAGATTATTCATAGAGAAACAGAAATACTCAGCAGTGTGCCCTTTAAGGCTCTTCTCAGGTAATGAGATAGACGTGTATTTATCTTCAGATTCTGCATGTGTTAGTCCCCTGAAATGGCCCGTTTGTGGTTTTGGTGAGAAGCAGAAATGCAGCAGTTAATTTTCTATACCTCCCCTCCGTTCCCTCGGGGGTGACTGGCATATGCTCTCTGCTTACATTTGGCTTTTTGTTCCCTCTCCTATAACAAGTTTTCTCTTCTTCTTAAGACCTGCATCCTCTAATCGCTGCAGAAAGTTCGCTTTAAAAATTTGCTCCAGTTTTTATTTTAACAATAGTGTCTCCCAGGAGACTTTGTTTAGCGGGGCTTAAATGGTCTTGTTAGAGTTCACAGGCAGGATTTAGCAAAAGAAATGGTTTCCATCAGGAATAAAGGCTCCTTAGGGTGATAGGGAAATAGAGCAAAGTAGCACCAATGTACAGCTTATTTTGGAAAGATGTTAGCAGTCTGCAAATACTGAAATATCTCTTTATTTAAGAAACATTAAATTAAGTCACAAAAACTTATGTTGCTTTTATTTTTAAATGTCAATTTTAAGCCCACAAAACTAATGAAGTCTAGTTATGGATAAAAATGGGGCTGGCACTGAATCCTTAACATACGTTGTTAATTTTTGACTGTTTTCTTACATCTGTGTGGCTCACAGATGAAATTTCCACCCCTAACTTCCTGGCTTTTGAGTGTAAGTTAGAACATTGACATTCCTTTGAAAGTTATAATATCTCTTCATACTGAAAAGCTTTAAAAGAGATCCAGTGATAGTAACTTATTGGGAATTAATTATTAAAATAACCTGTTCCCAATTTTAGTTAGAAAAGTAATTCATGGTGATGAATCTCAGACTAAAAAGAATAAAACCACTTCTGCATTGAAGAAATGCCAAAAATCATCTGAAACCACTATTTTGTATTTGTTTATTATTTTCCTTTATATTTATGACTTCTATTTTTTTTTTTTTTTTCAACTATTCCAGGCTTGGAATAATAAATTTCAGCCTGGAGTGAATTTTTTGCCTTCCTATAAATTCTAAAACAAGAGTTTAATACCACCAACTGGCTTTTTAATAGTTCAGCCCTAAGTCTTGTGCCCTCCCACCTTCCCCTGCACACACACACACAAAAAAAACCAAAAACTCTGGAGTACTTGAAAACCTCATGCTTAGCATTTCATTTTGCTCTGAAGAAGCTGGCTCTCAGACATCCTTTCCTGTTTATTTTTTTTTTTTAATTTTAATAGATTACACGTTATAACATTTATGCAGTTTTAATAGGTTTATAGACCTATTTACTGCCTGATCATTGGGGCAGTGGATGGCAGCCAGTCCTGGCACCAAGGGTTGAGGATGCTGTGGTTGCCTGGAACAGCTGTGGCCATTTCTCAGCCCTTCCACTTGGGGAGGAGATGAAAGAGTGCAGTTTTCATGGGTGGTCATAGGCTGACCCCATGAGAGAATTGGCAAGTCCCATTTTGATTTACAGCTGTCATTTGAGTAGGTGACTATTGGTTTTTCTTATTAATTAGGATAAATGCCTTTCTGGGGAGTCATATTTGTTCAGACACTTTTGATTGATTGCATTTGAAAGTTTTTACCTTACATAAATGTGTCAGACTTCCTTGAAATTTCCACCAGTCCAGTCTCAGTATTTATGAATGTTACCCCATTTTCTTCCCACAGAAAGTACCTAACTTTTCAAATTCTTTATTTTATTTTTCCTTTCTAGTAAAACTTGAAAGTAATAAATCATTTTAATCTGGAATAAAAAAAATCCTTTGTAGGATTTGCCTTAACCTTTAAGAAGTCTAAGATCTAAACAGTGATATTTTAATCAAATATGCCTAAAAATTCAGCAAAGTAATGTTAAGATACTTGAAAAAAATATTACTGAGGCTATCAAATTATTACTATTGATGTAGAAATTATTACATTTACCATCTGAGGATGCTATCTGAATGATGCTTTTGTAGATTTACAATAACCTAGTAATTTTGTAGACATGTAGAGCATATTCTAAAACTGAAAACAAGATTGCTTTGTCAGTAGTCCTAAAGCTGCACTATTTCAGTCAGAACACACTGTGTGAAATGGGCCAATTTTTGTCTAATAAATCATACTAGTGGTGAAACACGACTTAATATAATATGTCATACTGTAACAAAGTGAAATTCGATTAATTTTCAATCAAAAGAAAAAAAAAATCTGGTCTTCCCCTCGTGTCTTATTTTCAGAGCCTGGTGTAATTAAGAGTACTCTTTGTACCTAGAGTGATTGCATTCTTAAATGTTTGCAATAGTTTTAAATATTTTTGTGTTTGATTCAGGTTTAGGTAACTAAATTAAAGAGAATTATATCCCATTTACATCATTAGGGAATAACTTCTAAGAGTGATTATTTTCTAAAAGGTACGTGTAAATTTTTACTCAGTAAAATTAATAGATCCTAAAAGCTCAGACTCTTACTATCTTCTCTAATTCAGATGGAATTTGTTCAGGATTCAAATGCTACTACTGTCAAAACAGTGACCAAAAAATTACAGCTGCCTTCTGTGTTAACAAGTGTTCATGCTGCTGATGAAATAATTTAGAGCATCATTGTTCCCTCTATGGGTGACTAATTTACAGGGGAGGGGAGTCTGCGTGTTACAACAAAGGAGCTCCTTTCTCTACCTACCAAAGGCAGCTGGGACTTAAAAACTGATCTGTAAGGATCCACCTTACTTCTGGTCCATTAAGGAGCTGTCTGTTGTGGAAGCTCTGACTTTGAGAAGCAAAACACTCACTGTGTGGCAGTTAGTGACTTTTCCCAATAAACCTGGTTATCTCATGTACTGTTACCTCAATGACACGAGCTATCATTCCTGTAATTCTGCTGTATAGCATTTGCCTTTATGGATAACTCATGAAGAAATCCCACGGGCCTCCTCTTGAATCTGTTCCCTTTTCTTTTCCAAGAATGCAAAAGCTGAAAGAAAACCACCCATTGTTTGCTAGTAATAGCAACCAAAACCACAATAGTAACCAGCCTTTGGAATTGGGCATTGGAATAGAGTAACAGGCATATGCTGGAAACTAATATGGTTTAGATTCTAGATGTGAGTTTCGTTTTTTTTACTTTAAGTTGTTTAAAAAATGCGTTGTTGTAATGTAAAAGCTCATTCCTCTTCATAGGTATCAAAGCAGCTAACATTTCAGTAGAGTTTCCATATGTCAGGCTTTCAACAATGAAGTAATCATATGGCAGAGACAGCTGTTGCACAGAGAGCTGGAACAGCACATTAAACAGAATCCAGCAAGAAAAAGAGATCTGCTCAGCTGAACTACTTTGTGAGTCTGGAATGAACAGCAGAGATGTAAAATAATAGGGTTATTTTTTGTTAGTTTGTTCCCCCCACAAATAAACTGAAGACTTACAGGAGGAGGAGTCAGATGCTCAAAACTTTTTGTGTTGATGGATATGCTATTAATATGTAGCAGAATTAAGCTGAATTTATTGCAGAACTGCTATTTATAGCAGAATCTGTTTGGCTGCTGTCAGCAGGTGGCATTTCTGAACTCCATGTTAGGTTGAATCAGAGCAGACTATGAACCATTAAATCTGCTGTTCAGCTGATAATCCTCAACATGTTTGGGCGATGAAGATTTACTCCGTATTGCTACAGCTAGAGAGATACTGCTCTTTTGTGGTGGGCTTATTTCTTTAAGAAAAGTGCACTGCAAAATACTCCTTGATTAGATCTTAAGGGAGCTTGAAATTAGACTTGGGAGGACAAATGAGTGGAAACAAGTACACATTGATGGCATTTTGAAAATCACGCTACAAATTCAGGTCACGCACGCTTCGAGCACATGATTAATGTTTAGCACCTAATGCTAAGGAAGTAAATGCTGCCTGACTTGGAGCATATAAAAAGTGCTTTGTCAGACTGGAATGGAGTATTCACCACTTGTAGAGTTGCAAGCTCAAGAATTTATGTAGTCACAAAAAGCCAGCTTTAGCCGTTCACTTCAAAAATTCTTTACCTGTGTTAGCATACGGTAAATGCTTAAATTTAATTATTACACTTTATGTTAAAGTAGCCTAGTATCATGCAGATGTAGTTGAAAAAATAATGAAAAGTAGAAATATTAAATAAAATCCCAAGGCTGTTGTATTAAATTGTTGCTAAGAAGTGGGCTAAGAGTGTTACATTTTTGTGTGTTTGACTTACGGGGTGTCCAGCACAGTAAAGCACAAATCAACCAAGCTCTGTTGCAGCTTGAAAAAACAGACTTTCAGATGTCTGAGGAACCATCTCATTACTTGTTCAGAACTTTCTACTTGTTTAATTGCTTGGTCAGAGACTGAAGAACTTTTATGCTATGTTTTTATTAAAAATTAGATATATGGACTCACTCTTGGGTAAACACTATGGGCAAATAAATAAGCCATACTTCACAAAATGAAGACCAAATTCAGTTCTCCAGCATAATGAATGTTTGAATACATTTGATATTTCAGACCTGCAAGGTAGGAAGAAAATCTGTGTTAAAATATCTTGTGAAAACTGAATTGTGGTCCCAGACAAAATTGCCTTCTGAGGTGCTTCACTGTTGCCAGGTTTTCTCGTTTCTGTGTAGATGACAGAAGAGAACTTTATTGGAGCCAAAATGGTTCCATCTAATTGCAGGTCTGGGACCATATATTAATCCTGCACAGTAACTAATATTGTACATATAATTGCCCAGCATTTAGCAGTCTGAGGCACCTATTCTAACTGAGCCTTATGGGTGTTCTTGTAAAAACATAATGAAAAAAATAATGAATGATGTTGTGCAAAACAGTTGATCAATGTATGACTTAACTATAGTTATATGTGTGTGCTTAAATATGGTATGAGATTTTAACACGAGCTTTTGGCTGAAGTCATGACTAAGCATGAACAATTAGAGAAAGCTGTAGTAGTTTCCAGTTTCTACTGTAAGGAGTAAAGCTACAATAGAAGGTTTCTAATAACAATGGAAAATAGTAAGTAGAAGCGCAATTATTTGCTATAGGGGTTTTCTTAGAACACGTGGGATTTGTTCCCACAGCTAAAAGATGTTTTTTTCAGAGCTAGATGTTACATCCAATTTTAGGAAACCAGGCTGTAAACTTGCATATTTAGCTCTTTCTTCAGTAATCCAAAGTGAAAAATGTTCAAGTGTTCATCACTGTGCTTGGCTAAGTGCTTCAGAAATTGATTTTTTTTCTTTCCTAGCAGTCATCATCTGTCAGATGACTGTCTGGCTTCCTTTAGAGAGACTAGACTGTGTATTAACCTGGTTGCTCAGTGACTAAACCAAACCAAAAGAATTCTGTTCCCAGAACATACTGAGACTTGGAGAATCTGCAGAGCAGAGATAATTCCATATTGTAGGCACAGCAACAGTGTTGTCATGTCTTGTAGCTCCGAATCAAACAGCTTGAAATTATCCTGAAGACCAAGACATGAATATGGTCAAACCTGCATGTGTTTTTGACCTCTTGCTGTGCGATTACCTGGGTACCTGCTCTGCAGTTTGGCTGAACCCTAAAAGGAGGAAGGATGGGAGCTGGCCCACTTTGATGGCTGTGTCTCTTAGAAGGGAGGTCACAGTGTCTTTTTTTTACCTCCTAGGCAAAACCAGAGTCGTAAGGACTTGCAAACCCCGGCCCTGTTTGCCTTACAGGTGTGATCTGGTTTGTTTTACAATGTGTTTGGGACCCCTCAAAGTGCACACAGACCAGGTGAATGAGGAGTGTTGGTTAAGGCTGCAAGGACTACAGGGCTGCAAGTCCATGACTCCAGTTCTTTCGGGTCCTGTAGCTTTGGGGTACAGATCCTGGAGGATTTCTGCAGGGCTGTGCAAGACAAGCTGACATGACCCATGAGTGTCTTTAATTTTTCAGAGATTTGGTATTTCCAGTAATCCAACCCTATAAACTTGTAAAGATGGAGCAAAATCATGGAGATTCTCCTGGAACTAAACTTTCCTATGGTTTGCATAAAGATATGCTATGATAACCACCCCCCACCCCCCACCCCCCCCGCTTAGTCCTTTTTCAGCTCCATCCTAAACTAATTCATAACTTAAATACAAGAAGGTCTACACTATATATTCACAAAAATGGTATTATTTTAAAGTGGTGCTTCTAACCATTTAAATTGCTTTTAAAGTTAAAAGGACAATTTTAAGTGTATATAGAGGAAAGTAAGACTGATATGAAAAATGGGGCTTCACTGTGAAGGGAAATGTTGACTTTTTGAATCAAGATTCCTTTCAGCTTTTTGCTGCATTTTCTATTTTTCTTCATTTTCCTGCTTTATGGGTGCATTTTCATTATCATTCTGTTAAATTTCTGATTTGCTCTTTAACTTGGCAGTAAAAATGTGTTGAGCCCAGTTTGCTAGAAAAATATCTTCTGAGAAGATTAGCTCAGTTGTCAGATTTTGTACTTTCTACTAGAATCCTGAATCCTGCCAGAGGAAAAGGCACACAAAAACTTAACACTACCTTTTATTTCATCTCCTTCACTACAGGTAGCTTTACATGTAATCTCCTGTGTGTTGTACTTCATCTTCCCAGCCCCTTCAGAGCATTCTTGTTTGATACAAACATAAATTGCACCAGCAATTGTAAAGCTACTGTGCTGTAGAATTGTATTTTAACTGCACATACCTGTAATTAATTGTATGGGAATTTTCACAGTAGTCTCCCCAAGGAACAATTTAATTGAAAAGCAACCGAGTTGTCTAGACTACAGCAACTCATAAAATCATCACTAGTTTTGGGGTTTGAGCTACAAAGCAGCAATAGAAACATGGCTTGTAGATTTAAAGTACTTCCAAGCACAGGAACTGTTTTATAATCCCCATCATAGTAGTCTACCCTGGAAAACTGTTTTTAACAGGGTCAAGAACAAAAAATGTACAATAAGCTTGAAAGTAAAGATTATCTCTGTGTTAATTTGTGATAGGATAGGAATTTTTGTGTACAGGTACACCCATGACACATAGACCTATCTTCCTCCAAATGTGTAAAAAATACGCATTTTGTAGAAAGCACATTGTGTCTGCCTTTCACAGCTTGTGGCACAACTGGTTTAACATAGGGATAGTGTGACACTCAAAAAGTTACTTCAGCAGCTCTGGGTAACAATGATGCCATTCATGTTTCATGATCCTGTGTTTATACTGCAAGGGCAAATTGGTGGAAGGATTTTTATTTATTTATTTGCTATTTGGCTTTGTAAGCAATCTGCTAAGTATCTTGAAAATTGCTAGCTGAAAACACAAATGTTTTTCTCCAAGTTAGAAACAGTAGCGGCCACATGGAGCTTTTAGGTGTTTATTTAAATTGTGTGTGTGTGTGTATATGCACATACAAACTTACACATATACATATATGTGTATCACACTGCGACATTAAATGGGATTTATCTCTACCAGTGCAGTACCTCAAGGACTGAGAAAATTAGTCCATGTCCCCCGGTGTTGTGTGTCTGCACACTGACAGTAGTGTTATGGTTTAGCAGAAGAAAAACCAGACTCATTTAGGCAGCACTTCAGTGTGCTGGAGATGATGAAACTTAAGCAAATGTTTGAGTTTTCCTTGCATTATGGCCAAAGAAAATCAGAAGTAATAGAAAGCAAGGACTAACGTACCATTTCACACTTGATGACTTATAACCCAGAGAGGTTTATTTCACAGGGGAAATGGTGTATCATGAGCTGATGTTAGCCAGTACAAAATTATGTAACATTTTAGGAAAAACAGGGTTCTTTGTAGCTTTTATGTATTTCCAAGTGAACTAAAAACCATGAAACGTTTGTTGACCCCCTGAAACCACAAGATCCTCTTGTCTTTTTAGCGCTTGTGGCCTGGCAGGTGGAAGACACCGCCCTAATTCTTGCTGAAGATGAAGGTTGGTGCTTTGTCCTTGCTAGCATGGTCTCCCTGTTGAAAGGTTTTTCCATACAGGCAGTGCCATTCACAACAATTTCTGAGCACTTCTGCCTCTAATGTCGAAGGAGACAAGAAGCCAAGGAGCAATGAAAAATAGCAATTTGAGAAGTACTTTGATTTCAGCCCAGTGATACTCCAGCTGAAACTACTCACACCTGCTAACATACATTTTGTAGACCTGATTGAAACAATGATAGGCACAAAGAAAGGTTTGTGACAGCATTACAGGCACAGTGCAAATTTTATTTTATCAGAATCTTTGTCTTTAAAAATGAGAGAGGTGATATGACTCCCCACTAAATATGTTCTTACACGTGGGTTAATTTCTTTCTGAGGAACACAAAGTAGGATTAATAAAAAAAAATAACAGCTCTTTCCTGTAGATTTTTTTGTGTTGTTAAAATGACAGAAACCTTGATTCTTGCTCAGTAGTTGATAGCCATTTTAACGCTTACTGGTAATTCTCAGTCTTAGGGATAGCTCTCAAATCATGCTGATGGTGTTTCTTAAATCTAGATGGTCAGAGCTTCAAAAGAAGGCAGATAGAGGTGGTCAGTGTATATTGATGCAGATTAAATCCTCCTGTCTCTTCAGTGTGTTGAAGTGGAGAATCTGCCATTGCCTCCCTTGTCGCTGGTCAGGGGTTTGTAGCCAGCCCTCTTGGGGCTCATAAACATGAAATTTCCTCAGCCCAAAGTTGCTGAAAAAGCACTGAGTTGTCTTGCACCTCCACGGCTCCTCCATGCGCTGCGCCGGGGCTGACGTGCATGCTGCAGCCCATTCACACAGGAGGGGCTGGGGAGGCCCAGGAGCATCTTGGAAATCCCTGCCTGGCCAGATCCTGCTGAAATCAGCAGCACTCCTGGTGTGCAGTGCAGGCTGTACCTGCACAGGGATAGTGATGGCTTGGGGGGAGCCTGGTGGCAGCTCAGAGCATCCGTGCGGGATTTGCACGCTGGTGAAGGCAAAGGCGCGGCAGCCAGGGTGGGGAGGGACCTGTGTGCATTAGCAGTTTTATGACCTGCATTGTAAGTGGCTGGATAGCTTTTGTACAGCTGTAAAGCATGTATAAAACATGTCTCAAATGTATTTTCATGGCTTCATAAAGTGTAGGTCATTTAGGTAGGTACTTTTTATTGTAATCCTTTATCTTCAACGTGGAACTGTTTCCTGGTACCATTTCTTTTTATTTCTCTTTTTTTATAAAATGGGGTGAAGAAGAGAAAAGAAAAACTGCTCTTTCGTTATATGCATCAAGAGAGTCCTTAAGTACAGTAATAGTGCCCTGAACTTGCATTTCTGTATGTCTAACCTCGGAATGCAGGCCTAGCAACTAAAAAGCCAAAATAACATTAATTATGACTGTTCTTCACTGTGGTTTTTGGAGTATAAGTTTGGAACAGATGTTTGAGGGGAGAGAAGGGAGGGGAGGAAGGATGGATCGTTTCTTTTTCTCAGCCCCAACTGGTTTTAATTCTTATTTGAACATTTTGAGAATATCTTTAAACAGTTGCCAGAGTTCAATTAACATCCTGTGACTAAAGGTGGAAAATGTCCTACTTTGTTTTTCTTCAAACATATACCTGCTCTTGCTTCTCATGCCAAAGTCAGAAAAAGAAAGGATTCCAGCTGGCATAGGTTTTATTACTGTTACATTACTTTGCAGGTTAAGCCTCAGATTGGGAGGGGTCTGCTGGACTGATTTATTTATTTACTTTTTTTATTTTCATTATTTTTAAAAAGTGCCATGTAAAACACTGCCATTTAATTACAGGAAGGTTATGTTCTTTTTTTGGTGAGTGTTTAACAGCCTATTCTTGTTTACATGAATCTAGTTTTAAAGTATGTTTAAAGTAGAGATTGTGTTCTTGGGTTTATCATGTTTTTCCTGTACTATGTATAAACACAAGATTGTACATTATTGAAAGCCCTTTTTTGTAGAAAACAGGATTGGGGGGAAAAGTTTATATAAGAATGCAAGGTAACTTCCCGAGACTATTGGCGCAGTGTGACCATAAAACCTCAACAGCACATTGTGCAGTGACATTATAACAATTTGCTTTAGCACCTCTGCAGCGTTCTCAGAAAGCCCTGCTCTACAAAACACATGCCATGGTATCAGTTGACTCTTTTTTTCCAGAATCAGTTCTTTACATGCATGTTTTTGTGATTAGTTGCTGTTCCACAAGTAATTGGAAGTAGGGGATTTTTATTTTTTTTTTAATTTATCTTATTACACGTATGTTTTATTTGCATTTATACATTCAATAAGTTGTAACATATATGCTTATATAGGTGTGCAAGCACATTTATAAACTTTGGATTAGGATTTACAGTGCTTTAAAGACTGTTCTTTGCTATACCAGTATCAAGATACAGATATATCAAGAAAAAAAATGGCACACAGTTGCTCCTAAAGGCAGATAGAATCCAGCTGCTCCACCAACCCCAGTATTGGCTCTGGAGGACTATTTTTTTTTAACCTGAGTGTGTTAGTTCTGTTTCTCTAGTAGCCCAAAATGGAGAGCAGATCTCATGTGCAAACAGTTCTCCATTTTGCTGACAGTGAAAAAGAATCCATAGCACTAATGTCATACTAGTAGCACTTTAAATATAAAACTTCATGTTTATTTTGTACCTTTATCATTTTAGCTTAATCTACAACATTTTAGGGTGATTTCCCATATAGGTTAGCTCAGCCAAAATCATTCTATAACAAAATTTAAATTTATGTATTCAAATTTATGTTTTACCTATAGGGGTGTTTACATGCTTTCCAAAGTGAATCCAAACCTTGTAAGGGAATACATTTTCAGTCACTTAAATTTCAGCATGAGCTTCCATTGAGAGCACTGAAATGAAAACTGCAGTTGGTGTGAAATGTTGGAATTGACCTATCTACCATGTCATTTTAAACACCAGGGTGCTGGATGTTTAACTGCGTGTGGGTTCATCCTGTTTGAAGCACCACCCTCCAAAAGAGCTGTGGGAAGGAGCTTTTAAAACTGTCTCTGTGACTGTGCAAGGTACAGCTGCCATTTGACTGGGAGAGAGGGGAGAGGATGTCCAGAAACATATACCCATAACCTTAGACACTTAAATGTTGCCTCCTTTGGTATAGCAGTGGAAGTCTGAAAGTGTTGTCTGAAAGCTACTCTTCAAATGATGCCAACACAGAAAAGTGTTTTGTGTTTTTGGTTGGGTTTTTTTTTTTGCCTAACTTATTTCCTCTAGTGCTTTCAAGTGCCTTGTGCCTAAAAATAAGGATAAAAAACATAACTGTTCTTTATATTTGAATCCATGTTCACATCATTACATGAGGTACATTTTTTTAATTCTCTTGGTGCTTATTCATTAGCTGAGCCTTGCTTCAGCCAGAGACAATAGAAAATTAGTTCTTCTGGGCAGTAATACATCCTAGCAGCTCATTATTTAGTGCTTGTTACTTGATCTGAGCTAGGAGACGACTGGAAAAGAGAAAATGAAGGGTGGTTTCTCCAGAAGACATTGTTCTGGCCAAATCCTGCTCTGACTGGTGTCATGGGAAAGAGGAGGATGCTGGCAGCAGCAGCCACAGCCCGCAGAGCCCGCGGGATGCGCTTGCAGCAGCCAGCAGGACAACGCTGAGCCCCCGCCCCGCATGGCGCAGGGCCAAGGCAGTAGTAAGTCATAATTGTTATTTTCATGGCTCTGTTGCGATCATGAAGAGGGATGGAGGCCTCTGCCAGCCCTGGCATATTGCCTTTTTGACAAACCATAACCATCTCAATCAGCTCCCACCAGTGACAGCAGAGTTCCAAGCATGCACTTGGCTTTGAGAACAGAATTGCCTCTCCTTGCCCAGAAGTGAGGATCAGGAACATTTACTGTGAGAAGAGTGAAAACTCAACTGCATGTGCTTATACCCACGTGCTGGAGAAAGGCTTCAGCCTTCACTGAGGTTGTTTAGGTGTATTTAGGTTGTATTTAGGTGCTTAATCCAAACACTGGAATGGCACTTGCTGTCTAAAATGCCAATGTCTGTGGCACTGCACAGTGCTCTGTTAAAGCTCCCTGGGTTTTCTTCAGCTGTCTACATCATCTTTGTGGACATGAATGGTAAAAGTATTTTTGAAAATCTAAGAAATCAGTCTGAACAGACTTTTTGCAGAGGCTGAAAACTGCTTTCTGTCCTCTGAGTCCTCTCTCCCCACCCACTAAAACAAGCAAAAAGACCCTGTCTTAGTGTGTCCGGATGATCCAGTGTCTGACATCTGTTGCTGGAGTTTACAGAGCCAATGCACTGTGCCACCCATACCAGCTCTCAGCTGAGAGAGTCCTGCTAAAGCTTCTAGACTAAAGACTTGCATGGCTGATTTGTATTTCACTGCCCCAGGCATTTATTTCCTGTTCTTTATATGAAGGAAGAATATTTCATTTTGAATGACTTGATACATCTTTAGATGAGCAATGAGTATCAGTTGTAGGAACATTGTCCCTACTGTGTGCATCCATGGGTACAAAGGGGAAGAAGGCTGACAAAGCCATAAATGTGCTTTAGCGTTAACCCAAAATTCACATAATATTAATAATTCATTTTTTTTATCAAGGAAACTGTCGCAGTATATGGGAATGTAAAGTTCTTAATATAAGAAGTGCTCTCATAAAACTGTTTCTATGAAATACAAACTGCAAGTCCCGCACGGGACAAAGTGTGAAGCTGAATTTTTATGAGAAATCCTTGGAATTACCATGAACTTTCAGTGACACTAGCAATGTTGGTTCCCACTGCAGTAAGCTATTTGCTTATAGTTATTCATTGTATACTTAAATGTATGCTTTCTGGTCACAAAAATAATTGGCAAGGATGTTTTGAGTTTGTTTTTCTTCATGGGAGGAGAAAGGAAGAATTCATAATGTTCTTGATCAGAGGTCAAGATAGATTCTACTCATTAAAATGGCACACACAGCTTGTGCTGGTTTTAATCAGCTTTGTCTTTTTTATATTTAAAGGCACAGCAGAGAAGTCTTTAGATTTGAAAAGCTATGTAACAACAAATACTGTGCACCTGCTTGAACCGAGATTCATTTAAAGTTCAGGGGAAAATCCGCTGTAAATCTCACGATAGAATGAATTTACTCATGCAAAAGGCAGAATTTATCTTGGCTACAGTGGTGTGAATATAGAATAAACCCCAGACATATAAAAGATACGGCCCCAGATTTTCAGCAGTGTAGCTGGGATGTTGTCTGTTCCAGAATGTCAAATGAATTAGCTCTCTGCAAACCATTTCTGAGCTCTTTTAAATTACTGACTTCTTTACTACTGTAAAACTAAAAAGTAGTAGGTGGACATTGAAGAGGCGAGATCTTTGCTGCAGGATTAAGTGGCATTCTCATTGATTTTGATAGGAAAACTGACTGGCAGCAGAGGTGTAGACCAAGTCTTTATGGTCAGCTTTGCTTTTTGTCAAAATACAAAGGCTTCTTACCCTGCAGGCAGTAATCATAATCCCTTTTTGTGCATGTCTTTACTTTCGGCTGTGACATAGACAACTTCCTGATTTGTGATGGGTTGTTTAAATGCAGTGCGAAAATTACAGGAGAAATAACTGGCTGGGACTCTTTGTGACTCAGTATGTTTTGTGGCTTCTCATAACAGGTAATTTTATGTGATATCTGGCTCCGGTATGGCATACTACGTGAGTTGTGCCTAGTGGAGTCCACTGCCCCTTTGAGGAGTAGTGGCATTGTCTCAGCATGGAAAATTGCGGGGAAAAAAAAAAGCTGAACTAGCATTCTTTCCTTGCCTTTCTTTTGTTTCATTTTTTGATCTGCTGGGGGCAGCACAGATGAAGTGAGTCTTTTGGCAAGGCTACTAGAGTGGGGAGTGGGGAAATTGCTCTGTGGGCCAGGACTGAGGGAATATTGCATGCGAGGGTGGGTACAGTATTAAGAGGATGATACTGAGTTATTTGAATAGTAAACAGTGGTTTAGGTTAGGCCAGCGTAGAACTGTGTAGGGTCTCTGAATGAAAGCCAGATGATGAAACTGGATATTATGTTAAAGAGCGATGAGCTAGCAAGAAACCTCAGAAAAAGCACTGCCAGAAAGCGGGTTCTTTGCTATAGTAGAAGTAGTATTTAGTTATGGTAATAATACTGTATATTTGTACGGTGCCTTGCTGAAAGCATGTGCTTCTCTGTCAGCCAGATATTTAGATGCTTTGTCTTAAAAGAACTGTGTTGTCGAGTTTTGGGGGAGCTTTTTTTGCTACTCAGACTTCTGAAGCTTAGTTCTGATGTTTTCCAGTGGGGGGAACGTTCAGTCTGCCTTCCAAGCATGAGGAGGAAGGGTAAAGCCATTGGCACTCATGCTACAGGAATGGCTCAGCTCAGTGCCCAAAGGGCAGCATGCCCCAGCAGGGCATCCTGTTTTCCACGAGCATAGCAGCATGCAAGCAGAGCTCAGGGAGGCAGCTCCCTGGGACCTCTCTGAAGAGTTACTGCAAACACTGCCCGAGTCACGCAGTTGTTCCACCCTGGAACAGGCCATAGGTTAGATGCAAAGGCGCTTAATTTCTTTCTTCTTTTTTTTTTTTTTCCCCCTTTAAAAAAGTAAATATTTACAGATATAATAGTGAAACACCAACCAACTTTTTTAAAAAAATAAAAAAGGCAAGCAATGAACTGACTCTATCTTGATCAAAGCATGCTGCTGTGTGTTTCCCCTCGGCGCGCTGCTGGTCCCCGGGAACGCTGCCCAAGAGCTGGCGCAGCACCGGCTCGGGTTGCAGTTTGTACACCTGACACGGAGCCCAGCACCTCCTGCTCCGGCTGGGAACGGCCTCGCAAAGCCACCGTGCTCAGCCCTGCACCACTTAATTAAAATACCTCATCCAGGGGCTGTTTATAATGGCAGCGCCAACCTGCGCGTTGTGCTTTTTGTTTTTCCTCTTGTTTTATTTCCCCCCTCTCTGATGTGTTGCGCAGTCAGTGAGGCACCACATGGGTTGCTGCCCTTAGACACTGACAACTGAGGAAATTAAATTCTGAGGCAGAATTGGTTAAAAGCATGACTGAATCAGTGTTTTCTGTAACAACTGAAACAACATAATTATTTTAAGGTTGAATTTTTATTGCTAATGTATTTTTTTCAAGGCAGTAAATTTTTTTGCATTTTCCTTATACCAAGATCCTTTTAAATACATTTTGGGATTTCTAATTATTTTTTTAAAGAGAGTAGAAGCAGTTGGGTTCAGTAGGACACCATTAGATAAAAGCAGTGATAGACTGCAGTTCCAGCTTCATGTGAAGTCATATGGCACCATTAGTATTACTGTTTTGTTCAAGAAGAATACATGTCATTCATATGAAAAAGCTCATTGTATTTATAAAATCTGTAGTGACATCTGAGTTTAAAAATTTAAGATAATAGAGCATTTACTTATACTGGCTAAAGAACTGTTTTGAGTATACTAGACCAAATCTTGGATTTTTGTTCGGGTAAGCCTATGAAAAGAAAACCATAAGGATGGTGTGAATGGTGTGATCTCATGGATGCTTAAACATAGAGTTTGGTCTCTTCTGTCTCTCACTGAGTCTACCTTTGACTGAAGTACAGGCAAACATTTTTACAGAACTGGATTTTACCATACAAAATTACTAGAAAAATTAAAAGGGCACACTCCTTAATGCCTTTAGGAAAACCTAAGGAGATGCATAATAGTACTGACTACAGCTTCACCCCACTGTTCTGTGTTTCTCTTATTTTATCCATCGTATTGCATATTAAGTTTTAAAGAGCACTGATTGTTGCTTTATGAGAGCAACATATATCATAACATCCTAATCATCTCTAAAAGGAGTGGTGTCCCTAAGAGATGTTGTACAGTTTCAAATTATGTTTTCTTCAGGAGGACAAAATCCTATTTGCGCGGAAATCACCCGCTCTTAAGGGGGCTCACAAGGGGGGGTGATTATAAAGGCAGAAATTGTTGTTATCATTGTTTAGAATTGTGTGTTTTGTCATCCTAGGAGTGCATGTGTATTTACAATAGGGTTTTCTGTTTCATTTGCTTTAAAAAAACCCCACTGAGCTAAAAGGTTTGAAAGGAACAGCTTGAGGAATTTTTTCCATCAAGATACAATCAAGGGCAGGAAATCGTAGAAGCAGAGTTGTGGTTTTGCCTCCATTTTTTTATTAGTTAATTAAACTATAACAACTCTTAACTTCATTTTAGGTTAACTGTTCCTAGAGTTCAGAAATATTTTAAGAGGTCAATAATGCTTTCTTTGGCTCTCGCTCATTGGGAGTGGGATGAGGAGCCGCAGTCAGCAGGGCAGAGTTTTCCAGATGTGCTGCAGGGCCTGTGCGTGCGCTCATGTCGACGGTTGTCGCTGGTGGGAAACCATCCCACTTTCCTCATCTGCGCACCATCCCGGACAGATGGGAGCCACGGGAGAGAAACGTGGACAGCCTGACGTCTGTCCTGACCAAAGCTCAGGAGCCCTGGGTGCTGGCAGCTACCAGTTGCCACATGTTGTTACTCAGTGCTGAGTCTGACTGGGAGTGCTGGGGCAGGGGGAGTCCAATGAGGCGATTAGTGTGGAGTTTCAGCAGAAGCAGAAACACCCCTAAAAACCCACTTATGCAGTATGGGTTTTCCCTGTGAATTCAGAATGTTTTAAAGTGCCATGAGGCATCTGTCTGCATTTTGTCCTCGGTGGGTAGAGCTGCTCATAGGCGTGCACTGAAAGGGCACATGAGGGGAGAGCCATGCAAGTGTCACTAAACTGTCTTTAATAGCAGGAGCTATTCCAGCACTTGGAGCCAAATTGTCTTTCAGCAGAAAGGATAAAATTGAGCAGAGTTGGGAAAGCGAAAGAAGAAAGGGGAGGGGAAACACAGCACCACCTCCTGCTGACACCACAGAAGTTTCCCTCAGCTTTCCCTCTCTCTCCCCCTCTGTGCATATATTTTATTTTTAATCAGCTGCGGCTCTTCCCTCCCCTGCTTTTCTTTTTCCAACTGTATTTTTACAGTTGGAATTCTGCTTTTCTAATTTCTCTTGTTTCACATTTAACTTCTTCAGAGGATTTCGTTAATAGTTATTGCAATTAAAAATAATAAATAAACTCAGCACCAGCTGCTCAGATGGCTGTCTTAGCATATCTGGAACATAATGCGGTCTGTTCAGGGCAGCCACACAATGCAATTTATACCCACACCTGAGGGAATGAATTTCACAACTATAATTGCTACAATATAATTCTTATTAATGTTGTGCTATAATTCCTATTAATTCCAAAGGGCTAGTAAATGCATTAGGACTTGTCAACATATTATTTTACACTGTTTATGATCTGTAGAATTACACTCTTCAGTATTGTATTGCATAAAGAAATGCCTTAAAATTAGCTTTAATTGGAGGAGGGGAGGGAGCACATTTTCTGTTAGGGCACTGGGAAAAACGGAAGGATCCTGGTGTTTGAGAAGCAATGAAACTGCATTTTAAAATCAGTCCTTTGAACTTTCTGTGTCATGCAGTTAACAGTTTATGAAGATATATTAATAATGCCTGTCCTGGTTATTAGAAAAAGAACCTGGTGTCTTTATGAAGGAATAAATAACTACAAGAAGGATAGGGTTATAAAATTTAAAATAACTGTCTTCCAGAAAAGACAAAAGCAGGGAAATTACAAATCATTGTAGCTGATGTAATAAATGCAGAATGGGTTATCTCGCTGCGCTCCTATTTATTCTTGTTTTATCTGACTACCCTGCTTTTCTAGGTAGTGAATATGATGAAGAGGAAGTAGACTATGAAGAATCGGACAGTGATGAGTCCTGGACTACAGAAAGTGCTATCAGCTCTGAAGCTATCCTTAGTTCAATGTGCATGAATGGAGGGGATGAGAAACCTTTTGCCTGTCCTGTTCCTGGATGTAAAAAAAGATATAAGGTAAGTAGGAGTGCAGACCTGCCTCATTTCCTGCTGGTGTAGGTGGTGGGAGAAGCCTCTAAAATCAGTTTGCACTCTTCTCATTTAATAGACTTTTCACAATTATTTTTGTGATATTTTAGCAGAATATTTTATTCACTAATTTCCTCTCAGGCACAGCCAAGTTTATCAGTTTTACAAAGGATGTCTGTCTGTAAAGAGAGATTACATATAGCAACTCTTTAGCTTTACGCATTTTAACGAGCTTTCTATTATTTAGACAAATTAACTGCAGAATGCAGGAGGTACTACAAGCAAAATAATCTCTTGGGTCCCTTTCAGAAAACATGAAATGAAAAGCTTCTGTCCATCTGTGCCAGAAACAATTCCTTCTGCTTAACTACTAGAGATACTGCCTCCTCTTGAGTGAGAGGGTGCCCAGGGTGCATTTTCTGATAAGGATAATGTGTGGAATGTAACGGTTAACATCGTGCAAGTCAGAATTCACCTTGGGAAAGCAGAGTCTTGCAGAAATTCTGGCATCATTCTGTCCTGGGTCCGAGTTCCCATGACACATCCGCACAGCCGTCAGTGACCCCACACGCAGGGCTTGCATCCCTTTGTGTGACACCCTGGGAAACAATTCCCTGACACCCCCACCCAGCCCCATTCTTTAATTGCTCTCCATCATGAGAAATTCTTTTGTCTTTTTATGTGAGTGAAGCATTTCCAAACTGGAACCTTGAGATGGCCAGTGTAGAACATGCCAGGATCTTACAGGAGTGTTGCTTCACATGCTTCGGTGCAGAGACAGATGGAATTGTGTTGAACATGGTGCACTTCAGAATGGTGTTCTCTAACCACTGACATTTGGGAACAGAAGGAGCGTGTTGGCAACACTTCCTCTAAGTCGTTTTCTAAAGTTTTTGCATGAACTATGGGAAAATCCAATTACTGACCTATACACTAGAAAAACCATGGTGGCTGGGTTGGTTGTATTTTATGGCTTGTCCTTTAAGTAACTGATGAGTAGGGACTTAGAAGAGAGCAGAAATAGAAATATAGGAAGGCCAGTAGGAGTTGAGATAAAACAGTTGTGTCAAGAATGGAGAACCTGTGCATGAAACCATGTAGTGTATGAAAACCTGTTTCAGTGATGCTGCAGCAGCTGCCACAGCAGCAAATCACAAGATTCGGGTTTCTGTACAGACCACTTAACCCTGACAGCACTGTTTCATAAAACATGGACAACAAAGCAGTGTGCTCGTTTCTTAGGGACATACAAGCATTTTTGCTGACATTATCCTGAACTGTGTAAGTGTTTACTCACCAGTTACAGGAAAAACTGAACACCATCTTCAGGGCCAGGGCAGAGGGAAAGATGGTTTTGGACTACTTGCAAGTATTACTTTGCAGGTAAACTCACATTATTGAAGATCAATACTTCCCTTGCATGTGGTGGGAGCTGTGCCAGACAGAGGGTATGGTATAAAAAGCTAAATCCCTAGCTCAGGAAGCAAACAAGCCATGGTGATTGTTAGAAGTCGTGTGCCCAGAGGGCATCTATGCATTGCAGAAAACATTTGCTTAATGGCAAAGTCTGGACGGAGAACCCTGTAATTTGCTATATCCTGTCTGTTCTCTATTTGACTGCCAGCCCTCTGTCTTTTTATTGCCCAAATGAGCAAGCTGTTTGTGCCTGCTTCTGCTATCTCACTGCCTTCATCTCAAATGCATGAGGACTGTCTATAAGGGATATCTTGTACGCCATTAATGGTAGAGCAGCCAGGCGGGGGAACAAATTAATGACCCTTAGAGGGGCTGACAGGGAGCAGCAGCAAATAAAATGTACCGTATTCTCCTAAGAGACTCACCTCTGTTTAGTCCTGATAGAAAAGCACATTTCCTTAAACTCTGCCTCACCTCATTTCTCTTTTCTGTGGACTCTGTTTCCTCCCTTTTTTGTTTTCAGCCTATGTTTTTTCTTTTTACATTTTTATCTTTGTTTCCTTCCTTTTAGCTTTGTGTCAGCTATGTTTCTTGTTTCCTCTTTATCTTCCCTCTGCTTAACCCGCTTGTCTGACGAATTATTTTCAGAGTCTGGGTAGGGAGTCCTGCGATCAAAGCACTGGGATTTTCTGGTGGGTACTGGATAATCACAGTCAGGACTGTAAAACAATTACAGTGCTCCAAACAGGAACACAGACATGCACATACAGTAATTGCCAGGCTCACTTTACGGCTGAGAAAGGATGCATTCCTTCAGGGAGCAAGGAGGAAAGGAGGATATACACAGTTTTCTTTTGTCTGGCCTTAGGTGACGTAAGTTTGAGAAGTAAAATGGTATTTTTAGGGATTTTATTTGTATTACAGTACTGCTTAAAGGACCCAGTAGGGATGGGGCACCTTTTTGCAAACAATGTTCAAGGATAAGAGATGGCCTCTGCACTGAAAAAGTCATTATGGAAAGGTAAATAAGACAAGAATGAGTACAACAAATACTCCAAAGGAACAGGCTGGGGCAGACAATGGAAACTGTAAGGAGAACATGTTTATACACAAGCCCAGATGTGTATCAGAAGCCCCTGCTGGCCTCCTGCCCAGCTGCTGTCTCCTGGCGCTTTCCCGTAGGCAGTGCAAATAGTCATAAACATTTCGTTGTTCTTCAGGAACTTTATGTTTAAAAATTGTTTGCTTATAACATGTACTGGTATTCTATATAGTATGGCAGAGATTTTCTTGAGAAGCTACAGATCCTGGGAGAAATATTTTTCTTTAAATTACAAATGGGATACACAGAAACATATAAATAAACCTGAAGTACACTGACTTCTAGATGCTTTAAACATAACCCTTAGAACTAATTTCTGAAACTTGCTTTCTTCTCTAATTATGCTTATTGAGGTAAAGAAGTTATCATTACTTTATAATTTATGGATATTTTTTCTTCCTGTGATTCATCTTTGATGCCTGAAATTTGATTTTTAGAAAATTATCTGTGTGATTCCAAGGAACCCAAAGGTATAATCCTTGTTTCTGTGGAGTTCACCCTCACCAGACTTTGGATTCACATCCAAATTTAGATGCCCTGTCCAGAAGTGGATGGACATGGAGTAGTTAATGTGTTTTGCAAAATACTGCCTTGTAGGAGCTAAAATAGGGATTTATGAAGGTGTTGATTAGTCTTCCTTTTATTAAATAGCCCTGAGTGGTCTCTAGCCCTGGAGAAGGACTTTGAAAATGTGTTTAATATGCAGATAAACTTACTCAAGCAATATCCAAAGAGCAAATGAAGTTTGAGACATAGTAGATAGAACAAACCCCACAAATAATGCATATATGCTAGTATAGAGAAAACCTAGAATATTTGCCCTAAATCTTCTAGTTTGTGCAAAATTAGTAATAAAAACAATAACAGATTTCAGTGCATACAGAATGTAGCTTATATCCATGAGTTTTTCTTTGGCGTTGGGCAAGAGGAGAGGTGGTACCTTCCAAGGTTGCTGAGGCATTGGGTTTGTCTGTCTGGCAGGTGAAAGGATGAGGGTCCTGTCAGGTGGCACAAACCCCCAGGAAGGCTGACCTATGAGTGGTGAAACTCAGCAGAGCTTAGGGAAGGAGAATATTGAAGTGAGAGGGAAACAAGGGAATTTACTTGAAAGAAAGGAACAAGCCTGAGCTTGCAAGCTGAACAGAGGAACTGGACCCACAAAGAAAACTTTGGGATGAAGAGCCAAGAGTACAAAGACATGTATGAATGTCCAAGGCTGAAACAAGAAATGTCTCAAATCATCCTTTTGAGATGTCTTTTCCTACTTGAAGTGGGGCTGGCAAGTTCTCTGCAGTGTAGTATCTTTGTGAGTCCTGACATGCAAAAGGGGCCCTGCCCAGCAAGAGCCTTTGTGTCCCTGCGAACCAGGCGGTGCCGGTCTAAACTTCTCTATCACCTCCTGATCTGGTCCCAGGTTAATAATTGTTTCCTCCTGTTCAAGATTTTTAGAGTGCCCTTCTCTATGGCCATCTTCTTCCTCAATCATCTGTGAGAGTAAACAGTGAGCAACCTAAGTAACCAGAGCAATAAAAGTGATGTACGAGTTTGGCCATGGCTTTTGCTGTACCTCAGCAAACTCAGCCCAGATGTACAACAAAGTGTTTACATTGCAGCAGTGGAAAAAGTGCCGAAGAGTCACTGTAATTCTAACAACAGTTTCCTTTTAGACAGAAGTACAGGTCAAATTTCACATAACACAAGCCCCTCATGCTCTGCGTGGTTACTGTTTTTCAAACCTTCCATGGCCCAATTCATCTCTCTAGGTTTCTGCTTTAGCATCTCCTTAATTTTTTCTGCCTGAAAATACTTTCTCCTCCTCCACCAAAGAATGTGGTGTACTGGGGCTGATGGATCATTAAAAAATCTGGATCAGAAGAGTACCATTGGCATGGAATAGTGGGGGTATTTGTGATTGCAGATTTACAGCATCTGTAGCAATTGATAGCAGCTCAAAAGTATCTAGAAGGGATTTCTTATAAAAATTTCAGAACAGGTTTTTCTTAGGAAAATATTGTTATTATAGGTAACAGCATTTGTTTTAAAAATTTCACTGCAGTAGCAAAAATTTAGCAGGTCACCCCCAGATTTTCTTCTCTTTTGAAGGCACAGGTCCTTGAAGGTACACAGATGTTAACAGATGCCTTATGAAGTCCTCCTGACACCCAGTGACAGTCCTGGCCCCCCTCACACCAATGGCCCAGTGGGTGCTAGAGGTTGAAACTATGTGGAAGATGATCCAAAAGCTACCCCAGGATCTCAGATCACTTTCAGGGAATTCACTTGACTGCTTTTGAGACTGATGTGTAGCTTTGATGTGCTCTGGGAGTTGTGGTGCCACAGCTTTCTGCCTCCCCTGAGTGCTCTGCACCCAGACGAACCCTGCCCTGATGTGTTCCTGTGTCTGGTTGCTGTTGGAGATGGGGGATTGTCAGCTCCCACATCTCAGGAGATAGGTGTGCAGGGATATTCCAGCATTTTTAAGGGTGTAAGGGACAATTCAGAGGTTGGATTTGCAACTTCAGGTGAGGATTCACTGCCTGAATGCTCTGGAGAACAGAAGCATGAATCTGCAGGTGAAGTGGTTGCTTGCAGTCTTGCACCTCTTTTCCAGGGCGGATATTTGAGACTGTTTTTCTGTGAGTTCCAAGCTGGAGCTTCCACTTCTAAGCTGTACATTGCTAAAACTTGTTGTTTAAAGAGCCAAGGGGACTTTCTGTTATGTGTAACACCAGGCAGTGGTTCAGCAAAGACAAAATCCCTAAATCTAGTGGGTTGTTTAATATCCGGGCTGTTGATCGTAGCTTTATAGCGCTGCTTTTTCTTTTTTTTTCTTTTTTTTAATTTAAAAATACTGAGATACATTCCTGGAGTCTTTAGAGAGAGCACAGGAGAGCTTTGGAACTGTCTCTTTTTGTCACTAATACTATCTTCTTTGGTTTCATCCTAGGAGAAGCTCAGATTAAAGACAGTATGCTTTTGCTTATTCATCCAAAAATCCAAGCTCTTTTAGTGAGAGCACATGAGAGACTCCGGTATACTCCACAGAACAGTATCACAGCAGCTGCTGAGACCACAACAGCTTCTTCCATTTTTGCCAGAAATATGTGAGAAGGAAGACAGGGGAATTGCTTTGATTTATGTTTAGTAAGGTTTTTGGTTGACAGAATTTTGGCCTATTTCCTGCCCTTGCCAGTGTAACAGGGAGTGTGTTGTGTTGCTGTGTTTTGCACTAGTGGGGATCAGCTCTCCAGTTTTAGCTGTGGAGTATTCCCAAACAATAGCTATTTTGAAGACAGCATCTCTGGATTGTTTAAGTGTCCTGTGTAACTTTTTTGAGTTAAGCATTCCCTACAGTTATTTCTTTGGAGAGAATGTGTCAATGATCAGAATTTGCTGGAGCTTAAAGACGTATCTAGAAACAATGACACAAAACAGAACAGACCCACCATGGGGGAGTCTCAGCTCTTTAAAGAGGTGTGACCCAAGTCTCCATGCCAATTCTTTGTTTGCTTGTAAATGAACCTCTGAATAAGAATTGTCAGTGGTATATGAAAAAGATGTCAGGATGCAAAGAGCAACCATGTGTGCGTCCATTAAATGGTATTCTTTGGGAAACAATGTATTTTGGGAGATAAAAATCAGGATTAGCCAGGTAGGTGAGTTTTGAGAACCACACAAATTGTTGTCCTTGTCCTACCTGGTACCTTGGGAGCGCAGCCCATGTGCAGTACCCAGTGGGAGATCCTGGCAGTTTATAGGATTTTGCTCGTACCATTGACCCATTTTCAGGTTTTAACTGGAAGCAGAACCTGTATCAGCCCACCTCAGCACTGACATTTTTCCTTCTCCCTCACAGAATGTGAACGGTATCAAGTACCACGCCAAGAACGGCCACAGAACACAAATCCGCGTACGCAAACCGTTCAAATGTCGCTGTGGAAAGAGTTACAAGACAGCTCAGGGCCTGCGGCACCACACAATCAATTTCCATCCCCCCGTGTCTGCTGAGATCATCAGGAAGATGCAGCAATAACATGCTGGTCACAAATGTGCCAAGAAATCCTCACCAGCAGTTGCTGATTTTGAGAACAGCCACCTTTTTCAGGGGAAGCACTCAGCAACCCTTTAAAAAAATTAAATGCATGCTTTAAAATTTTCTGTAATTTTGGAATGATGTATCTTTGTAGAGTTAATGATTTTGTACATTTGCACATGTTATCATCATACCCATTTTCATTACTTTGAGATAAGGTGCTATAAAAGCTATAGGTTCTTCAGAACATTTTTCTCCAAAAACAAACAAACAAAAAAAACCAACTAGGGGGACGTTGCGTATTTAGTTGTACTGACGTGTGGGACAGGAGCGTGAGGAGGAGAGCTTGGCACTGACATCCTTTCAAGATTGTAACATGATGAAGACTTTCGATGCATCTGTCAATGTGTGTGCAAAACCAAAACAATACCGCCCTCGTCAAACTATAGTTAACATGCCTTACATAACGGAGTTATCAGTGGAGTAGCAAGTCTTTTAGGTAATGGAAATATAAATAAGAAAGAATGTTTAACATAATATGCTAAAAATATTTTCATACTTAAATAACATACATAAAAAGGTGTGCTTGCTGTATTTTATATTATCTTGCAAATCTTTTTTTCCTCCCTCTTGAAATGCTGAAAACCTTGCCATTCAAACTAGTAAACAATCACTTTAGTGTTAGCAATTACATTTTTTTTCTCTGTACAAGATGTCATTATTATGTTCATGCCCATCAAACTTTTGAGGACCAATATCCCAGTCCAACTAAATATTTACCCCTGAACTATCTGTTAGAAAGACACTTGGAAATACTTAAGTGCAAATTTATGTGTGTGTGAGAAACAATTATCTTCATCTCAGATGAAGTTTTGAAGCACTTTGTAGTTCTCTATTGCCAACAGATTTAATGTTTTATGTGTTGCCAATTCTTGCAACTACTGTACGAGCATGTGCTGCGGTTGCAAATAAAAATGAGAAATTCAGCGCATGGTTTAAGGAGGTCCGTTTGTTGTGCTAAGGGAGTTCTAATGCCTCTCCCTCACATTCATTGTGTTTTGAGATTTTCTTTGTGCATTTTTTGCTTCTCATTGTAGGTCACAGCATTCCATTTGGAAGTGTCTGTTTAGCTTTACAATTAATTTTGCTGAAATATGACATTTGAGCCTTACTGAAGATTAAGTGCTTCTTGCAGCAGGTGGTCAGAGACTGACTTAAAAGCCAACATGAGAGCGCTTCGTGTCTGGACCATACCTGAACATTTGTTGCTTGCCATCCTGCCTTGAGCATTCTTCTCACAAGTGCTATTCCTGGAGTTCAGCTGGCTGGGAGCAGAGGGGGGCACCCTCCACCAGCCCTGGCCTGAACACTCCTTTGCCTGGCAAGGGTGCAGGAGGAACTCCCAGTGTTAACACAGTCATCGCCTTGGCTTGGTTCCTGTTCTTTTAAGTGCAAAAGAAAGCTCCCATAAAGGAGGAATGAGCTTTCCCAATTTTTTTTCCAAAGCTTTAAAGGAAAACTTTGTAAGGATGACAATTACCTTTTGTCCAGCAGAGTAAAAGTTTCATTAAAATACCTAAGAATCATCCTAATGAGCGTTTAGAACAGCCGAAGTGAAGCGAAACATCCCTCTCTCAGATCCCTGAGAGGGGACCGTGACAGCCGGGTTTAAAGGATGATCCAGACATGAGAGTTACTGGTACACACAAGGCCCCAAGCGGCCACTTCCCACCTTCTGCAGCTTTGGCAACAGATCTGGCCAACAAACACGTTTTGGCTCTGCTCCTAGTGCAAGAACTACAGGCTGGGCGAGTTCGTTCAACAGCTAAACAGTTGTAAAACATCATTGTTGCATGTAAATTCCTTTCAACTATAAAACTGAAATTCCAGTTTCTATTTACCTATTCATTGTGACAGTATTATTAAACAGGTAAAGATGGGACTATTTTGTTATACTGTGTATAGTGAATGTATTGTACTGTGTCTGTGAAAAGTGTGCTTTAAATTATATTTTCATATGTTTTGTTGGGGACAAAGTACTTTAAGTTTGAAAGTGACAGAGGTTTGTTTTAGAACTGAAGGCAACTTAAAGAATTCCTGTCAGGAAAGCTGCTTATAAATGTAAATCAAATCACATTTAAAATAAACTGCCTCTGACCTAAAAAGACTGCTCTTTTCTCATTCCTAACCTAGAGTTAAGTTCTTGGGCTCTGTATAGTCTTCTATTTGTTTATTTTACTTTATTTTACTTATCATTACTTGTTTATTTTACTTATTTTTGTTTATTTTATTTATCATTAAACTCTTGGAGCCTGTTCTCTTTTTATCTGCTGTTGAGTTACAGTAAGGAAAGAAATTCATGCTTTACCTCAGGCCAGCTCTTGCTATGAAGCTCCCACTTGGAAAAATCTTTGGACTGTGCAAATGGCACACAAGCACTGATGAGTTATCATCAGCCCACTGATGGGCTGCTGCCCAGGACACTGCAATTCATCCACATCATGCAGTCTTTAGTTAACTCCTGCATTAACTGGATATTGCACATATTCAGCAGGGAACTGCAGTCAACAGAAACTACTCCAAGCCTTAATCCCAGGAATCTCCCTCTCAAAGGAAGAGCATAAACAGATGGGAGGAGCAACCCTTTGTCATATAATGCCAAGTCATCATTTACTCCTAAGTAAAGTCTACACTCTGTGTAATTTCAAAAAGAGCAGGAGGAAAAATAGACCACTGACGCCATGAATAATTCTGCTTTTAATGTAACAAGACTACTGTACAACAAGTGGGAAGCAAATTTACTTAATACAGTTAAAGTAAATATAAAATGTTGAGATATACACACGTGTTTTTACTTATTGGAAAGAAATATATAAAGTTAAAACACAAAAGGTTTTAAAAGCCAGAAGGAACACAATCCACTGTTGTGAAAATAGAACAATATTTTCTACTGAATAAAACTGCAACATAACGGCAATAATTTTTTTAAACAATTACTTTTAGGCATTTAAGCACAGCAGTCTCTTTCAACTCAAAACCACTGCCTTAAAGTATAACGTACCTCATTTAACGTTATCCATTAAGGCAAACGTTCTACGTGTGAAACTGAAGTATTTGCCATTCCTCTTGTTGCAAGCCTGGAATCTCACAGTACATGCATCTACATCTCAGAAATGTACTAGAAAACTATATTTTCATAGGGTAAGTAATGTAACTTTGCAATTTAAGTGTTACTCAGAGAAAAACTACATGGATTTGCTAGGAGAAACACCTGCTTATTACATTTTTAATTGTGCCTCAGTTACCAAGGTTAAGAGAAACCACAGGTGTTTTGGTAATCTTTTTTAAATGTAGCTGAAGAACGCCATGAAGCTGGTCTCATTTTTTGCTGAGGCTCAGTCATTCCTGTGTCCTTAGGCATTCCACTAAGTAGGGGAAGAAATTCCACTAAGTAGGGGAATAAATAGCTACATACACAACAAGGTGGGGGTTGTGGGTCTCCTTAGTACAGTGTTAGGCAGAGAGAGAAGATAACCCCATAGCAGCTTACAGCCGTGGCTCCCGTTAGAGTACATGAGCTTTTAATCAGAAGTTTGCACTGTTACAGAAAGCTGCATTGCTTTTGTTTCGGAGGTGGGCTACTCAAAGTGGTGGGATTTTAAGCTACACTGCAAAACAAAGTATTTAATCAAAATTTAATACGTTCTGATCAAAGTGTGTCTGGACATGCCTCTCAAAGCCTTGCTGGTCGTAGTCGGGCGGGAACTGCTCGCTGCACATGGGACAAACCTTCCAGTGGCTCTCAACATGCTCCTCAAACTTGCTCTGGTCGTAGTTTGGGGGAAACATCACATCGCAGAGAGGGCATTTCTTGTGCACATCAAAACTTCACGAGGAGGTGGAAAGAAAAAAAAAAGGGAAGAGTTTATTTCTATTTTTTCTGTTAATGCAAACTAAAAGCAAGGTCCTGCTGCTGCCGACATTCAGAACTTTACTACCAACTTCAATCTGAGTGGACTTTGTATCCAAGTATCATCCAGTTCATTTAAATGTTTTTGCCAAAAGCACTCAATACAGTCAGAGTAGTTTTACACGCAGATTCCAAAATAGCCTGGCATTTTAAAAGCAACGTAATTTTGACCTTACTCCAGCTACCACTGAATACAAATCTATTGAATGCCTTAATGGCCAAAGAGTTTCATGGGAAACCACTCTCTCTGCTCATAAATGCTTGCTCTTAGCAAACATAACACTTTATAAAAGCTCTAAACTTAGGTTCACAATTAGGTTGGCAAGAGAGGGGAAAAAACAAAAGTTATTCATTCATTTACTAAAAAAATTGCCCAAATTCCATCAAAGGTATAGCATGAACAGCCTGCCCAGTCTCACGGCATATTCTCTGCCAGTTAATTGTAAACCAAACATTCATTGAAAATGCTCGGTAGCTTTTCACCTCCACCCCCACCCTTGAGCAGTTCTACAGAAACCTCTCCATGCCCTTAAAGACCAATAAAAGATAACATCTACCTGGAATCAAAGCAGAAGCCTGTGCCCCGCTCACGCAAGAGAAGACTTGGAGGTTCAGGAGCAGAAGGTACAGTGTTGTCATCATCCTATTGAAAACAGAAGGTATTTTAAAGAATAAAAACAGCTGCAAACAGCTTTTTTCTCCTCAATATGCATCTTTGTTATCAAACACAAACCCAGATGAAATTTACCTTCACTCTGTCATTTTTGCAGCACAAGTTTTACTTTTCTACATCTTGGCTCTATTATGCAATTTGATAATAGAGCACAAAACTGAATCATTTCAAGGTGGAAATACAGGTACATTCCAAGATTTTTGGAACTCCAACCCCTACCTCATTTTCCTTTTTTATCTCAAAGATGCCTTAAAAGCAAGGTCTAGGAATTACTTAGCTGATCTACAAAAAAGGACGTGCGAAGGAGCACATGTAACAGCACACATGCTGTGTTTTATACAGATAACTCATATGCAAACCCATTTCAGGTTTAGGCTAATGCAGTTTTCCCTTATGAAGGGTTAATGGAAACAGGGACGGATGGGAAAATTTCCTCAATATTCTTCTTCTGACAACACCTGTTTATTTTCAACCATTTAACATTTCCATTAAGCAGGCAGTGGGGCCTGCTATGACAAAATGCTGGCAACAAACATAATCTTGCAGTCTGTTTGCTTTGTACCTGCATTGAAAAGGGCATATGAGTTTTAAAACATCAGTTGTTCCTTTTGTCATGAAGGAGACAGGATGGATGTATTAAGAAAGAAAAACTATTTCGTTTTAAGTACTCTCATGCTACAATGCTACAGCTTGTACAAAAACATGTCAAATTTGCTGAATACCAGACTGAAGCACATTACGACTTAACCAAGAAAATTAATGTGCATCTTCCATCAGCAAAACAGTTCCACTACAAACACTGGCCAAATTAACACTTAAGCCTTAGTTAATTTCTTCAGTGTAACCCCTTTCCCCCTCCTCCCCTTTTTTTTTAAAGGCTTACTGCTGGTCACTTGGTAAGATAAAGTTGTTGACAGCTTTTGCCCTCTCTTTCAGCTTGTGCCAAGTGTGCTACCCTACCACATACAAATGTAACATTCCTCCTTATTCCTTTTTGAGAAACATCTGTAAAAAAGGACAATGCTTTCCTCTGCATAGGCACACCTGCACTGTCCTTCACAGCTGCCTTGCAAGAACTCTCTTCAGCAAAAGGCAAGCACATGTAAAAGCCTTTGGATTGTCCTAAGGCTACAGCTTCTTGTGGCCCAGTTCCCTTAATTGTGGAATTCATACTGTGTGTTCCTCACAGCAGCTTCTGACCCAGGCCCTGTACAAGAATGTCAATGCTAAGTATGTACTGATATTTCCCTGTTACGATATGGAACGTCTGTCTCTTCAGTGTACTTTTGCTCTTGGCCAAGTCACAGGGATCAGTTCTTAACCTTTTGGGATGCCTAACCCACACAAGAAGAATGCAAATGTCTCTGTGTTCAGCTGACCTCACAGAGATGTTACAAAGACTGCTGTGTAACCACAGCATGGCCAAACAGGAACCATGAGAACTTTATCTTAGTCTGAGAGGACTTCCCAGCTATTCTAATTACAAGTTACAGTAAACACTATACAGTCACCAAGAATTAAAAATTCTCACGCAGCACCCTGGGGTAACTCAGAACCTCTGGAAAACAGAGATGGTTCCGTTGTACTGGGTTCCAATAGCTGTTTATTTCTGTCATTTCTGATGGACAAAACTCCTATGTGTTCCATGTAAAACAGAGCAGTTTATGGGGGGAGGACAATCATCATGGTTTCACATGGTTCTCATCTTGGTTCACAGCCACTTAGTTCCCAGTATCATCCAGCAATCCATTCTTCATTCTTATAAACAAGGTTACATGTGCTTTTCAACCTGGCATTTAAACACCCCTCACTCTCCCCTGGGAAAAAGAAACAGCTCAGAAGACAAAATGAGGTGTTTTTTGAAGCTGCTTTACAGAGAGTATGACAACAATTTCTGGGACACCAGGCCTCAGTGTCTCAGCAGCTCTTGCCTATGCTGTATGTTAAGCAAAGGCATCATCTTACTTTGATACCACATGGTTGAGTCATCCAAGGCATTTTGATAAAAGCCCACACTCCATATTTTGAGGAAGAAACAGTTTAATCTGCCTTTTATATAGATCCAAAGTCACCTTGCTTGCAGTCCAGACTGATGACCAGGGACAGGGACATGGCTGCATTTTCTTAGTCTGAGAGCTCTACAGTGCCCCGCAGTGATGTAACATTGTTTCTGGTCCTTGGAAGAAAAAGACTGGTACCATGGACCCACAGGCTGGCACTGCAGTCCTGCAGCAGAACAAGTGCCAGGCCCCCTGGACTCAGAAGTCTGAATAATTAGGTGAATGAAATATAGAGGATGTCTTTAACATCATGACTTAACTATTATCATTGGACTGTACTTCTGGTTCTTTAAAAAACTGCCACATTGAGTTCCACAGATTAAGTGAATCATAAAGATAAATACAGTATTACACACTAAAGCATAGTAAAAAAAGGAGGGTTTGCCACTAGGGGAAGAAGGGAAAGCTAGACATGAAACTGTCAGAAGTAAGAGCAACTCGATTAGTTTTATTGAAACCAACCAATTCTGTCTCAAGTACTGCTTTCATGATTACAACTGTAAGCAGTTCCAGGACTGCAACACAGAAATTAGAAAGCTGTGTAACACAGTACAAAACCCCATCCCCAAGCACTACAGATCATTTTGACATGCAGAAGTAAGGAACCAGTGCCCAATCCCAGGCCCTAAACAACACACGAACAGACACAGCTGACGTGCAGCACAGGGACACTGTGAAGAAGGGCACATACATTTTATTTCTGTGATTCAGCTCTGCTTTGGGAGTGAAATCATACTCACTCCTCCAGGCCTCCCAACACCTCTGCAAGAAGTCTGCTCTCCCACAAGACACCAACTGGATGCCAACTGCTCCTTTCATGTCCTCCCTATGCAAAATACAGTAATTGGCTGCCAGGGTCAGATCGAGATAATAATGCATTGTGGTTTTTTTTTTTCTAGAAAAAAGCCATTTTGGAGTTACCTGAAAAAATATTCTGATCTGGTGCTCAGTTGCCAAGAGTTACATTCTCCATCCCCCACAAATTTACCATGACTAAAACATTGTCTAATAGTCTCAGGATAGTTATTCTGGGCTTGCTGCCAACTGTAATCAGGACTGCATTTCTAAAACTCATACTATTATATAAATTATATATATATATATATATATTATATATAATATGGATCTCTCCCTTACTGCTAGGAATTCTTTGCTCCCAGCAATTCCATTTTGGTCAATTACATGACTATGAGCAAATGGAAAGTTAGTGTTGACTAGATGACAGCAGGAACTTGTGGCAAGTCAGCCACTCCACACAAAATTACCACTGTGCACATGCTCAGCTGGCACTATTAACACAGAACTCTCAGAAACCACAGTTCAATTGACCTATGAGTTCTAAAAGTCAAAGCTACAAGAATGCTGGAAAGTCCTCCCAGTCATACAGAACTGAAGGATTTTTATGACAACCAAATACATGGAAGAACAAAGACAGCAATTCTTCATTTCTAAGAAACCAAGTTTTGGGAGAAACCAAATTAGAACACAACAGCACAAAACTTCTGATGCATTTGAATATCTTGTGTTATATTAGTTTAAGAAAATAAGGGTGTTGTAGTAACTTCCACCTCTTCATGGCTGTTTTGGTAGTGGTTCACCTATGATGATGAACATGTCTACCTTATTTATCTAAGGTAACAGATCTTTTAGCCTTGAAGAGGTGGAAGTGGCTACAACACCCTTAATTTCTGAAATTAATATAATGTGTAGTAATAATAATGTGGATAGGAGGACAGAAGAAGTCCATACAATGGTAGTATTTTAAACAAAGCAGCAAGCCTACCAATCCTTTTCTTCTGGGAGGGAATCCTCCTCCAGCAAAAGGCTCTATATCCTGCTGGTTGAAAAAATGCAGAGAACTACATCTTAAATATCAGTCCAAGAAATGGTAATCTCCTCATGTTCATCATTTTATATTTGCTGTTTCTTTTGCACAAATGACAGACTCTTTATAATGAATCGCCTACATATGTGGAAGTTTCACCTCGTTATTTATTTACATCCCGCCTCAGAACAGTTTTATCTTCACCATATTACTAAGTCTCCCTAGAAAGATTCCTGCAGTTTCTAATTTCCATATAAATTTCTGCACTACACATACAGTCTGTCTGGTGAGGAACAAGCAACTGATTCCCAATTGCAAATAAAAGATAAAGATACAAGTTATTTGATTTAAAGGCACCTTTTCTCAAGCTGAACTTCATTTAAGCCTGTTATATTCCACCTCATTACAAAAATCCAAGCTGTGTCTGCAAACGAGCACAAGACTCTAGCACTGTTTCTCTTGGGTTTGCAAGAGGGCAAAGCACATAGATCAGAGAGAACACCCTGCTAATTAAACTGCACCAGATAACTAAGGAAGAGAAGAGCTTGTCAGATGTAACAGCTACGTCAAGAATGATCAGATTAAATATGCAAAATGTGAAGTAAAGGTAGGGACAGCATTAAGCTCACATTCAAGATCTTGAACAGGCTGCAAAAGCTCTGACAGTTTCTCTAATTATTCACAGTAATAGACATTAGGAGCAAAAGGTAGTAAGGAGAAATACATTTTTCTCCATTACAGGTGCTGAGCACCAGGGCTAAAATCATGCCTGTCTGAACACTGATCAGTTTCTGCAAAGGTTAATAGCAATTAAATGTGGCAAACTAGACTAAATGAGGAACAGGTCATGATACCACTGTACTTGCAAAGAGCACAATACTTTGCAGAAAGGTATTTCTTGTTTAATATTTTTGAAGGTGCAAGAGTACTTGGAATAAGAAAAAGTAACAGGTCTGTTCCTGTTTAAATGAAGACATACAGTCCAATTTATTACAGAAGCCAATTTTTTAAACCACAACGTGTAAGTTAACTGTACTAAAAAGAAAAGCTAACCAGAAACTTAAACATACAAAGCCCTAACAAAAAAAAAAAAAAAAATCATCAGTGCAAATGTATCTCTTTCAGTTTAATCAGCTTTAGGCAATAGTCAATTAAGCTCTTTCAAATATATGTCCAACAGCAAAAAGTATTCAAAATGGAAATTAATAAATGCAGATTTGCAGAAGACAGAACAAAAGATTAACATATTAGAATAATGTATCTAGTAGGATACAAATTTGCAGCCAGAATTTAACTGAAAATACTGGTATCTGAATCTTTTACATTTTTATTTGTTCTGCTCCACTTTAGTTCCTATATTCCTATTATAAAATGAGTGAGATGTAGCTACATTTTGAGCTCTCATTCTACCAACCAGGAGAGAAAAATCCTGAGTTGAGATTACTTGAACTTTATTTTTCTTCAGTACTTAAAAAGATTAAGAAGCTACTGTCCTAATATCAAAACAAGCTGTCAGTAATTCAAGAGATTAGGGGAACAAGCATACTATCATCAGTAGAGTTTTCCCCTTCACATAAAGCAAAAATATTTTTCAGGGAAAGGAAAGACCAATTCCAAATTTATGTAACAATAAATCAGGCTTATCAGATATGGAAGGAAAACCTATGTGAAACTCTTGGTAACTCATCAGTAAACGTATCAAGGAAAATAAATAATAAAAAAGGTAACTTGCATTGCTATCCTCAGGATCTTCTAAACCATCAGGCCGACTGAGATTGCGTGAAGGCTGGCTACACACTACATCATCTTCTAGCTCCCAAAAGGAACTTCTAACAGGTGGTCTTTGGATCTCATCAGGATTAAAAGCGCCATCTGCTCCATCTGAAGAAAAATTAATTAGGACATCTTTGTTCAGTAGACTGTATTTTGAGATTACAGATGTGCTACCTTACCTTTAAAAATCAAGAGTTAAACACATTTTTGGTTTAGATAATATGAAACAATAAAAAAGAATCAGCTTCTTCCAAAGGTGTTTAAAACTTTGTTTACCTTACTGATTCCCATCATAAAATTAAGGCCCTTTACTGATGTTCATCAGGCAGAAAAGGCTCAGTAAACCAGTCTGAATGAGGACTGTTGGTACTTAACCTGCAGTAAATGAGGTATCACTTTTGAAACAGCAAGGGAGAAATTATATTGGGGAATGTGAAATGTATTTACCTCTTCTTTCCTGAACTGCATAAGGGTTTCCATATTGCAATACTGGTAGTCTACTTGGCACTGCAGGAACTGGTCCATTTTCCTCTGAATATGGGTTGCGAAAAAGTAATGTCTGCTGGGAAGTCTGTCCTTCCATCATCCTTCCAGCTTGATCTCCTGGTGTCCTGCCAAGCGCCTAAATAATGCAAAGTTCAAAATGTAGTTAACCTATGGAGTCCTAGCAGAATTTGAAATGATTATGAAATATATTTTTAAAAGAAAAAATCTGCTAACCTTCCTACTGTCTTCTCATTTTTGTATTATGCCATTTAGACCATAAAAACAAAAAGTAGTCCATGAAGAGAAGAAAATACAATGAAGATGTTTTAAAGAGATTTTATTTTTTCTTGGTTTGTTGTCAGTTAGTTCTAATTACATAAATAGAACTGCCATGTTTTTCAAGTGTCTGAATCCTTTTTATAATGAAGAAAAATTAGCTAAATCAGTAAAAATGGGTAGATTAACAGTAACAACTAAAGATAATGCGCAGTGAGTAAAGTTTTTAAAGGTTACAATTAAAAAGAAAACAATTATTTTTTTCGTACCATACCATTTAAAAATGCAGCATTTTAGTATGTGGAGCACATCTTTGTACATATTTGACATAATTCCTATGAATTAATGAACTATTAGTGAACTATTAATTAATGAACTAACTATTAAATACACTGCACTGGATCTCTTCTGATATTTAACAGCAATATTTGTATCAGATCATTTTTCTGAAAAGATCGAACACAACTCTTCAAAAAATGAATACACTTTAAATTCTAGATTCCTGCATGTAAGCCATATATATGATAGTAATTACAAACTATAAAGAGGTTTTACAACTTAGAAAACACTACAACGCTAAGCCAGCACAGATCTTAAAAGACACTAATTAAAGTGACTTTAGTGTGGTCAATGCATCAGCTGTAATTTATCCCAATAAAAATCTTTCTCATCCTCCCATTCAACAAAGTGGGTTAAGGGATAGAGAGCAATATGCCATGAATATTAAAAGGAATATGCCATTTAGATTCAGAACCAAGCAAAAAAATCTGAGATATAAATATGAAAACAATAATTAAAAAACAGGGACTGTTAAGGAAGACATGCTTTCTAGTAATGCTCTTGCTGATTAGTATTTTCTTCTGGGTAATCTGGGTTCATGTTTAATATTTGCTGATGTGATGCTAATAAAACCCTCAAAGACTGAAGTGTGACTTTTCCCCAAAAGACTTTAAATTGAAACTTTAAAACAAAGCTCCAATTGCCAGTTCATAAGAATTGTCTGTTTAAAAAAGGAACAATTTAGTATATTTTCTCCTTCAAACAGGTGAACTTCAGATCAACTTCTTGAACAGAAAAATGGAAAAATCAATAACCACTCTGAAAACAAAACACTACGCAAATGCAAAAAAGGACCTCATGTAATGGATGGCATCCCTCCTCTAGTTACAATATAAAGTTGTGCCAGTGTTACTTCAGATTTATAAACTAAAAGGAACATATGATTAAAACAGGTAAGATTAAAAAGTTAGGATTGCATGTTCTAGTGAGCGTGTAAAATCTAAGTATGTCATCTTTACTCAAGACAAAGTAAGAACAATTAACTAGCAATGACATCAATATTTTCCTTTTTGAAACCAATTTCTTCTGAAATACAGAAGCAGTTTAAAATGAGAGGCAGTAGCATTAGTACTTTAATTTCAGCATGACATACAGTTAAAACAGACTGTAAAAAGGTGATTCAAAAAAACCTTAGCCAGAAATTGGATAACTAGGGTAGAGACTGATTAAAAAAAAACAAAAAAAAAACAAAGGCTATCTAAGTATGTAAATAAAGCAGAGACAAAGTAATTTCATAAGTCTGAAGGGGCAGCAAATGAACATTTTTTAGAAAGCTATGCTTGGTGGCATTTATAAACAAAATTCTGATAACGAGTATAAACTGAAATGCTGCTTACTACTACCCCATGTTTAATCTTTAAAATCATGGGTCCAGTCTAGCACAGCACTTTGATTCTTCTTTATAATGCAAATATCTACAAATTTGGTAGAAAAAGTTCCAAGCTTTTATAAGCTTCAAACATTATTATTATTATTATTATTATTATTATTATTATTATTATTATTATTATTATTATTATTATTATTATTATTATCATTATTATAGTTGTTTTTTTTTATGCAAGGTGTTTAAAATTACTCCCTCCACCTAAACTACCCTCAACTAAACTCAAACTTTAATTTGATTTCTTTTGAACTAGAAAAATATGAGACATCTATTAAAAATTATATCCTTGGCTTAAAAAGAAGATAAATTAAATACCAACTACTTGACAATCTAGAATTTTACCAAAAAAATAAGTAGCTTAATCTTAATGTTTAGTTTTGTTTCAGTTTATCAGTATTTAAATGTCTGTTTTTACTAAGTATCTCTTCATACTGGAATTGTAATCAAATAAAGTTTCAAAGAAAAATCCCAACCTTGCATAATACCATGCAATACTATCTGAATGTAATAAACACATGTTATTATTTCACTTTTCAGTAAAATTTGGCTTTGATTAATTGCCATATAATACCTCAGAGTAACTTCTACATTAACATTAATATTTCAGAATGTTTTACAATACCTTCTCACTGGTAAAGAGTTCCAACTGTGATGCCAGTTCCTTTATTCGTCTCTCTTTTTCTGACAGCTGAATCTATATGAAAAGAAGATTAAGATTCTTGCATCAGTGATGGAAACTATTTCCCCGTTTTCACTGAAAAAAAATTCAGTGAAAAATCTGTGGAAAACTAAAAATTCTATATTAAAAATGAGTAGTATCAGTGCCACCAATGGCAGGAGGGGCACCCCACTGCTCAGACACAGCTGAAGGTTTGCAAGCCTCATCTCATTATTTCTGAAGAAATGGCATTTCATATGTCCCACCACAGAACTTGAGAGAACCAAAAGCTACTCCTGCCTCAAAAACTAAATTTATTTCACAAACATCTTATGTCACTATTGGGTGCTCTGGGAGGAGGCGCAACTGACACATTACACAATTCTTCCTGGCTTCATAATGATGATTTAAATAATCTCTTCTCATTACAAAGGACTATTTTATTTGTATTCTGGTTCATTTAGAGACTGCCTCTTCCCCTATTTTTCTAGTATCTAAGCTCAATACTTGGCATAACTGTTTATAATTTTTTTTCAATTCTGAAATTCCTTCTCCTAGTTTAGGTCAATGGAGTAAAACCTCCTGATTGGGAAGAAAAGTTCAATTTTTCTCTACCAACTGCACCCTCCTGAATTATAGCAATTTTTTAATTGCAGTTAAAATGCTTTCAATTGTGGAACCAATTATTTATTACACCTTCTGTTGAGATGTTAAACTTATTTCACATTAAATTATACATGGCAATCAATCATTGCTAATTAGAAAACTAAACCGCAAAGAGTCATGCATTTAATAAAATTGAAATTAGAGCCTTAGAAAGTTTCAGAAAAAGATGGCCTATGGAGTACTGAAATAAGCTGTAGAGTAATTTGGCATTTTATAAACAAAAAGTGCTGCAATTACTAATAAAAAGGAGTTCTAATACAGTCACAGTTCAGTTTAATAATTTTTCACCATAATGGGCAAAAACAGGGAACAGAGTCAACTACATTATCACCATTAGACTGAGAACCAGCAGAAAAGCTGGTCTCATGAACATTTGTTGCTCTTATCTCATCCCTATTGACCTAAGAAGCTAATTCAGCATAAGCATTACTATCACATAACCTCAAAGATTAAGGCCCCTTGTAAGCTAAAGCTGCCCATTATGCTTGACTTTCTGGTGCATGTGTTACATCACCCTATCAAGACTATAGTTGAGGTTCTCCAAATTAAATCCTTGCATGATTTTAAAAGCAATGGCTCACTCCTCTTTCTCTACTGACTACAGATAAAATGCATTAGACATTACTACGCTGGTAATCCAATATAAAATATAAAGACTTTAGATAAACACACCAATCAATCTTCCTAACAGTAAACAGCAGGAAATTAGAATTCCCTTGCCCTTTTTTCCCCATAATACAAGACTATTGTATTGCTTACACAATACAGCAATTGTATAATGCCATGTAAGGGTTTGTCTAAATCCACAGTATTAAAAGACTGATGGCCAGCTGGGTAGTAGATCTTAACAGACCTCTCTCACTTTAAAAGAAGTATTACAAGATTGTATTGTTTCTTCAAGACCAGAATTTGTATTTACAGCAAAAATGTATTTAGTGTGCTTTCCTTATTAAAGCTCTTCATTACTTGAACTATCAGAAATAAGCAACCATGATAAGAGATAACCATTAATTGTCATAAACAAAACCTGTAACTTACTTTATACTGATCCTCCATTGCTGCCAGCTGTAATTTTATACCCTCGTTGATTTTCACTTGTTCTTTCCACTTCAGCTCCAGTTTAGCTAATTCATCAGCATAAACGCTGCATTTCATCTTCTCATCCTAAAGTAGTTTATACCATGGCATGAAATATTTACAGTCTTAAGAGATTTTCCCTCCCACCCCCAAAGATGTCATTTTGTTAGCTCTATGCTTTTAAAATGAGACCATTTACAAATGGCTTCTACAAACCTTACTCAAGACTCTGAAATGGTCAGGACCACAGAACACTGCATAAATGATGTCCAATAGGTAATTCTTTCCTTGAGTTTTCAACAAGCTGATATTTCTCTTTAGTTTAGCAGTTTCGTTCCAAGTTTCTTTGTACCCTAATACTACTAAACATGATTATTCTTTCAAGTACCTCACTTCAATACAAAACCTTTCTCAAGTGACTTTTACAACCTAAGTTTTTTTCATCCAGAAGGCCAAAGGCAAAGCTTTCTTCAAAAACCACTATGGAATAAACAGCCCTCAGAAGACAATGCAGGCTTTCCATGTACAAGGTCATGAGCAGAATTACAGGACAATTATTACATCCTGGAAAACTTTACTAAAATAGAATAATATCACTGTGATAAATAAAAAAAAAAAAATTAAGACAGACAAGACAACACTCAGAATGAATTTCTTAAACTGTTCTCAACTTTTCACCAGTGCCACTGATGCAATACTCCACCACCATACACACACCCAAACAGGTTAAACGAAAATCAAGTGCCAACTTTGGTTGAGACAACCAAATAAATGCCTTTATGTATGACTGAGCCCAAGGTAGTTGGCAGCACCCACTTGGGTGTGAAAACACTGTAAAAGCCATGACAGGCGGATAAGGAAAACTTACTTTGCTCTGGACAGTGTATCAGATCAACACTGTCACACTTCCAAACATCAGTTGGCTTACAGCAACCTGCTGTATTTGATTTATAAAAGCAATTACACTTAATGTAAGAACAGAAAGTATTTAAAACCTTAAGCATGTGGACATTTGTTTTACTTTATTTTGGTTTTCCTTGTCTGGACCCTCTAGAACCACACATAGTCAAGAGCTGACTGAACAAAAATGTGTTTTCTAATGTTAAGATTTCTACCATAATCACAGTGTATCACACAAACAAGGAAGGCAACCCAGGTGAGTAGGCCTTGTGGTTTTTAAGGCTTAGCACCTACAGCTACATTTTGTTCAGCTTTCTGAAGCAGCTGTTTACTTACTGCCAACATTTGCTTGCATTTCTTATACTTCTCTGTTTTCTCAGCAATCTCTTTATTCATTTCACGCACTTGCTCCTTTACCACGGATTCCGAAACTATTTCAGATGAAATGGGGCTAACTGCAAACATTGAAGAAAAAAACAACGCTGATTTTTTTTGTTCCATAAAGTTTGTGCAAGAGAGATGACAGCCCAAATCTGAGTGCATCAAAAACAGAGTGCTCTATGTTATGTAAACCAAAGATAATCATTGTAACATTAGCAACCGTACTGGCAAGTCTGTGTTCAGTTCTCTCACACTGAGAGAAGATCAACATAAATACACACGTATGTAGTGCTCTCCCAAGAAAACAAAGTAAACACCAAAATATATATGCTATCATTCTAACTCTATCACTCTATTCTCACATAAAAACATGGAAGTACCTCAGCAAACTACTTCATCACACACTACTGCTGAGCTTGCTGGGATTGTATGTTTTAAGAAACGCTTGAATTTAATTTTGACAGAAGGAAACTGATAGAAATGACAACCTTTGGTCTTTAGAGAGCAAGAATCTGTCAGTTATAAAATAACACAGAAAAAGCTAATCAGCATTTTTTGGCATTTATCAGTTTAAACTGAATGATAAAATCAAAGAATGGTTTGGGCTAGAAGGGACCTTAAAGATCCTCTAGCTCCAATCCCCCTGCCACAGGCAGGGACACCTTCTGCTGCACCATGCTCAGAACCCCATCCAACCTGGCCTTAAACACCCCTTAAACACATGGATGGGGCATTCATAACTCCTTTGGGAAGCCTGTTCCAATCCCTCACAGTGAAGGATTTCTTCTTTAGTTTTAACCTATTACATATTGAAGTTTTAGAGTATTATTTCTGCAATAACTTATTAGTTCATATTAATTAAATAATAATAATAATAATAATAATAATAATAATAATAATAATAATAATTTTTTAAAAAACAAACACTACTCCTAAATTCATTAATACAGTCAGTAGACTTGAGCTTGCCATCACATAATCAGAACTTTTCAGCAAGTTGATTTTACAGTAGAATGTTGTAGTGGATAGTCATAATAACATGACTGCAAAATGACTGTGCTATTATACTCAAACTGAAAATCTGAGTAAGATTTTTTTAAAATAAACTGTTCCTCAGCATTGCAAAAGCATCTCTGTTAACCATGAAGCAGAATCTCAAGAGTTCAGTTCTACTGACATCAGTAAATAGCAACTAAACTGACACATGAACTTATTTATGAATGTTACCACTTGGTAAGAGACAAAATATTTAACTCAATCTTCACATCTCTAATTAATACTTTAATTAAATAGAACAAGTCCACCTATTTTATAATACAAATACTATTAGTGACTATTAGTTCACATAGACAACACTTTCAGGCTTATAAAGACAGACAAAATTTAAGCTGTTGATACCTGGAGATGCAGACAACTTTTTGTCTGTAAGGATGGCAGTAGCTGTCTCAATGTTAGATGCATCTGTCAGTTTCTGTTGATGCCCTGCAGTTTTCTTTGTGAAAAGAAATTTTGTTTTGGTGCTTGATTAAATGAAAGTCAAAGCACAAAGAAATGTATCTTGCAAAATGTATCATTTGCTCCAAAATTAGACAGAACCACTCATTTAAACAGTAGGTAATAATAATAAATATACAAAAACATTTAATTCTACTGATGACTGAAATTGCTTCAGACTATGATTTTTATCATCTTACTTGACGAAGGTCCTTTTCCCTAAAAAGAATAATTTCTAAGCAAATTATTAAAAAAATCTCATTTTCTAGAGAGTATCAGTTACACTTGAATTCATTAGCCGAAATCTCATACTTCATTAGAAAAATAGGGTTTGTATCAGGAATGTCTACTGGACCTCTGGTGCGAAAGCAATGAAATTTGATGTTTGCTTTAAGATGTAAAACATTGCCAAAGATAAAGATTTTTAAGGAAAAGCCATAGATGTTCTGATATAACACCTCATTCACCATTGACCTTCTGGATGAGAAGATGACCTTTTTATGCAATGTTCTGTGGATAAGAGAAATACTTAAGTCTGGTTTTCTTAAGAATTCATATTTGTACATCTTGCCTTTGAGCATAGGCCTTTTCCCTGTTTGATCTCCTCTCCAACTCTAATTTTTACAAAATTCTAAAGAATTCTGCTCTTAAATCTGTTTGAAGTCGGCTGACAGGTTCAGTTACTAGGTGGCCTAAGACCTGTATCATCATTGAAAAAGATTCATTTATTCATGAAACAGATCTTGGAGGAGTGGTAAGATTACAAAATACATATGGAATACAATTCCATACTGTGTTGAGACTTCCTCCCCACCTGGCTTTTAAATCCTACTTCAAGTTCTCCGTTTCCCCCACTTTTGGGCTTGGGTTTTTTTGTTGGGCTTTCTTGTGATGGTACTGGATATAGGCAGTAATTATGGATTTTCATACCTTCAGTTTCAAAATTCTTCCTTGAACAACATAATGCTTATTACAATGCTTATCCAAACTCCACTGGGCTTCTACACCAGCTACTATAAATTCTATGCATGATTTGGACAACTACCTAAGAAGAATCATAGAAGTAATTTCACAAATAGTTTTGTGAAAGAAAATGGTAAAGAGTCATTGCTTATCACACATTTTAATCCTTTCTGAAAGCATTAGTTTCCACAGAAGGAAATTAAACTGCTGTTGAAATGTTACCAAAAAAGCAAGTGCAATTTATCTCATTCTACTTACAGCCTGTTCTGTAAACTTGTTTACTTGTTTTTGAAGTTTTTGACATTCTTTGAATTTTTCCTTGTAATGGTCAGCAGCCATTTGTAGACGAAGCTTCAGATCTTCAACTTCTCTGCGTAGTTCCTGCTCCACTGCATTTGAAGCTTCCTTAAAAAAAAAATTGAAACTGTTCTTCCTTTTGTTCAAATACCACTATTTCCCAAAAAGTCTTTTGTCAATTAAAAAAACGTAATGCTCCATGTAAGCACTGAAGCTCCTATTTTCTTTGTGGGAAAGAAAGGAATAGCACAAGCAGTAGAGCACAGAGAGAGACAGAAAATGTGCTGAACTTCATTCCAAGCAGGACACACTGATGGATGTAAAAAGGTGTTGGTATAATACCAGAGGCAGGTAAAGGAGATTCTTCTTTTATGGGGTCATTAATGTGTACCTAAATTCTGAATGTATGGGAAAAGTCTGAACACCTTCCAGAGGGTGATCCAGCTATCCTACAGTCAAGTATAGCCACAGAGCAAAAGCACACAGTCCACAACTATTCCCTCACACTCCAGATTTCACCTGGGAGTGGTTCTACTGGGCCACAACACTGATACACAAGCCACACAAACCACATCCAGCAGCCAGGCTCAGGCCATGCTCAGATACTTCCTGGTAAATTGAGGCATTCAGATGACTCGCTACTTCTTTCATGATACATTTCAAAACACACTCTATACAAGTGAAACTCTGAGAGAAAATAACATGCAATCCTTTGACATTTTAAATATAATAGTTCTTTTGGGTGCGATAATATTACAGTATTATTTTAACTGTGTTCAGCTCAATATATTTTCTTCTAACAGTTACACCAACATAGTAATCCTAGTAGCAAATAAATGCAATACAGTTGCAGTCACTGAAGATCCTTGATAAAGCTCACATTAATCAAAAAGATGAAACATATATTAGCTCACTATATTTTTATCCAAGACTCAGGTCAAGGCAATTTCCATTACAGTAATGTTTTTGTACTTGTAAGTACTTAAAGCAAATTAACTTTGATCACAAACATTGGAAGGACTTACAAGAATTCAGAGAGAATCTATCGATGAGAAAAGAACATTATAAAACAACTCGTGTTTCTACCAATACATTTTCTTATTTGAATGAATTTTTAATGCTACTGTGGCTCACTTAACAGAATTAAGACAGGGACAGGATTCAAAATAATGTAAGATAGTTACTGCATTATTTTGTGAAAATAATGTGGGGAGAAGTAGATGTGATTAATAGCAGAAACCTCCTTTCTGACCAAACTTCCAAATGAGCTAACATGCACTTGATTTAAGGTAATATATTGAGTGCTGAAAGAGAATTTTGATAATTATTCACTAATCATCCAGAAACCTATTTTCAGTAAAGTTTCAGTAAAGGTTTTATAAATATAGATTACTGACCTGTTCATTTTTCAGAGCTGTGATTTTTATGAGTTCAGCTAAAGCTTCAGCAAGTTGCTTTTTGAATTTTTCATTTTCCAGACGTGCACTGTGAAGATCTGCCATTGTTTTATCCCGCACGTTTACCGCATCACTCAGCTCTTTTGACATTAGAACAGCTTCTTGTTTGCTAGCCTGAATTTGATCTTCGGCTTTCCGAAGCTGCTCTTTCAAAATACTTGCCTCATCCTAGGAAAGAGAAGAGATGGAAGAGAATTCACCATTTTTCAACTCAAAGCTTAAATAGAGGTTGGTATAGGGATTAGAAATATCTGAAAGAAAAACCAAGTTTTCCTTGTGGCTTTAGCAAAACTATTATATCAAGAAGTCAATTCAGAGTACTGAACAAGTACAGAAGTACTATTTCCCACACTTGTCTTCTTTGCCAGCAATGATGTGCCAATTTATTTCACTATGAAATAAAGGCAAACAGTTTTCCACATCTATGTTCTTATCACTGTAGAACTCCAGCAAGAGAAGCAAAGTTCATCCCACAGAAACACACTGAAGGTAACAACAGAGCAAGAGGTTTTACAGTGCTGACAACTGGCTGATGTAAAACACTTTAAAGCAGCTTTGGGATGTTTTTCTCACAGCTCTTTTCCCAAACTCTCGTACAACAAGCTTTCCAGAGGAAAGAGAGAACACATAGTAATGAAGAGCAAGCTGCAGCATGCAGTACTAAGCACACAGAGCAACCCAAGAGCCAACTGACCAAGCTGAACTACCAGCCTCTCACTCCTCAGAGAAAGCCAGGATTACAAAAAACAATTTAATTTTTTCTTCAAAAAAAAGGAATAGTAATACATTTTGTAATAATTTATGAAGATGGATAGACAAGTAAATGCCCTGAAGTCCTGTCTCCTAGCTACTTTGACAGCACATGATACACTGGTAACAGATTTCAGTAAATATCTGCAGTTTCACAGAAACATCAAAAGCACTTTAAGATTAATAGATGACATAAAAGTTTGGTTGCTTCAGTACTGATACATATCCACTCCCTTCAAAATAAAACACAGTAGTAGTTTAACACACTCAGAAACAAAACAGCAGAAAAGAGACTAAAATAAGATATAACTTAAAACAAGATAATATGCCCTTTTTAAACTCTATGTCCATCCTCAACAGCACTACTTTTCCACTTAAATAATATAATCATAACTCATATTACTTTAAAACAATTTCTAGTCTTCGGAGATCCAAGCTGCTTTTCTCTGAGAAGACTGGCAAGATACACAAGAAAGATGCCAGCATATCTGACTTTCCCATGCTGGCCACAAAGGCTATATGTAAACTGACTCTCTAATATGGATGAAGAGCACATTTGGGAAGCAAAACTCCCAGTCAATTTCATTATTTCCTATCACACCGTAGATCAGAAAACAACCTCAGGGCACAGAAACTGCATTCCTTTTGGATGAAATGGAACAGGATGATGCACATCATGAGAAAAAAACATCCAGTGGTTATTCTATTGTGGGTTTAGCTGAATGCCAGGTGCCCACCAAAGTCACTCCACCATTCCCCTCCTCAGCTGGACAAGGGGGAGAATATAACAAAAGGTTTGTGGGTTATCATGAGGATGGGGAGAGATCACTTAGCAATTACTGTCATGGGCAAAACTAGACTCAACTTGGGGGGAAAATTAATCTAATTTAAATTAATCTAACCAGTCAAATCAGAATAGGATAATGAGAAATAAAACCAATCTAACACATCCAGACCCCAACCTCTCTTTTCAGGTTCAACTTCACTCCCAGATTCTGTCTCCTCTCCTCCAGCAGCATAGCCAGGATGAAGAATGAAGGCTGCAGTCAGTTCATCACACATCACTGCTATCCCTTCCTCCTCAGGGGGAGAACTCCTCACTCTCCTCCTCTGCTCCAGTGTGGGGTCCCTGCCATGGGAGACACTCCTCTAGAAACTTCTCCAACGTGCATCCATCCCACAGGCTGCAGTTCTGCATGAACTGTTCCAGTGTAGGATCCCATCCATGGGATGCAGTCCTTCAGAACAGACAGCTCCAGCATGGGTCCCCTGTGGGGTCACAAGTCCTGCCAAAAAACCTGCTCCAGTGCAGGCTTCCCACAGTCACAGCTTCCTTCAGGCACATCCACCTTATCCGGCACAGGGTCCTCCACGAGGCAGCCTGTCTCACCATGATCTTAACCATGGGCTGCACAGGAATCCCTACTCCAGCACCTGGAACCTTTTCCCCTCCTTCACTGACCCTGATGTCTGCAGAGTTCCTTCTCTCATGTTCTCACTCTTCTCAGCTGCAATTCCTCTCACTCAGTTTTCCCCTCTCCCACACCCTCCTTTAATCTATTATCTCAGAGGTGTTACCATCGTCACCCACAGGCTCAGCCTTGGCCAGTGGTGGGTCCACCTTGCAGACTGCTGGCATTGGCCCTGTCAGGCAGTGGCTGGCAGCGTCAGGGGAAACTTCTGGCAGCTTCTCACAGAAGCCACTCCACTACCAAAACCAACAAAGGTATCCATAGCACCCAAACTAAGTCTGAAATAACCCCATGTGGACCATGGACAGCATAAATATGAGTTCTTCAGCAATTTCACTCTCCTGATACACCACACAGCTTGATAACCACAGGGCTGTAAGGCACCTCTTCCTTCGAGACCCTACTGTCACTGAAGAGCTTGCAGTCAGCACTGTAGCTTGATGGTACATTCATCTAACAAGCCCTTCAGCAGTCATTCCATGTCCCCTCTTATCTTCTCCATCACCCTTTACAGTCTCAACACAACTACATTACAAACTTTTTCCTCAACTTACTTTCCTTTTTCATGAAGCTAAAAGCAACGCAGGAGCACACCACTTTTACTGAACTCAAAAATTACCTTTTCACACATAGTTAATCTCGGTTCATCATGTGAGACCTTGACAAGCTCAAAAGGTGCAAAACTAGAACAGATCTCAGTCTTTTCACCATTTTCTGCATCTACAGAGAACACCATAATCCTCATGCCTCTTAGCCTATACCCTGGTAATTTCAACTTCCTCCTTTCTCTTGCCAAGCAAATACAACAATAGATATGTTTATTCGCATCAGGCCAATTATATTAGTACTGCTTACCTTGTGTGATGAAGAGTGCAAAAAAGCTTTCTTCATATTTTCTTTCTCAGCTATTAAGAGCTGTAATCTGCCAACCTCCTCTTTATAATACGATATCATGTTTTCTTTGTTTGCATCCAAATTCTTAAACGTCTGGATTTCTTTTACTAGTTTGGTGTTTTCTATTTCTGTATTCTTCAAGTGTATCTGCAATGATGCTAAAACATGTCAAACTTCTTCCACGTTAGGAGAACTACTGTTCACCTGTCTATTTATGTGCTCACTAAATTCTAATATATTCTAACTTGAGGCAGATTAGAACCAGTAAAGAGAAAAATTAAACATTTGATATTATCACTGCCCTCCAGCCCAAACTTTCTGGCTGGAATTCTTTCAGCATGGTCACCTAACAACAGCACCACTCTACAGCTAGAAGTTCAAGCCCTAATTTCTCTCCACATCAAATTAAGTTATTCAGGACTCACTCCTCTCTTCACAAATGCTGGACAACTAAGGACTAGCAAAAGAGAAATTACTCAAAGAAAACTAAAGAAAAGTTAAACTTCTAGCAGTAACTGCCCACAGACATCTAAGCAAGCAAGTCTACATCAGGAAAATTAATTTTCAATGACAGCAAACTACTTTCAACAACTCTACCTACAATAATGCAAAATGGCTCCTACACTCAAGTGTTTTCCACTCAGACCAGAAGATCTGTGTTATTTACAAAGGGATTCCATGCTTGTAAAAGATGCTTTGAAATTTTATAATCTAGGAACAGAAATAATCTTTTAAATACACTTGATCTGTTTCACACAACCTAAGGAGTTCAAGTTTTTTCTGCTTTGGGGGCAGGAAGGCTGGCAGTGTATTATATTCTATATATGGGTGTATTTCAATACCAGCAAAAGAAATCAGCCAAGCTAGTAAAAACCAATGCAATAGAGAACCTACTAAAGCTTCTCAGTGCTATACACAAGGCTCAAGAAGAGGGATTTAGAAAACAAAGTCTGCAGAGAGAAGTTGAATGACTAGGAAGTATTTTAGTTGTGAAAAAGTCTGTTAAAGATGATCAGTTACTGGGTGATGCACTGTATAACTAAAGAATTTTCTCACTGGAATCTATTATTTTTTGTTACTGTGTCTGAGCTTTAACAATTTGGTGATTGATTCTCCTTCTTAAAGACCTTTTTATACCATGGTTGAATTCAGATGCTGTTTTGCTCATTCATTTTTATATGAGAACATCTATAACTATCTTAAAGATATGTTCACAGAAGTTACCCATTTCCTTTTTTCCTTAAAAAATTCAATTTATTAGGCTTCTCCATAAAACATTATTACCTTTATTTCAAACCACTTCATTCCAGTGTATACAGGTACAAGTAATAAAATTACCTTATAAAGTTCTTTTTCATCCTTTTCTGTCTTTAACACACATTCAAGTTGTTCCTTCTCAAGCATCACTTTCTTCAGTTTATCCTTCAGACTAAAACATTGAAAAATTAATGGTAGAGAACTATTAATACAGAAAATCCACACATAATTTGTTAGTATAAAACAACACCTTGGGGAAAAAAAAGTAAAATAAGGAAGGTAAGGAACGAAAGTCTAAGTACCTGTCTAACTCAGTTTCTTTTGCAATGGCTTTCTGAGTAACAGTCATGATATCTTCTTCAAGCTGGAGGACTTTTGAAGCAGCCTCATCATGCTTCTTCTTCAAATCATTATTTTCCCTTTTTAAAGCTTCTGATGTTTGAATATTATCCTTTAAAAAAATGCAAATATATGTTATTTAAGAATGTGATTCTTCAGAAGTAAAACATGCTGTTTGAATTATTGCCAAAATATGGCCATTAAATTTCTTCTCTTCCTTAAAATGTATAACAAACCCATTTCAAGTATATATAAATAAATATATATTGAATATTGCTATGCAGTTCATATATTAATAAGAGCTCAATAAGGAGTCTGTTTGGGTGCAAGCATTCAGTTACTCAGAGCATACCAAAGACTTCAGAGTACAGGATGAACACATTATTTCCTATCTTCTGCCTATTTATATTTGGCAAACAAACCACTGACTGTGTAGCTTAGAAAACAAAGAACTTTCATTCCTCTTTGCACCTACTTTTACTTTAAAAGAAGAGCTTACTTTTCTTCCAGACAGTTACACTAAAGAAGCAAGCCATAGGAAAGACAGGGCAAAGGATAAACAAAACAAAACAAAATTGTGATTTAGAGCTGGTTACTACATGACATTCTCCTAGCTAGAACATATAGAAGGTCTCACAAAGCTCAAGGAAGCTCATGCAACCATTGTACGAATTATGTCTTAGATATTGGAAGCTGAAACAGAGGACGATGACAATACCCAAAATGGATGCCTTTGTCAGAAAACTGACAAATACAAGATGGGAAACCACTTTAACTATTGCATGCATTCATTATCTAATTACAGTAATGTCCATACTGTTCTAAGGCAGTGAACAGCTGAATGCCATCTCCACCACTGCAAAACATCCATTTGAAATCAGGCTATCTTAAAAAAGCCTGAAAATGTTTTTTTTCAACATCTTGGAAAAAAAAAAAAATGGCACTAAAGTAACACTAAAGTAGATGACACATACTGAGATAATATGCCATTTTTTTCTTATATCAAAACATGATAAAGCTCAGCTTATTATCAACCATGACAGTGATATGAATCAAAGTGTAGAACAATGTCAAGACAGACTGACCAACATACCTCACTACAGCACGACTTAGGAGTGCTTGAGTAAAGACAACTAAGGTACAAGTTGTCTTTCTGACCTAGATTTGGAAGATTAAAGCACTACTTTATCTATTCATTTTTAAACAAAGCTCAATGCCCTGAAATAACAAGACTGTACTGTTACATCAAGAGAAACACATCAGCCAGACTTTATGAAGAACCCCTACTGGCCAGATTCCAACCTAACAAACAATGTTTTAAGTACAATAAAATATAATGAGGACTGTTTGTAGTCATTAATTGTCAAGATACACTGTTCACAAGTATAATTAAGCCCAACTTTTACAAGCAACTAAACAGAAGTTTGAGCATTATGATTTTTTGGGGGGGGAGGTTTGAGGGGTTGGCAGTATTGAATTGAGGAGTGGCAAATGTATCTGATGACTCACTCACTTGCTACACACTCAACCAGCATGTAGATTTTAATTTTTGTTATATACACTATATAAAAGAAAAGGACTAATATATTCCAACTATTTAAACTCTAAATGGCTTTCTTATGTCCTAATAAAAAAAAAAAAACAACAAGGGATCATGAATGTGCCATTTTTTTTAAAAAAACAGCATTGGAGAAGATAACCCACAACTTTCATAAGGTCTTTATTTTTGAAGAGCTATCAGTTTCCTGCAACCAAAAATATACATACTTGGTGTAAAAAGGGCAGGATATTTTAATTAAAGTCAGTATTCCAAGTAAAACTTGCTATATAACCAGCAGCAACAACACATTCTGTAACTGCTTGTCCTCCCCTAGTGCAGTGGAGACTAATTACTTGCCCCTGTTTTGAAAGCCTAGTATAGTAAAAAGTCTATTTCAATGCATATCTGTGTTTTCTCTAAACACCACTTCGGTATAACTGTAACTGTTGTAACCCAAGTGCCTTCAAAAGAATTTAATCTGATACATTATATATACAAACTGTACAAACAGTTCAAACAGGCTGCCAAAGGTAACATATATTAAAAGGCATTAATAGCCTGAAAAAAATTCTCTCCACAAACAGCATTACAATTGATGCTGCTTTGCTAGTTATTCTAAAGGGACATGGTACTAAAATGTAAAAGTTCCATACTTAACAGATTCTCACCTAATAAACTTGTTTAGATACAACTAAAGCCTACAGTTTTTAAAGAAAAAAAAAAAAAAAAAAAAGGATTAATTTCTAGAGAGGACTTGTTATTTTACAGAATTCTTAGCAATTCAATTTGGATGCAGCAATCCCTAGTCCCATACACTGTTTACAGTGGTTTCAAAATGTGTAAAATTTAAAATGAGTACTCTTAGACTATTTTACAGGTAAAGTCAACTGTGTTTAGAAGGAATCTAAAGGGGAAGAATATAATAAACACATCAACTAAATGTACAACCCCTCTTCCAAGAAAGATAATTACTTTCTGTAATCATTGCTTTAATTCATTTATGTTATCTGGTACAAGTACCAATATATATATATTTTCTTCCACCTTCTTAACAGAGGAATAAAAAAAGCATTGCAAGAGCACGAATCATTTTAATGAACTGGTTTAAAAACACACAACAATTTTAAAGTTATTTTTTATCCAGTTACAAATGCAGCTCCCCCGTCTCCTTCCCTAGAACTGCAACAGCAATAAGGGTGGAAGTGGGAAGCAGACTGCACCACAAGGGTCAAGAGTAAGCAACCAGAAAATACTTAAACCAGCTTCACTGCTGCAAAAGAAGTTATCAAAACAAAAATTACTAGGAGTCTCATTAGTAAAATGAAACAATGACAAAAATTCAATGAGTTTTCAAGTGAATTTCCCTAGAAACAAAATTCCACTTTGAAAATCTTGATGTACCTTCATATAGGGAACAAGAATATGGGGGTTCCAAAATCTTTACTGCTATTCTAAAATGGCAGAAGATTTAAGACTGATTATTTTTTAAATAATTTTACTGTAATTTCATGCAACACTGTCCTCACAAAGCTATTATAAGCTCTACCTAAAGGATATGCAAAGATCATGCCTGGGTTTATCTGTGAAACACGCTTAAAATCCACTTAATAAATAAATTCCCGCTGCAAAAGGAATAATAATCTTTCATGTGAGAATGGAACAGCCATAATGTTTCTAAATTCTCATAAGAGAAAATCATGGCAAAAATCCACACTTTCAACAATGAAGAACAGCAGGCTTTCCCTACTTATTTCTTACTTCTAATGGATTTTTACAACAGCAGTAAAACATTGCTGAGCACAGTGTGGTTAATGGAATGGTACAGACATCCCTTCCTATGTTTAGCACATACAACACATTTTTCAAACATACTGAAGGTAGAAAGAGAGACAGCAGACAAAATAAAATACTTGAAAAATACAATCAAAGACTATTTCCAGACATGACACCCTGCAGTATGGCAATGGTCAGCATGGCTTTTTATGCTTCATCTTCCCTTTCCATAATATGTAGAACTCCCTACCAACCTTTTCAAAAGCATCCCACACCTAAAGCATTCACCTTTGATTAACTGCTAGTATCTGCAGCCTTTTTTTACTTTTTAGAGAACGCATACACTGTAATGAAAGGAGGGTAAAAAGTTAAAAATGAGCTATGCAGCTCACACTGGTCAAATCACTAAATACAAGGCAATCTATTTAAAAACAAAAATGAAAAACAAACAAACAAAAAAAGCAGCAACGCCTTTCAGCTGGATTGATTTATCTGGATGTAATTTAATGTCAGAGGAACCATTATCCTTGATATACTAGAGAACTTAGAGGGTTTAGATCAATTATCTGTGGGACCCTTTTCTTTATCCCACTGACATCAGCAGTTCCAACAGAATCATGTGGAACACTTGGCTGACATCATACTCTGTTTAAAGGACCTCTGAGTCCTTTAAATGATGAACACAACATAGCACCATTGCAGCCAGTGCAAAATCTGCCCATAACACGACATGAAAGTTCTGAAAGGAAACCTCAAGTTTTAATTTTTCTTTCTAAAAAAATTTAAGCATTCAGTTAAGTAAAACAGAAAACCAAGTCCAAATACACTCAATGACATTAAGCTTTTATCCTCATGACTTGTAATAGAAATACTGCTCTAAAAAACAGTGCAGCCAGTCTATTTCGAATATCTAAGATGTCACAGAGGTAGCACTTTAACTAACATCATAAAAGTGATCAAAACTACAACAGTAAGGTCTGAGTCTGTAAGAGTTCATCTAAGTTACATCAGTCACTCAATTACTGTCATGAAAATTACAAACATGTAAGTTTTTGCAGGAGGCAGCTGAAGCATTTACACACACTATGATTTTGCAGCATGTACTTACATGTCAGAATTTTAATTTCTTAAAACATGCTATAATTTCACTACAAGCTATTGATTTTGCAAAATCATTTTCATTAATACATAATTTGAATTGTAAAATATCTCAATTTACTATTTAATTTTCCAGTGAAATAATTTTCAATTGCCCAGTTCAAGAAATATTAATATACAGAACAGTCAAAAAAAACATGAAACAGGGTTTTCTCTTCATATTGTGTTTATTGTACCCAAGAGTGCTGTAATTGCTGGTACCAACCTGAGCAAATCCAGAGTGTTTAATTTGTGTCTAAAAATTAAATGAAACTGTGGGGAGGTTTGCTTTTTGAGCTGGGGGGCAGTTTTTTGGTTGCTGTTTGGGTTTTTGCCTTTTGGACCGTTTGTTGTTACTTAATTTTTGGGGATTTTTTTCCTAAAACAATGCATCTTCCTGACCATCACATTTTCACACATGCAGCTCACATGAACAGAGACTGGTCTAAAGAGAGACTGAAAAAACAATTGATTCACTTACTTCTATGCACACAGGCCGAATCGGGCACTTGTGCTGCTTACTCATACTGCTGACATATCACACTGCGTAACAGTGGATGGTTTTTTCACCATCTAAACAGAGAAACTCTCCTCATTAAATGACATCGAAAGCCAGCTTAAATGAATCCCTGGTATTTGAATAAAGTTCTCCAATAAATAAAGCTACTGTGCAAGTAGAACCTGTCAGCAGAATGTGAATTTACACAGATGCCTTATTAAAATTTCCCATCAGACAGATGAATAAGCCCACTTTTAAGAAGTTAAATGGGAAACTAAATTTACAAAAAGCATGAAAGAACAAGTTTATCAAGTCAGTAAATTCACTTCTGCCTCAATTTATGCCAGCATCATAACAGCAACACTAAGCAAACATTCACAAGATCAAAGGATGAACAGGCAGTCCTCAAATTCATTGCTTCTGACTCAAGCTAAACTCAGGAACTACTGCCAGAGGAGTATGACTTGTCACCACTGTCACATTAAAGCAATCAGTTCAGAAGTGCCTTCTTCCCACTAGAGGGAGACCAATGACTGCAAAAGCATCTTCTGCAAGCTCTGCTCTCTGCAAGAGCACAAAACCAGTATTCAAAAAATTGAATGGTTGCAGAGTATCAAAGGAATGACCAATGAAAGACACACAATGACTACTACATGCTTCTCTTCTTCACCACAGTAATACTGAATCTTAAAACAGTAGGGAAGTGCACTGCTGCCACAGACCTTACACACAGTTTAATCATACACAAAATACAAAGACCAAAAAGCAAGCATTCTTATTATGTACAAAGCTCTATACGTTTTATGTTTATAATATCTAAAGTAGAGATTAGAGATACTTATATTGTTGTTTTCTAAATAAAAACGCACTAAGCTTTTGTTATTTTTTTTTTTAAAAGTTTGTTTCCCTCAATTTTGAAAAAAGCAAAACATATTCAGCTAAAAGCAACATAATAATGTTATTCAACACACTGATTATGTACCAGTTTACAAAAGTAAACCAAAGGAAAAGTTGAAATATTAAAAGCAACCTGAAACAGTTCTGGTAACCATGTATAATGTGCCATCTTCTTAGCAAAATAATCATAGCATGTAGCTACATCATTATTTTAACAGTGTTATATTGCTAGAGTTGCAAGGTATATATGTAGCATGATCCTAAGTAAAAGTATGCTACCAGGGAACACCACCCTAGTAAAAACAGATTAACTCTGAAACACTAACAGAAGGTTGTAAGAAAAAGATGTGACATTTCTGAAACATTTCCAATAATTTCACATTTACTCTCAATTCCCACATAGAGTAGTAACAGATTAAGTTAAATCTTCACACTCAGTAAGAACCATTTTAATGTCATCTGGGGGAAAAAAAAGTAGGAATGGTTTAAATGACATGGAAACTGCTGAAAAGGAATACTATGTTTTCCTCTAACTGAAAATATAGCAAGCCTATGGCAAGCCCTGTTCAAAAGGCAAAAAGAGGGGGGCAGGAAATTTTCATGCTGAGGGCAGGAAAAGGAAAGCCCACTTACACCCTCTCTACACTGATTTTGTCAGTACAACTACACACTGCATTAAGCAGGTCTTGGATAAGAGGAAAAAGATCAACCTAAAAGAAAAAAAGACTGAATTTGTCCCTCATCTTACAATATCTCAAGCCTTGCCAGGGTGGGGTTATTAACACAACTTAGTGGTAATAAACCGTAAGTACACACTAGAAAAGTGGGGCTGGAGAGCATGTTCCCTGTGAGTGCAAACACTGACTAATGTCTAACTGTGTGCCTTGCAAATATTTATTTTTTTTCTGTGATGGTGGTAACGACAACAAGAAAAAATACTGTCTGCAGAATCATTCATGTGTTGAATACAAGTATTTTTTATTAATGTGATAAAGCACTAAAAAAATTAACCAAATCTAAAAAACTGAAAGCCTTTAGGGATGAGTAGTGACTTACAGTGCAATAACATGTAACAAGCAAATATGTTTCAAGAACTCTAATAGCACCTTATAACTTTATGTCTTGAATGCATTTATTCCTCCTACCTCTGGCAGGAAATGACATGGCTACCTTGTAAGAAGGCAACACAAAACTGTTTATCTCCTGAACAGCAAGGGCAACCAAAGTCTGTAGTCCACTGCAGACATTAATTTCAAGTGTCACAAACACAGGAACTCTATTTGTAAAACTCAAAAAATGGGAATCTTTTCAATACCTGAAAACATGCATAGAGCCCAACAGTCAAGCTTCATGGACAACTGATTGTATTACACCTGAATAGATTGTTCAGTATGCTGTGTTCTTAAGAGATTGATCTACCTTTAGCTTATCTCTTCCTAATATTTTCCCCAACCACTTACAAAATACCCCAGTTTGACAAAAAGCAGATGGAGAAGACACCAGTTCCACTGCCCAAAATTCTGTAAGAGTAACTAAATGTAAAGAGAGATTATTCAATCAGAAGTAGCAGGGAAACACTGATTTGGATTAGCTGTGGCACTGTCATGTCTACAACTATCCTGGCTATTTTAAGAAAGCAATGCTTCTACAGAAGAATTTCTCAATGATCCAAACTATTTCTGAAAATAAAGTATTAATAAAAATCAACACCAAAAAGAATAAAATAGTCTAAAGGCATATGAATAAATATTAATAAAGAGGGGATTCAAAGAGAACTGCTTTTTAAGGAAACATTTTCGTATTAGGAACTTGGAGCTTTCCCATCTTCTATTTGTTATGCTTCACCAAAGTAACTTATGTACTACAACTCCTAACCACATCATCCACATTCTGTTCAACTTAATTACAAAAACATAACATAGCTCAACAATGGATTTGATCAAAAGATAAAAACACATGAGCTAAGACGCCCATATTACTTTCTCTGAAGAAACTAAGATTTTTAGAAATTAGGCAGATTGCCAAGTATTATATATCCAGGGGTTCATAACTCCAGGGCTCCCTCATCGCAATACAAATGTAGTAATTAAATATTAGTTGCCAATACATTGACAGCATGAAGAGTTCTGCAGTCAATTAGGATCAAATACATGTGTCTGTACAGACACATCCACTACCTTGGCACATGCATTACTGCCCTTTAAACACAGTGCTTTGTACTACTGTGGGTTTTTTGAGAGCCTTTCGCACGAGCAGAAATATACTGTGCACTTCCGGATAGAAGTACTTACAAAAACAAACAAGAAAAAAAAAACAAGAGACTGCACACAGGTTCAATGTAAATTAGCTTTACTTTTAACAGAAATAATTTTTTATCAGTTATAGCTGCCTTAAGCTACAAAGGCAATGACATCTCATAAATACAGAAATTATATTTTCTTATATAGGCTATTTTGTTTTATTAATTGTTGTTCATTAGACTAATATAACAGTATATTGTAAGATTTTTTTAAGTAGAATTCAAAAGAGTTAAACCTTTACCAAAGTTAAATATTTTTAAAAATACAATTTTTAAATCCATCACTTTAACTTTTTACTTATTTATGTATTAAAAGTTTGTAGAGCATAACTAATAATTCACGTGCATATGAAAAACGAGAAATAAAAGAAGAAAATAAAAGAAGAAGGAATAAAAAAGGAAATAACCATGATGCATGGTTAAAACAACCACTCAAAAGGTAAAAAACCCATAAGCCAAGCCAAAACAACCTTGCTCACACTAAGCACCTGTGAAAATTCTGCTGTTACAAGAAATACAAATACACTCTGATTACTTAGCACTTCAAAGATTATCCCCTGTAGTCTAATATAAAAACATCCAAGTTAATGCATTGCTTAGGTTTATTGCCAGTAACAACTATTCACATCACACAAAATGCACTAGATTATCTGGGGGCTGTGGTGGTCAGGACCTGTTTGTAAGTTGTTTGTTAATGCTCAGCTGGGGAGGGGGTGTTTTGTGCGGTTGTTTTGCTTGGACTTCTGGGTTTGGTTGATGCTTTATTTTTTAAGCAAGCCACAAGAAAAATAAAACCCAGATACTGAAATCCAACTGAGTGCTGTGTCACTGCTGCTCAGGAATTTTTAAATCAATGCATTAGCGTACTGTATGTATTCCCAACAAACATAAATGGCATAATCCCATGATACACACTGTCATATTTCATGTACTGGGGTGGGGAAGAATGGAGAGCAAGTCATCTTCAAGACTAGAGAGACACATATAAAGCATTGCTTATTAAAATTTCTGATGATTAAAAAGTTAACTTACTGCTCCTGATTTAGTAGATGTAGTACATGTTCACTTGATTTTCAGGAATAACACCTAATTTACATCGTGCATATACACAAACAAACACTTTTTCAACTCAGCAGATGTTTTATGTTTCGTTTTTTAAAAAAGTGAAAAACAGAACAGGACATAGAAATGTAAAATAAGACAGCAGCATCAAAGTCTTAAGAGACAAAAAAATAATTGCCTAAGTTAGAAAACCCCCACTGTATTTTAGCCAGGTGAAGAGCTTAGTCAGCTTTGAATCAGATATCTATTTGTAGCTAAAAATAAGTGAAAAGTTTGCCACACTGCATTCTCTCTTCATGAAAATACAAATCCAAAGCAGAACAAAAAAGGAGACAGAGAAAAATCACAAACCCAAACATTCCTGAAATTAATTTCCATTTGCTAAATTCTGATATATTAGAGGCAAAACTATTTTGGATTAGAGAAGTTCACTGTAAAATGTGAGAAAGTATTGAGACATTTTTGTTCCTACACAGTCTATGTGTATCCTTGCTTGACAGCAGTCAAAATCCCATTTCACTAATTGTTCTAAAATGGAATTGTAAAGCTAACATGGGTTGGAACTGACAATATTCCAAATATTTTTTTAAATAAGAGCCTCAAGTGACAATGAGAAGTATCTGTGTGGCTCATTCAGTTTTATCCACCAAACTTATGATCTGCACATTCATGAAACATGAATTTCTATTCTTCTCTCATTGATTTAAGCTAAGTCTCCCAGGCACATTGAATTAAAATAATTCTTTCACAGAAAAAACCTTTCTTCTAAACAACCATTCACTGTTCAAAAGTAAACTACAAAGCACTAACATTTTTAAGTTCTCTCAACAAATTCCTATGAAAGGTGTATGACACAGGACTGTTGACGTGTACATACTAGAAATAGTCTGTTAACAGCTGTCCACAGCTAAATTATATAGGTTTCATTACTTCAAATTTGCCCATGTCACCAACTCCCTCCCACATGTTTTTAATCTTCTCCTAAAAGTTGGGTTTTTTAGAAAGCAGCAGCTTAAAAATAGATTAGGTCCAACTTTTTGATGCCCTTTTTATAATATTAGATTTCCTCAGTATCACTTACAGAATTCCAAATTAAGCTGGCTTTGGATTAGACTACATTTACATTTTCTCTATTAATTAACACTTTAAACACATTTTTAGGTTTACGCTTCTTTTCTCTTTGAATTGTGAAATATTTTAAGAGAAGTCAGTTACTATTTTTCACTCTTTACGTACCTTGGCAGAAGTATTCTCTGTTGATCTTTGCTTTTTATACCAAAAATACTTACAATTTTCAGTAGACTGTGTTCTATGCAATTATTCCCTAAGGAGAGCTTTCTTTGAAAAGCTTTCTTCCATTTTAAATTAATCTAAGCAAACTTTAAATTATCAACTACTTTCCACTATGAATTCCACAGTTAAATATCAAACATCTGGTAACAGTTGTCATTGATTATCTTACCAAGCCTGGTACCAAAAGCCTTAAAAATTTTAGCCATTTTACGACATAAAAGGAATAGTGGCAGGAGGTTAATAGGAACTGACCTATTCTAGTGTAAATGTCTGTCTAACTGCTGAGGGGTTTTGATAGCTGATTTTCACACAATTTGACTGGTTCTTGAAAAAGCAGTAATACAGACATTATGAGTCAGCTATAATCAGTTAAACAACTAACCTTTTGCTCTGTTTGCAGCTGCTCACATCTCTGCTTTTCATGGTTAAGTTCTTTTTCCAGTTGTTCAACTTGATCTCTGAGTTGTGTTGTTTCCTTTTCCAGAACAGAAGTCACCTTTAACAGCTCTTCTTTTTCTTTTATAATTTTTTCAATTTTAAACTGAAAAAAAAAAAAAAATTACAAAGGGAGTTGGTAATTTTTTCCCCCTTCATTCTCATCAAACAATTGAATAACTAGTTACTACACTGTCTGAGCAGAAGAACAAATTGTGTGTTCCCTGGTTAGGTTATTACAGTTTTCCCCTTACTGTCAAATTTCTGAAGTTAAATTGCTTTTACTGCATAGTACCAGACTACCAATAAATAGCATACTTTGCAGTGTCCTGATTTATCCTCAAGTTTTTCTTCCTTAAATGAAATGCCTTTATTGTTCCCAAGTGACAGCAACTGTGGAAGAGCTAATTCTGATGATGGCAGCTTGGTGAATACATGACAGCTGACTGTAGAGACACACATTCTCTCTCTCTGAGAAATTTCTTGAGAAAAATGAATACGTACATACACCCCACCAACACCTGAAAAGTAAGCCCTGGAACACGAATTGTGCCCTTTCAATACTTAATGGGAGCTTATAAAAAAGACTGGCAGACTATCTAGTAGGGCCCATAGTAACAGAGAAAAGAGTGAAGGTTTTAAACTACAAAAGGATAGATTCAGATTATAGAGATAAGGAAGAAACTTTTATGATGAGGGTGGTGAAACACTAGAAAGGGTTGCCCTGAGAGGTGGTAGATGCAACATCCTTGGAAAAGTTGAGTGTCAGGCTGGATGGGGCTGTGAGCAATCTGATCTAGTTGAAGATGTCCCTACTCACTGCAGGGGGTTGGAGTAGATGTCATTATATGGCTCCTTCCAACCCAAACCATTCTACAGTTCTATGAACAAAGATCATAAAAAATACTTGAGAACTTCTATAATTTTAGTACTATGAGTAGATATCTGAAAAGCAAAAATATCCCAGATGTTATCTCCATACTAACTCTCTTATCCATAAATTTTGAAAACCATATATCAAATACATGTTCCTAGATGTGACTGAAAATTTGATAGAAACGTCTGATGGCAAGGTAAGGGAACTGCACTGAGCAATTTTCCAAGAAAAAACTTGAACAAAAGTTAGTTTGGGTTTCCCATTTGTTTGGGTTTAAACAGTGTTCAGCCTACAAACAGCAACAAGCAAATGTAAAACACCTTGACTCTGGATATAAGCACCTAAGTCTCACCACAAGGTGAGACTCCTCTCTCTAGCAAGGAACACAACACATAGAAAACTGCTTTAAAATAAAACAAGAGCTACTCTAATATACTTAGGCACCTGCAGGGCTCTTAACTGGGGCAAAAATAAAAGTATACTGGTTCCATAACTCTTTTTCCTTACAAGAAGCACCATTTCGCACAGAGTATCTTCCTGCCCTCCAGTTAGTCAGTGACTACAGATGTGAAAGATGGGTAATATCCACTCTTATGTTTCCCAGTCCATGCTTAGTTCTATACATTTTTACATCTTGGTTTACTTAACCTGCAAATGTTCTAACCTCAATCAAATACTACGGAACAAGCCAGAAATAGATACATTACAGAGACACATACAGGTCTTTTCCTACTAGTTTTTTATTCAGTATCTGTGATTGTACATATATAGTATAAAAAATAATAGAATTTTAAGAAGTTTTGTATCAAACCTCAAGAAGTCCAGCTTTTGTAGTCACCACTAACATATCAGAGTTTCCTTCATCTTCCATTGTGAGCAATTCTTCAACAGGAGAAGAGGTACGAAACTGGAAAGGTGTGCTTGCTCCACGGATTTCTCCTTTGTAAGTCACGTAACAGAACTGATAAAATTCTCCATCATCATTTGGTAGGTAGTATCCTATCAAAACAAATTCATATTTGAAGAAATATTCTACACAAGTTTACAGATCTCCCTCTGCAGACAGATTACCACATTGTTTGACTTAAAGATTTCATGCTATTTAGTAACCTTCATCCCCCAGCAATTTCTACTAGCATTTAAGACAAAGATGAAACAGTGTTAGGCATTAGCTGCTATATGTACACATCACCTCACATACATTAGGTAATAGCTGCTGTTTATACATTTAGGAAACAGATTCATTAGCAATCAGATGCCTTGAAGTTGCATCATGACCACATTATCATGTGACTGCTGTACATTCACAGAACAGAGATTAAGTCCTTTTTGTGGCCTTGAATTACCTACACAAGCAAATACAACAGAAAAAGACAAAATAATATGTAATGACAAGACATCTACAACTTCACCAGGTACCATTTGTACATAGGGTTTTGCTGTTACTGGTTTGGAGGGGAGAGGTTTTGTGGGACAAACATCTTTTTTTTTGCTATTTTTCAGTGCCAAAGCACAGAAATGCTCTGAATGGATGAAACCAGCTGAAAGGGAAGAACCTGAAGTTAAACTAAGAGCTTATTTTTTAAAATTGAAAAAATCTTTTCTAGATTTTAGAAAGGATAAATCCTCTTTCTTGAAGCTATGTAATGGTACACAGTGCAAGCAAATTATTTGAGAATAATTTCTGTGTTACTATCCAACTGAACTGTTGCCCATTAAGGCTTTAAGCCTCTTGCATGACTTGGATTCACAAAGTAACATTTATGAAGGCTAAAAATCTTTTTGAGAACTACTGACATTTTTACCTTTATTAGTATATTCAAGACCCATGCCTTACCTAATTTAATGGCATGAAAACCATCCAGTTTTATTCAGAGTACTTATTTTCTGATACTGTAGCCAGACTGACAGTGATACTAACATAATAAACCCTTACCCAGTCCAGCAGGTGATGTCAACCATTTCAGTTCTTATTTCACCACATTTCAATCTTCTCCCTTTCTAACTTTATCATTAAGTTTTCACCAACTTTTACTACAGATTCCTGGAAGTCTTTTCCCAGTACTCTTAGCTATCCTTCCTAGAAATAGTAAAACATTACATTTGCCATATAGACAGCACTTGTATCAAGAATTTTATGTTTCCATTAGTCATATACTTTATTAACAGTTGCTCAGGGAACAGTATCTGAATCTCAAAACATCAGGATTCATGCTTCTGGGCCTGGCTACACTTTCCTATATAGCGCTGTAGTTCAGTTTACCTGATTCAGTGCATAGGTAAGATGAAATTATGCAGAAATAAATGTAGAACAATCTACATTGCTGCTTCAGCACATTTTAATATTGGTTCAGACAACCTGATTTTAAAACTACTGAAAGTCTTTTTTTCTTGTTCTAACATGTACTGGAGAAACAGATTTCTGATTATCTTCTTCCAGCACACTTGATCACAAAAAAAAAAAAAAAAAACCAACCACATTTAACATGCTGCACAACATTTACTATTTAGCTCAGATAATTAAGCTCCTGTAAGCTCTACTGATCTCATCTCAGCAGCATTAAAATATCTTGCCAAACACAACCGGGAGGCTATTTGAATGGAGATTCGATCTGGGAGCTCTATAAAAGTGGAGATCTGTCAGGATGGAATGTAACAGATGGGGCAGAGATACTTGGTCTTTTCATGTGTGGTAAGATTTCTGCATACAAAGGACTGAATGGCATGAAGAGTTCTACTCTTCTAGATTCCTTTTAATTTCTGTCCAACCCAATTTCATTCATTCAGCAAACTCTGGTAACTGTAAAATAAACTAATGATTTCCTTCCAGTTTCTACAGAGCACACACAATTTTCAATCACCTTCAAGGTTATAAAATGGTTATCAGGTTGTAAGACCACGTGGATATGATCATCATTGAAAGCACCAGAAGAAAAAAAAGACCTGGCAAGAGAAAGAACTGAACTCAAAGCTATCACTATTTGCAGCTTTAATAAGACAACAAGATAATACAGTCATCATTTCAGGACTTCAATTATTTTATTTTTTTTTATTATGTTTTAAGCAAAACACACACATGAACAAAGACTAAGGCCAAATCTGGAAAGCAAAAAAGACGGTAAGACTTTACATAAAATTCTGTTTTGCAAGCAGAAAAGAATTAATTTAGTGGAGGTGCTCTTTCACATAAAATTTTGAATAAGTGTAGATTTTTGACATATGTCATATCCTGCAGCAACAAGTTCTGCATGTTGACTGTGTTATAAGAGTATCATCTCCACCTGCACTTTGAACTTGCCACTTGGTAGCTTACATCAATGGTTCCTATTTATTTGAACATATAGAATGGTTAATCCACTCATGCCATGGGTAGCTGATTTTAGAGACATCAGTCACTTCACATTATTTCCCTTTCCCAGCCTGAAAAACCTGGCAGAAGGAAGTCTGGAAGGCCACTTGGTCAGATTTCCCACTCAAGAGAATGTTGTCAGCACCTGAGATTACTGTGGCTGTAATGGCATACAGCTGTAAACAGCTGTATGGAATTCTCATCCTTCCCAACCAGGATACCTGGTCAAGAGCTGCACTACTCCCTCATGGTAAAAAAGCTCTTCCTCATATCAGACATAAACCTCCCACATCATAACCCACAGGCATTGTCCCTTTTTCTATTTAACAAGTGTGGCTCTCATCTTGGTAACTCCACACCTTTACAGAGAAGCTATTTCTTAATTTTGATCTCCTTTGTTGCACTTTACCTGTTTTGAGACTGCAAAGGGGAGGGAGAGGATATGACCTGCACGCAGTGTTGAAGATGTAGTTATACTATAGACTTGTACAGTGGTGTAACATTTTCTGGTTTGTTCCTTATTATTTTTTTAAAAGCTTCAGACATTTCCATCAATTCCTTGCGGCAAAAAAGTCCCATGCAATTCTGACTCCTCTGAACCTTCATGAAATCATCACCTACACTATTTATTCTTTGACAAAAATCATTTCACATCGATAATGTTTAAAGTCCAGAGACAAAAGACTATGTAAAGACACAATGTACTAAAAGAGGCCAAGATTAAAAAAGCTTGATGATGGTTAAACAAAGTCACTTATTGTATTTTAATAGTTTTCAGGAGAGCTCCTCTATCAATCATGAATATCTGCCACTACTATGTAAAAAACATACTAATTCACATACTTCTCCTTACCATTTTCCTTGACATCTAAAATAAGACTAAACTTCCCACAGTGAAATGTTCAAAATTCTCCTCCAATTTATCTTTTTTAAACTACAGAACAGTTATACAATGCTCAGCACTTAAATGAACAGTTAAGTATTTAAAAAGCTGAGTAGGCTGGAAAATAGAGACAGATACTGCCTTAGACTCACCTTGAAAAGTTAGTACACAGTTAACAGTTGATCCTTCCACATAATTTTCTGGCATAGGTGACCAAAGAAATGTGTAATAATCTCTTGCAGTACTCCAACCAACCTAAAATCAAATAAACCACAAAAAAATTAAAACAAAACAAAAAAAAACCACCAAAAAACAGAAAGAGAAAACATTAAACAGAAGAATTTGATATACACAGTGAAGATATCATGGTCTGGCCTTTACAACATACTGTAATATGCATATTTCTGCTTCAAAATGCAATAAAAAGATACTTAACGATGTTTACAATCAGGAATATTTTAACAAGCATGTCAAAGATTTAGCATTAATTTTATTAAGCTTGTTACCTAAGGCAGTAAGTGGGTCTAAGGCAATAAAAGGGTCTATATAAAGTAAAACACCAGACAGTCTTCACTGTATGTTAAACTACTATTTGGCACATTAATTTTTTTCTATAAAGATACACATTTCTATATTAAAAATACAAAAGATTAATTATTGGTTTTATAGTGAAATTTTCTTTGTGAAGGTTCTGCCAATGTTGACTTTTTTGTATCCACAGTCCAACTGGTTCACCAGAAACCAAAAAGGAAGGAGTGGGGGGGGGAGCTTTCTATGCAACTGAAAGAGCATATTCAACTGACACTTGAATTTTTCTGACAACTTCTGCAATGCTAAAGAAATGCATTTCACTGAAATGCTAATTCTCTCATACATACACGCTGTGTCTGCAAAGAAAACAAAAAGATTGCCTGAAAACTTAGCTAAGTCAGCACAGTCTTCCTGCTAACTTCAAAAACCCTCTGCTTTCAGAGTTTTCCTAACAGTGCAGTTCTGTACAGCAATGAGCCACTGGCACAGGCTGCTCAGAGAAGCTGTGGATGCCCCATCTCTGGAAGTGTTCAAGGTCAGGCTGGATGGAGCTCTGAGAAACCAGGTCTAGTGAGACAGGTCCCTGCCCTTGGCAGGAGGGTTGAAATTACATCTTCTTTAACATCCTTTCCTACTCAGGCCATTCTATGAGCCTATGATTCTACCCACTGAAGATGTACATCCCAACAGGCTTGAAATACATGCAACTAAAGCAGAAAGCCAAAGCAACTACTACAAAGCAATGGATATTAATAACAGCATAACAGTAAAGGAAAATAAATGTGTTTATTCCACTGATGAAAAAAGAAAAAAAAAATACCAAAACCTTATCAAATGCCAGGTGTCGTACAGTTTATCAGTAACTGTATATACTGTCAGGGAAGAATTAAGATATGGAAAGGGAATAAATTGTTTCCCAATTTTTATCAGATGAGACAATGTTTCAAGAGGAAGGAAAAAAAAAAACAAATACCCACACACAATAACAAAATATTTAGTTACAAACCATGATTTTCATTGCTTCAAAAAGCTACACTTCCAAACTCCAAGTTTAGAAGTCTTCCATTATAAAAAATACATTGCATTAGTGTATTTTAAAAGCATTAATAGCTGGGGTTTTAAAATAATTGTCAATTGAAAAAAAAGGAGAACATGTTTAGATAAGCAAAGGCAAAGAGAACATCAGAGGTGAAAGTAATTAAATAGCAAAGCAGCAACTATATATGCAATTATATATGCATATAGGCATATATCATATATGCAAATTAACACATAGCATTAATTCAAAAATTCTGAATAGATTATTCCATAGATACCCATTCACTCCTTCACTTTTTATTAAGAAGTGTGGAAAAACTAATGTTGAAGATGATGGAGCCTTTTTTAAATTCACAAAAAACACAGATTAACAGTGAAACCAAATTAAATTCTCATTACTTCTGTAAGGCAACACTTATTAAAGAGAATCAGTGCAGATGCTCAACACATCCACTAGAATGGAATCACCTACATCTTAGGCCTATTCTTAGCAAAGGAGATTTCTACAATATCTCCTATCAAGAAGCTTTTAAAGATGTCAGTGAAATGAGACTTCCTGGGGCTGTTATTCCCACACTTTTAAATATCTCAGAAATAACAAGGAAAACTCTTCCAGTAACTTGAAGGTGGTAAAAGCAATATTTGCTCAATAAAAGTTCACAGGAAACATTTTGCAAATTTTCACATTAGTCATATCTTCAAATCCAGCTCAGATGTTACTACCTTTTTTTTTTTCTAAACTTACTTTTACTTCAGAAAAGAGAAGCATATACCATTATTTGCTGTCCTAAACTAAAGCGCTCTGCTTTCTAAATGTAGTTCTTGGTGAGTGAAAAGTCACCATACTCTTTTTCATTTCAGAAAAGAAATTAAATTATCATGTCCAGAAAAAATACAGTATAGAAGTGCAATAATGTTTTCATCTGTTAAAAACCAGAATACACACAAACACTGCTTCTGATGCTATTTTCCTGGCTAAAATAACATTATTCCTTCTGATAATTAACACTGGAAAACATAGAGAAGAAACAAAATCCAGTGAACATAAACACAAAAACTAAAAGTTAATTCCTGGAATTCTAGCTTTTTGTATTTTTCTTAGATATCACATATTGATTTGTAAATGTAGTGATTTATCCTGAAACCAACAGTTATTTTTATCAATTCTCTACCTGTAGTAGTAATCAACAAAAGGATTTTTTTGAGGTCAGTTACAACTTTAGCCATACTGGAAACAAGCAAAAAGAATAATTATGTAGAAAACAAATAACCCTCTTGGTCTGTTTCTCAGCAGGCACTGTATTTTTAAGTGTAAATGTAATCTGTGACTACTGGGAAATAGAAAACTGTGACACATCAAGAGCTAGCAGGGAATACCCAGGACAGTTTGCCCCACAAGTATTTTCTGTAACAATTCCCCACATTTCCTATCACCCATCATCTCTTTCCCCTAGTGAGGTTCCCTGTCTTACGCTCTTACGATCATGACAATTCCATCCTTTCTTAATGGGCACACTCAAGTTATCAGCAGGTGTGCATTGCCCAACAGCTCTTGTCACTGCACAGAATTTCACAAAATGAGGGTTTTCCCTGCTACACGTTGCACATGTCAAAATGTGACAATGAAGACAAGGAAGTATGAACAAATGCCATCTTCCTCACAGTTTAATGCAGTTTAAAAGGGGAAGGTAAGTATTCTGCAGCAAAGCAAATTAATTTAGCAACATTTTTCAACATCCTTCCTACACAACATTAAATATCATTAAATTCCACAGGGTTCTTTCTTAGATGGTACAAACAAGGAGCAAAGCCACAAAATGATATGATGAGAATAAAATAAAAACAAATTTAAGTAATCCTTGTTTTTGGTGTAGGATGTAGATCTTTAAAAAAAAAAAAGAAATCTTTTTTTCTATCAACAGGTTTAAATAAACTTTTACTTTAGTACTTTGTATCTTTTTTCAATATTTGCTTTAATAAGCCTAGTATGGATACACAGTGTTTCCAAACTACAAAATACTGTACTATATACATAGTCATAAGCTTCTCCATGACAACAGATTATACTATCAGAGATACAAGACTACAGCACATACTGGATGGCTCAGCAATGATTTAAATGTGATCTCTGACATAGGTATTTCTTTCAGCTCACAAAGAAAACCAATAGTTGTCTAAAGACAGGGTTAAAAGTATATGAAAAAAATTTAATACTGCTTAAGGGAAAGTAAATAAAAATTGAGAAACTAAAACTAATGGCAAAAGCTAGAAAGGAAATCAACAAAAAGTGAAAAATATGAAGAGAAGATAGGAATATTCAGCAGCAGCCCCACAGTGAGTTTATATGATAAAAAAACCCTATAGCTTTGGAAGCAAAACAAACAGCATCCTCAGCAACATCAGGCATATTAGCTTGGAAAAACAGTTTCATTTTTAATAACAGGAATTAGAAAAGCTAGACTATTTGTCTTACTGCTGATCATAGCAATAAAACCTGCCATAAATAATACAGACTATCTTCCAGGTTAGTCTCTGAAAGGGGAGAGGGGTCCCGATTCCGCAAAACAACCCATTCAATGTAAGCACCTTACCTGTACTACACTGACAGGAGGAAAACTGCTATTTAAATTGTCAGGCCTCTAAGAACAAGAGTCTGGCCATTTAAACTGCCAGAACAGCTGATATGACTAACATTGAGCACCACTTTCCATGAAAACATTATAGGAAACAAACAAATGCTTGTTAGAAAGATTTGAAAATTTCATTTCTGCATTTGAAACTCAAAACAATGAAAAAAAGCCACTGAAAGAAATCATGTCCATTATCAAAATATATTTTAAATAAGTCTTCAGTAATACTGTATAATTTTTCATTTCCTTCATTTACTAAGCAAGTTCTAAAAATTTATTAAAATTATGACAATTTATGAAGCTCCAAGCATATTTATTTACATTAATAATTGGAATTTAGCTGTTAAAATACAGTAATAAGGGGAAAGATGTGAACTCTTGTTGATGTGAAGTTAACAGTTCTATTTTGGTATGAAGAATACATTCTTATGGACCAAAATGTGAAACCAAAGTTAAAGCTAACTTCACATATCAGTTGAAAAAACCCAACCAACCAGCCAAAAAAAAACCTCAAAAACACACACCAAAAAAAAATCCCAAGAAACACCCACAACCAACAAAATGTCAACTGCAAACATGAAACCAAGTTCCAATCAAAGTATAAAGTACACACTGATGCACAGTAGTACTTTTTTACTATCAGAAATCTTAAATAAATGAGAAATTTCTGTAGGACACACTGGGGAATTTTCTCCGAGCCAGGAAAAGCACAAGAGGCACGGTTTATCAGTCCAACTTAAAAACCTGGAATGGGCCATGGCAACAATTACAATACCCACATTCAAGCACACAAACACTGCATATTATAGAAGAACTTGGACACAAAACTTTTGAAGTTCAGAGGAGAAAAATGAAGAATGACCTCTCAAGCTACATTCACTATGCTTCACTCGTTGTGAAGTCTGAACTCAGGTTCATCACCTGATGAGCACAGCAGCCATCTGCACTGGCTGACTGTGCTGATACCATTACTTTTTAAGGAATTCATTGAAAACTCTGAAAACATTTTGCTCAGAGTTCAAAACCCAAAAATAGAAACATTCTTATTTCTCAGTCAAAAGAGTACGTAAGACTTAGATAATGCAACTTCCCTAAAGCAATAGAAATAAAAAATCCATTTTACAACCAAGTTCGACTCGGTTGTTGATTAGCATCTGCTAATCAACACATTCTTCTATCTTCTCTACATTTAATTCTTTCAAACTCCACTCTGAAAAACATTTTTAAATTAGATAGCCGTGCATAAATGTAAACATTCTTGCTTTCCCTCCAGAAGTTAACCAAGAGATTAACAATCCAGAAATCAAATCCTATTTTCACCTTCTTAGCTATGTTTTTAAACCAAAACATGACTAAACATCATTTATCCCACAAAAAATGTCATATCCAGATTAGGTTATGTAAATGTAAAACAGAAACACCACTTTATTTAATTTTCCCTCCATAAAATGGAAAGCTTTAATAGGCCATTACAGAGTAATCCACTCAAGATATTCCTCTTCTACTTTTGAGCACAAAGACTTATTTCAATTTAGGGCATCATAAACACTTTTCAGTCATATAAACCAACTCAGTAGCCACAGTAGAAATTATGAAGTCTGGTAAAGGTTAAGAGTCCAAGTGCTTTGCAATTTGGCTGGGCAAGTAGAGACAACTCAGCTGTCTCATAATGCTCATACTAGACAGGTTTTCCTTCTACTAACAAATAGGCATGTAGTCATCACAAAAGCATGTATGCTTGTATGCTGTCCCACAGATAAAAGCTCCTTTCTTACTGCAATGTCACATCACACAGTGAGATTAGCTTTCCCAAATTCACATATCACCCACAGTATGTTTCAACAGAATGGCTTGAAGAAAATTCGCCAAGTAGAAAAATAAACAGGGGGGTGAGGGAGGGCACATAAATAGGGAGTGCCTGTCTGTATAGCAATAATGAGTTATCCAATATCTACCTGAGGAAAAATAATAACTATTTTATTTCACTGTATCTCCTTCAACCCTCATCTGGTTCATCTGGCACAGAGTGTAAGCATTTCTAAAGCAAAAGCTCTACTTTACAACTCCACAGTGTTTTCAATGTAAAAATTATTTCCAACTTTGTTCTCACTTCTTGAGTTTCAGATGAACATTGAAAATAGTTTTTTTTCTGATTTTCCATTTTGTTAAACTTCTTCCCTTTTATAATTGCTTGGTAAAGTCAGTCAACTCAATCTGGAGGCAGAGTGCTTTAAAGAAAGCCCATCGGCATGGGAGGATTCCTTGGCACTTTGCTCCCAAGCCTCAGAAAGCTGTTACACAGCTGAAAGAACAGTAGTGTTCATTCTGCTACATTAACAGTGCCTGACCCATCTACAGAACATCAATAAGCCAAAGAAGCAAACCCAGGAAAACATTTGTTTAGCTGAACCAACTTGGGCATAATTAGCAGGCCCTCACTGTAGACACCTAATTACAATCCAATTTAAAAAAAAAAAAAAGAAAAAATCACACAAAATACCTGACCACAAAATTTATCAGAGTAAAAGTTGTGCCTTTTTCTAATTTAAAAGGTAAATTAAATAGCTGAGAAAAAAATTTGGCAAAGCACCCTAAATACTGCAAGAAGACAGTGTGATAACTCTGAAAGAAGCAAAATTACAGACAGTGGAAAAGTCTAATTATTACTGAAAACAGTAAGTCAGTCAGCAGCCTTTCCATGTTTCACATGGTAAGAGACACTTACTTTGCCCCAAACCACAGACAGCACAGGTGTCTAAGCAAAACAGTATTGGGACCAATATTATAGGAAGAGATTTCTCCAAGCAGGCTTGGTTTGGGCCATAACTCTGAGTAAAGTAGCGTTACTTGAAAGTCACAGCAATACCTGTAATACTGCAGCACATAATCTACAGCAGGCAGCTACAAGCACCAAGTTCTTCTAAAACAACTAGCACATAGGAAAATGAAAACTTCTGGGTGCAGTGAAGCTCATACCACCCAAAATTACTGAGAGTTAATGCTATTGTTAACACTGACACGCCATTGATGCAATGTACTTTTGGACACAGGCATCGTCAGATAATGGTATCTAGATAGCAGTTCTGAAAGAATCAAACTGTAAATTTCAGAACATAGGCATAAGGAAAAGTACTTATTTAAGTATTAAGTACACTGTAGTAACATTCAGGCATAGATATTTCAAAATGAGTAAGCAAAGTCAAACCTTGGGGGTTTTAGCATGTCTGTGATCACCTTATACCACATGCAGCTTTGACTTAGCCAAGATGCTTAAGCCTTCACTTCAGACATGACCTTGCTACTCACGCTGGGATTACAATCAGTTATACAACAGGAGCCCCAAGGCTGAGACATTCTTGGGTAGAAGATGGTTGCAAAATACTCTAGATTCTTTATGAAAGGCTGCAATCTCAAAATGTTCTCTCAGTCCCAGACCTGAAGAAGTCCATCTCTGCTGAATGTTACAAACACGTACATTAATTTGGACTATTGCAAACATATGATACTCGCTGCAATATCAAGGAACTATCAGGATCCTAAGTTATGATCATCTCTTGTTGGTTATATTTCTACCTCACAGTTCATAGGAATGTGTCAAAATGACATTGACAGAGTGCCTAGACTATAGGATCAACTTCCTCTATTAGGTATAAATCAAAATAAATATAGAAACAATATGAATTCTCTAAAAGTAAACGTGTTACATATGTCAATTACTGTCCAAAGAAATATAAGACACATCAAAGAGTAACAAAGCTACAGCTTACTTCAGGAGATAAGCATGTAAATGTATTAATAAAGAGCAGGTGGGGTTTAAGTGAACTATTCCCTTCCTACCACATCTCATGAGAGCTATCAATTAGCATAGCCTTTTATTTAAAAATTGTTATCAGTTACTGACTACTTTATTATGCCAATTCTACAACCTACTGCACCAAATACTTTCAGAAAATTAATGACACTTGGAAAAAAATGCTAAAATTTCTTGTTAAAGATAACATCACATAAACCCAGATTATCCTTCTCATCTCATATAGAAACAGCAAGTAATGTTGCCAGGTATTTTCTTTTTTAAGCCAAGTACTATTTACTTGTCTTTCCAAAGAAATTAAACCAGAAACCAACAGAATCACTCCAATTCACAGATATAGCAATTCTTAAAAACATTTTGAATTCCAATAGTTCTTTTCCCAGTTATTTTAACAACAGGACATACTCTGCACATTCCTGTATCTACCATAGCCAGCTGTGCAGTGATAATTCAATGCCAGAAAAATGGTATTTCTATATGCACGTGGCAAAAACACATCCAGATCTTTCGTTGTACTTCAGAATGTAATCTGTATATGTGGAAGTAATTGCTATTTAAGTTACCAATCTACAACAGAATCAGGACATTGAAAATGACTCACACAAACTGTACTATCATTTGCAGTCCAAAGGAGACTAAATAACCCAGAGTATGCCTTGATAAAATGCAAACACCAAGCTGTTTCTGAAGTCTTTATCAAATACAGCGTTAAACTGTATTACAGAAGTTTTTGACTACAGACAAATTAATTCTGAGATCTTCTATAAATAAGGACATTGAAAAGACAGAAATTAAATTGCATGTAAACACAGGCACTGCACTGATGCACAAATAGTAGCTCAGAAGTGGCCTTGCAAACACCTCTCTCTGAGGAAGAGGTACTTTTTCTGTTCAAATAAGTTATGAAGATCTTCTCAGTTCTGGTTACTCAGTTGTTCCATATGTTAGGTTACCAGGATGTCAGCTCACCATTTTTAAGGTGTGGATATTAAAAAGGTGGAAATTAATAAAGAAAATATTTCCTTTTCCTCTCTAGGGATGCCCTGAGACAGTCAAAGCATGTCTACAACTTGTCAATATCCTAGAAGGCTGGTAATGTAGATCACTTAGAAAAATATATTAACTAAAACTGAGGAACAGAAAAGTTTTTATGGAATAGTAAATTAATGACACAGCAAGACAAAAGTCATTAGCTTAACATACGTAAAATGGATTATGTGCTGATACTGCAGGTCATTCCAGAATGCTTGTCTCAGCTAAATTTTATCGTCAGAAATGCACAAAGTATTATGATACACCCCACAAACACCTACACCTTTAACACTACTCTCTTGAGTATGTATGTTTGTATCTCTTGTATGTTTATAATACCCATAAGATCCCTCCCTTGTGCCCTTAGGATGCAGAGTAAACCTGCCTCTCTTGTACACTGAACATCTGACAGCCCTATTTGTAGACATATGCTCCAGAAAAAGAGGTAGGCACTGCTTCCTAGAAACCAAGCAGGTTTTTCAAACACTTCTGAAAATCTGGACATTATGTATTAATAATGCAAAAAAAATCACTCAGCCATATGATTATTTTATTTTATAGTCATGAGATGTAGACCACCTTAGCCGGAAATTAGGACTACCTACAGACAGGACAATTTTGCAACCAGATGTAGTGCACACATTCATTATTTTACCTCATTTCAAAGGTTTAGATTTGGGTTACATTAAAGGCCTCTCCAGATTCTGATTAACCAAAGATGAGCAGAAACAAATAAAGAGGTCTTGGATCACTCTAGGAAAACAGACCTCCTATGAAATCAATCAAGGATGGTAAGTCTTCTCACCTTTGACTTCACACTAGGAACCATCATGTTATGCTGCACAGAAACCCTCAGTAGTAGACAAGCTGATCTCAAATTCTAGTTCTCATAAAACTGCATGAACAGGAACTCGGGCTCATCATGTCCATGCCAAATACTAGACCAGTACTTATCTGAAAAAAATGCCTTTTTTTTTTTTTTCTTGGTAACATGCAAGGATGTAACTGATCAAGACCTTTTAGCACCTGATTACAGATGACTCTCCAGATTTTCATAAAAGCCAAAAAAATGCAATGACAGACAACAGATTTGAAGACTGAGTCAAAACTTGCATTTGGGGGACAAGTAAGAAAAATAAACACAAACCAAATAAAAAATGCATATGCAGAACTTCTGTAGGAAGGATAATATCTTCTCTAAAGGATAATATCCTCATTATTGTAGTTCCTACATCTCCCGGTTTTTGCCAGACATCCAATCCCAGAATTAGTGTATGCATTTAGATACATCTAGCTTGTAAAGGAACTGGTATGTCTGAAATAATTCTCCTATATGCAACATTACTCTTTCAGTTTATGAACACTGGCTCCTCATTTCTCTAAACAATACAAAATTACTTGTCTGGGAACAGTTTTAATCCTGTTACAGCCACCACAAAGCCTTCTGCTCATTATTACTGAAGTTCAACATTTAGCAACTTACACTGGGAACAAAAAAAGAATCACATTTCACCTACAGCACATGCAGAGAAGTTGGTAGTCTTAATTTTTACAACTTCAAGTAAGCTGCTATTAAGAAGAAAAATTTGAAAAAGAAGCTTCAAATGTCATTCCATATTACGCACTCATGCCAATAAAGCAGGCACAGCCCTTCCCACACATATCTTCATAGTCCCCTTGTTTCCATCACAATGACACCAGCACAGCTGCCCATTGCACCACACCGTGATCAAACTGAAGAACCAAACCAGTTATGAAATAAGACGGTAAAAGCTGGGGGAGGAGAGGCTGTATTTTCCTGACAGATCACCCCCACAATACATTTCATGGTGCAGCTGCGCTAACAGCTGGACAAGCAAAACAAAAGCAATAATATAAGGATATATATAACCACTATTTACTCAAGACATCACTGTTGCTGAAGAAATATGCTTGCATCCTAAATAAAAACCATTCACTTAAAAAGGTACCTAATTTTTTACGTAAAATTTTTTTTCAGTTCAATAAAAAAAAATTGTTATCTAAACAGTAAACAAACAAGACAGAATACTGCAGAAGCCATTAACCCTTAAAATTCAATAAAAATCAACATTACAACCAGAACCAACAATGTTCACAGAGAGCACAGGAAGAATCTTACTTACTTCATAGTTATCTTCTACACCAATCCCAAATTTCCACTGTCCTTTGGGGTTTTCTCTGAGGTTTTTTGATTTTTTTTAACTAGGTGCCTTTTTCCTCTGTCTACTGTTCACTAATACAACACTAGCTACTTTCTGTGCAAATTCAGACAAAGGTTAAATGACACCAGCTTGAACAGTTGTTTTCTAAGCAACTTATGCACTTCAAAAAAACAAAGTGAACTTTATTCCCTCTCCACAGTCTGTGAATTAACACTGAGTTCTCTCACAGAAACCCCACTTTCATAGCATACTAGCCAATATTGATGCTCATTAATTACTATTCTCATAATCAGTCAAGATTTGCTTTTGTCCTTTTTTTTTTCCAATCACAGGCTCACTTTATTCACCCACTTCATATATGTTTTAGAGAAGTAAACAATAAAACCTCTTTCGGCTTTCATCAGGTATCAAGCCACCTCCAGGTGCTTCGTTATGTGCTCACGAACAACCAATTCTCTAGAAGTCACTCATTTTTACACTCAGATCACAGTATAGTCAAACTTCTATTATCTATCCCAAGATGACTATGTTTCCATAGATTATTTTACTGCAAACATTACACATACATACTTGTAGACACAGATACAGTTAGACAGCTGGCTCCATTTAACTCAGTGTAGTGTAACTATACTAAGTATATTCATAACATTTAGTGTAAGCTGATATAACCACTAAAAAAAAAATAACATTTTTATTCTTTTCCCATCTTGTAATGCTTCCTTTCCTTGTACTGATGAGAATCAGGCAAACTGGAAATTTATTTGGGGAATTCCATTTAAAAAAATCACAAAGTACTAATCTTAACCTCAATCAAAATCTGATCTGATTCACCACACAAGATCTCGTTTGATAAAGAGGAAGCACAAGAAACAAGCCACCCTGCGTAAAAGATATTTCTTTGAACAGTAGCACTATCTTATCCTAGCTCAATATTTCTCAAATGACTGCAAAAGTGTTGCCTCTGTTAAAGTAGAATAAAGTAGAATAATGTCAATAGTTTATGAAATTTATCATCACAGTCAACATGAAATCATACACCTGTACTTTGTACTCAGTATTGTGTAATCACTGAAAAACTGTTTCCCAACTTCTGTTTTCTTTTACCTAATTACTTTTTTTTCTTTTTTCTTTTATATAATTAGTAATTGTAGATGCTGTCTGATTGCCTCCCTCACTCGGGCAAACAGACAAAGCCATTACATTCACATTTCAGTAATTTCAAGATTCTTACTAAATAGAACAGTCTATAACATTTTGATAAGGAGAGTTTTTTTATATTTTGAAAGCCCTTAACTAGGTAGTTTTCATTCCTTTCACACACAGTATCACATTCTTTCCCCAGTCCTGTTCACAACATCACTCTATAACCACACATCTCTTTTCAAATAATTTCCATTTAATTCTGCACACATTAAACTTTCTCTTTACTCCAGCAGACTTCCAGCTGGACTCACTCCTCTAATTTTGGTCTCCATTTTGGTCTTTGTTATAAAACCTACACTCTAACAGCAGGAACCTACACATCACTTCAGTGATATTCAACTTAGTTTACTGCTGTTGAGATTTAATTTTTTAACTTGCAAGAGAACAAGCAAACATTTGAAAAATAGCAATAGAACAAGCATAACATACCTTGAAAATACCAACCCAGTCTTTCTGATGAGGATGGATAAACTGGGTCAGAGTGTAGTGACATTCAAGATGAGTGTTGGGAAGATAACTTTTCGCAACATTTTGAAAAATCACATGTGCAAAATTGGAGGTCTGCAAAGTGCTAGCTGAAGAGGGAACTTCTTGAAAGGATGACATGATTATCTGTAACAAAATTGTAGAAGTTGTTACTTGAGCATAGTGGAAAAACTAGCTAAGTTACAAAAATCAATCTAGTTGAAATACATATTTCAATATTTCATATTTCAATAATTGAAAAACCTAGCAATTAGTTCCCCTGTTCCAAAAACAGAGAGCCATAGACTAAATTCACCAAAGTGCACTGCCTCAGCATCTCTCCAAAAGAACCACCTCTCAGAACAAAAAGAGTAGTCATTTCAGCAATGACATCAAGATGGAGAGAAAGCATTGCCTAGCTGAATGTCCCCAGTATTTTATCTCACTGTCAGAAAGTGGAAAATAAAAGCAGTGGTGTGAAAACAAAGCAGGGTTCTAACTTAATGAAAGATTCTTAATGGTTCTAGACATGCTAGAGAAGGAAAAACAAAAGTTGTGGTTTCCCTGCTTTAAACTTTTCTCAAATCTGTACTGCTCAGTGCTTTACACAGCATTTTCATACATGAAGTTTTTCCTCCCCTCTCAGTAAAAGTATCAAAGTTCCATTTTAAGACTTTTTTTTAAAAAAAATAAGGAAGTTAATGTAAACAGGAAGGTTTTGTTTGGGGAGGCTTTTTCCCTACTTCTTCTTCAAGAGTTTTCCTGCCCCCGTTTAGCAGTCTGTGGGCATCTTTTACTGTTCTCACTGTAACACACACTGCGTGTTTAGCTTCATTACCATAAACAATGGCCTGCATTGATAGCAGGAACACTGAGGTATGCATGCAGTTGGAGGGATTAACACTACTAATCAGTTGGACTGCAACAGCTTTTAATCGTGCTTTCCATTCACTAGCTCATTCAGGATACATAGTTCTACAAATTACAGTAACACAAGATGCTTCACAAGCAAAACAAGAACATCCCTTCCTCAGATTCAGCAATATCTAAGAAAAATAGAATATATGCAACTGAGAAGTGTCTGATTCCATTGTACACTCACAATTTTGTCAAAAAATTTGATACTAGGAGGATTAGGCCCTTATGTATCTGACATTTCATCTGAAAGATGAGTTATCCTGTTCTTGCAATTGCTGTTTAAGGTAATTTTATACCAACCAAGGACACTCACACCTTGAAAGAGGTAACTGCCAAGTGCATGACGTAAAATATTACTTTCATTGAAGTACATACGTGTAAACCAAAACCAAAAGGATACAGGCCACCACAAGCCTCAAACAGTCCAAAGATGAAAAGCTGTTTGTGTATCTCCTATAGCCTTTTAAAATTTCACCAGTTAACAAATAAGTAGCAAAGACTTTGTGCTTTCTGAAACAAAATGCACTCTGAAATAACCAGACATCCATCATCCAAAACAAGGAAAATATAAATACGGGGGGGGGGGGGGGGCGGTGGTTTAGTATTAAGCCATCAATATTTTAAGGTTATTACTGCTCAATTTAGAGTAACACATGAAGTACAGGCAGGCAGCCATGACATTATTTCAATGTATCAGATATTAAATAAAAAACAGTCTTGTACACCAACCAACATGGATTATATGATAAAACACCAAGCTTGTGAAAATTAATAGATAGAAAAGAAAAAAATAAGAACTTCCACAAGCAAGAAACTGAGTAAAGATCACACCGTCTTCTAGAGAAAACAGGGTACACAATAAATCCTGTCAGTTACATAGCTTCAGAGTCCAGAAGAGGAAATGTTACAGCACAGTAAAATCTCAAAAACTCCCACACATCTCAAAATAGAGGATTATATTCAAGGTATCTCTCCATTTCATTCTGAACTATAGATAGTATGCATCAGCAATTTCTATAGTTCTAAAAGAAAAAAGAATAACCTTAGTTATTTTCAAGGGCAACATAGTACTTCATTTTTAGTAATTCAGCAACTTAGCCAAATAGCATTGACATGAAATAGTGTTTAATTTTCATTAGCCAGAATAAGTAAAAAAAGAGAAAACACAGCATTAATAACAAAACAAATTGGTTTTTTTCAATAGTTCTATTTTTTAAATTATATATCTCAGCCTGAGCACACATTAAAAAAAAATAAATAAAAAAAATAAATAAATAAATAAAAAGTATCCATTTCTGTACACTGGTTGTCAGCTGCCACAGCTGAATACTAGCTCTAGTGGAACCAGTAAATGTAGGCTGGTTTCCAACCCCAAAGCAGAATTGTTCACAAATCTAACTTGTGCAGACCAGCACAATCATCCGGGATTACTGTTGCCTAGCAGGAAAATCCCCGGAGCTTAGGTGATGCTCAGATCTACTTACAGTTCAAGGATAGTTATGGGGATGCTGGGTACTTGCTCGCTTAACTCACAGCTACCGGCTAGGAAACGGGAGAGGAGGAGGAAGAGCTACGCACAGGCTTCATTACTGACATGACAAGCTCTTCCCACGGGAAGGCTGAACTACGCCTTTGGCTTTGCGCAGCGGAAAGGACGGCGAAAAGGAGGAAAAGCTCGTCGGGCAAGAAAAACAAAAGCAGGACGAGCCGCACCACCCCAGTCAGCTCCTCCTGGAGTTCTCCTGCTGCGGTGCCGGGCTCTCGACACCCCCGGCCCCCACCTGCGTCGTCTCCCGCCCCTTCCCCACCGCTGCTCCGCCACCTGCCCGACGCGGCCACCTTGGCTCCGGGCCTTCTTCCTCCTCCGCGGGCAGGGGAGCCCCGCCGGCTCCCGCAGCCCGGCCCCGCTGCTCCCCTGCCTACCACAGCCGGCCCGAACAGCTGGCGGGGGCCGGTGGCGCAGAACCGCGGCCGCACGGCCCGGCCGCCCCGGTCCGGCCCAGAAGCGGCCGGACGCCGGCGGGAAGGAGCATGTCAGCCCCGCCCGGCCCCGCAGCCGGCCCCGGACCCCTCTTACCTAGGCAGACGCGGAGGGCGCCGGGGACATCAACATGGGGCCTTCGCCACCAGCGCCGCGCAGCTCCGCCCGTCCGGCCGCGTCACTTCCAGGCCGGCCCTGCCCGCACGGGGCGGGCCCCGACGCGGATCCGGGCGTGGAGCGGAGATGGGCCCGGCGGTATTCGCCTCCCACGGGCGGAGCCCACGGTGGGCTCGGGGGTGCGGGCACGGCGCTGTACGCGGTGTGTGCCCGACCGGGCTGCTGTTATCTCCGTACAGCGCTCCCACGGTGCCCTCCCGTCTTGTCCGTGATTACAACATCACCGCTGTCGCACCCACTTATCCTGAATTAATCATCTCATCCGTCCGACGTGTAGACGCAGGCGTGCTGTCACCCTGTAGGTCATCGTTAATCTGCCAGCCTCTGCAGGTCTTCCCAGGGCAACGGAGGGGTGAGATAAGAGCGACTGTAAACGCTTACACAGGGTTCTGCCTGGGTACCTTGGCAGATCTCCATGAAAGGCCCTTGCACCACACACGACACCGACCCGGAGAACCACGGGAGCACAGAATCATTTCGGCTGGAAAAGACCTTTGAGCGATCACCACCTTATCAGATAGACCGTGGCACTCAATGCCACGTCGTTTCTTGACCCTCTCCAGGGTCTGGTGACTCCACCACCTTAATCGCTTCAGTCCACAAGTTTATACATGACTAATACCTTTTTTCGCAACTTAGTTTTAAAGCAGTCTAGATTTAAATGGTCTGGGCATTAAGGCTTTTATGACTATGCTTGCAACTATTTCACAAACTCCACTCAATTTTCATCCAAAAATCCAAAAACAGCTCACAGAGCACTGACCAGTCACGGTGCTGAGTAAAAGCAATCAGTGATGAGTACCCATCACTGGTACGCAGGATTTGGCCCAGTGCATCCACTGTTGGTTGCCACTACAAACTGTCTTCAAAATCATCTTAAATTCTTTGCTACTACCATTTCTTACGTGTTTTCATGTGTGTTTTAAACAGGTTATGAGGAGAGACATAGTGATACAATAAATAATATTATTAATCATTAGAGTTATTGAGTTAGGTTTCTGACAAGTTCACCTATTTTTTTTCATGGTCTGTCCTAACAGAAATGAAACTAAGCTGGAGCATAGAATCTGTCTTTAAGTAATTATGCTTATTCATTGTACTTGCACTTTCTGTTTCTAGAAATAGTCTTACACTTTAAGGCGTGTCACACATTACTGAATTATCCTTTGATTTGTAGCCACAATCAATAATCTCTTCTATCATCTATACATTCCATGTTTCCCTGGAAAGCAATAAATTCCCTGCATAGTACTAACTGATCATTTTAGAAGGCACAAGAACTGTATGTAAAGCAATCTTTCCTGTAAAACCAGACAAACTTTTGTAGTGGAAAATTAAACCAGTGTCTTGTTCAGCAATAAATATTTGTAAGGAGGTAGGAAGAGCTATTTCTTCTTATCTCAGCCCTCCATTTTTTCTCCTTGCTGCTTTTTGCTCTGTATGATGTGATAAAGGGCTGTCTAAGAGTCACAAGACACTGTCCTCATGTGGGCTGGAACTTTGGAAGAACTCGGGGTTTACAGTCACCAGATGGGGAATATCAGAGTTGGTGAGACTAAGTAGTTTTGCTTTCATTTAAAGCCATTATAATGCAGGTTTATGGGAATATGATGGAAAACTTGAAATAAAGATTTTCTTTTGCAGCTATCAAAATTTTTGCAAGTGAATGCCTGGAAAAACAAACAACTCACCTCTGTTTACGAATTTTTAAAAAAATACTTCTCCCCAGTTTTTTAAGAAAGTGAGTGAGTTTAAGTAAGTGAGTTTTTTAAGAAACTTGAGATATTTCCATGTTCACTTAATAAATGTTCATTCAGTCAATAAAGATAGTTATGGTTTACTCATAATTTATTATTCAGTTATTATTTCTGCTGCTTAAGGCATATGGAAGAGGTAAAAAAAACTATGTATGCTGGCATTCACACATTGTGTAAATATTAGGACAACTAAATAATGAATAATCTTGTCCATTTTGTACTTATATCCACAATTTTCAGGCAAATGTATTTTTAAACTTTTAAACTTACTATCTTAACTACATAATGGTGGTTATAATATATATATATATAATATAAAACTATTTCTCACTAAAATAAACTTACATTTTAATGTGTTCTCATGTATGCTTTTGCATGCTAGGTTTAGATGCCAATCCTATCCCTCTAGAATTTATAGCTATTTTACAGAAAGATGCTGCAAATAATTTTGTTATTGCTATTTGTTATATTTGTTATACTTAACCAAAATAGACAAGTGGTGCACAGTGATCCCAGAATCAACAATCAATATCCTTGTACAAAGATCTGAATCAAGAAAAATGTGACTGGAACTGGTGATACTTGCACTTGGCTGGGAATTAATGGTTGAGTGCCTCCATAAGTCTGAATTTGCTAGACAGATACTATTTCCTGAAATTATATCCATGAGATATAAATCTTTTATGGAACTTGCTCTTGAGCAGAAAAAACCCAAAACACCCCAAACAAGAACAAACAAAAAAAAAAAAAACCAAACAAAAAACCTGAACAAAAACAAAAAAAAACCCACCAACACTATTTTTCTATCCTTGCTTACATTCTCTGCAAAGTATTTAAAACAAACAAAAAAAATTGATATCAGCATATTTCTAATAAAACCTTACTCATATGAGATTCTCTTAACACCAACACAATAATTCAATCAGAAAAACTTATTACAGGTATGGTGAAAATAATCCCATCTCTTTATGACTTGATTTTCAGCTTTCCAGCTCCATTGATTTCAGTGACAGGAAACTAGTTTTGTTCAAGCCAGTATTTTACCAGAAATGGTAGAGTTTTCATGTGTACCAGAATGTATTTTAAACACGTGGTATCAATGTTTAGGCAATATTTGTACATATTTAAGAGAAAAAGAAATAATGAATGTCAAGTATCTTTTTAATGACACTCTGTATATATATTTGTATGTATATGTATATATATATGTAATCAAAACCATGTTTGTTGGAAGGGATGTCCAGAGCAGCTCAAAGGAGCGTGTGGCTCAGGGCCTTGCCCAGTCACATTTCAAATATCTCCAGGGATGGAGACAACCCACTGTCACCTAAAGAACCTCTTTCAGTGATTGAAACCACTCATTGTAAAAAAGTTTCTTTGTATCAAATGGGAATTTCCCATGTTCCAGTTTTGTCTCTTGCCTCTTGTTCTTTCACAAGAGAAATCTCTTCCATCTTTTCTACACTCTCTGCTTGGCTAGTTGTAGATAGCAATAGGCCTTGAGGTCTTCTACAGGTTGAAAAAAATCCCTGTTCTCTCTCTTTTTGTGTTCATATGCACAATCTCCAAGGAATATATGTCAAATACACTTCACCAGTGTATTGACTTTGAAATAAAAAACTGGCAGAACCTTTTTTAAGGGTCTTTATTTCTGAAGTGCATAAATATGAGGACAAACATAACAATGGCAAATTATAATTGTGGTTGCAATAGAAATATTAAATAAAGTAAAAAGTGTGTGTGAATTCAGTAACTGGATTTGAACATTACTAGATTCCAAAGAAGTTTGAAATTTGGTTTGGGATGCAAAAATTTCCCTGCTTTTTAATTATGCCAAGACTTTGCCAGGATGAGACTAGTCCCTCCTCAGGCATGAAATGAATGAGGAATAAAAACTGTAATAATGAGGAATAAAAACATGAAGTTAACTGGAATTGTCAAAGGAAATGGGGAGAACTTACAGACTCCCAGGGAAGAGAGTCTTGGGTGTTTGCAAAACATTATTTTTATAACTACACTATCCTCTTCAACCTGTGAGCTCCTTCAGTAATTTAGAGCCTTGAAATTAAAAATGGATCCCTGTCACATCTGTTTAAAATTGGATATATGTGAACTTTTATTCAGATCCAGAGTCTAACATTTTTTTCTTTAATTTGTTTACTTTCTGTATTACTGTAGTCTGAACCAAACCCATGAGTTTTTGAACCATCCTTGAATTCGTCCCCTCTGAAGCCCATCTTTGCTTTGTGTGAATGACAGAAAAATTATATATTTCTAGGTTTCATTACCAGAGAGAGGTACTTGATGTTATTCAATGGATTGAATATCCATTGGCATAACATGATGATATCAATGAAGTGTGGTAAGGAAATGCTTCAGTTCTAATGATTTGATTTCATTTTGGTTTGACTCCTATTTCAACACTTCCAAGTTTAAAAAGTATGAGCCATGTGAGATGTAAAGTATACATATAGATGTCACTAATCAGAAGCTCTTTCTGGTCATGTTGTAAAGCACACTTAATCAACTTCTTTAAGATCATGTTACAGAAAACTATTAACTATACTCTTAAAACAGTTAAATAGTTATAAATAATGTTTTATGTTATGGCTGACAACACTGAATTGCCCAGCATTTAAGGGAACCTAATCACAGGGCATGCAGTCTCGGCCTTCCAGTAAGATGGTGTGGCAGAACTTTGGAACATATTATAAATCCCATACTATTGCTAACATTTCCTATTAAGGAGAAAGTTTCTCTCTGTGTATTTTGGATTTCTTTTCCAACACTTAATTGCAGCTGATGAAGAAAAGCTATTCAAAAGCTGCCAGGATTTTTAAATCTGTAGAGTGAGATTGATGAAATTTGTGGGTTTTCCCAAAAGAGTATAGGTGAGAGCAGACATGTAAATTTTGTATGTGTGTGCATGTATGTGTGTGACAGAGGAGAGAGCAAGAGCTTACTTCTGAGGTGTGAGACTTGGCAGCACTGCACTGTACAATGGGCACAAGAAACCGCACGTCTGTAAATGACTGCATTTAAATTGTTGTTACTTCACTGTTGGGTTACTGTATTGTTAAAGTGAAAGGGAATGTTTTTAATAAATGCAAATAATGAATTAAATGCTTGCACATACGGAGGCTTTACCCTCAGGTGTGTAATTAATATATGTGCACTGGAGACCCAGGTCTGGGGGAGTGTTTCATTTCTTATTTATGATGTTTGCAAGGGGGGTTTTTTCCCTCCAGCTTACCTCTTACTGGCATACACAGAACAGCATGTAAATGACCACTGAGTAGGTGTCACAGAAATCTTAGCAGATATAGAACAGGTAAATACCCCTTTGTTTGGTATGCTTTAGTGGATTTACTGTTTCTCTCAGCCTTTTATCTTTTCTATCTGAAAGTAATAGGAAGCTCCCAAATGACCAACATTTTGATTTCAGAGGCAGGAAAACTGCATGTGGCAGGAAACAAACAAGCAATGAGATTTAAAAGTTCTTGTACCTCAGAGCTCAGCACTTAACCCTGAGGGACTGAAAGTAGAAAGGCACTTTGCACAGAAGCCTGCAAAATGCTTCTTCTATCCCCTTCTGGGTCCCCTTCCAGCACTGGCTGCCACCACTGAGAGAGCACAGAAGTGTCTGTATATTGTATCTGCATGAAGCTTGGCAGCTTCCCTATTTTCTCATAATGGTATATGTTTTTCTGAAAGGATCTAAAGGTATCTGTGGCCTCATACTAATGCTGTCTCCAGCTCTTCTAGCCTGGCTCAGGCACTTGTGTCTCCACTATTATACTGGGTTTTCTTGCTCCGTGGTTTCCCTGGGCAGCTGTGCTCTGAAGTGGAGGGCTTGGTGCAGCTTCACAATTCCCTGCCGAGACCGGTGCCACCTGAGTGATGCAGGAATTCTTTTTCAGCCTTGACTTGGCACCAAGGAAAAGGTCTGTAAGGTCATGCAGGGCACTCATGAGAAGTTGTGCCTGGCCTGGGTCTAGACAGAGAGTCTGACTCATGCTGCTCTCCCCATAGCCCCTCATTCAGCCTAGAGACAGGTCTAAAGCTCTTGTGTGTAGCTACTTGTACATAAAACTTCTTGGTCAACAGATCTTGTGCCTCACCTTCTCCTACTGCTAGAGTTCTGAAACTCTTATGAGTTCTTAAATTCTATGAAATAAATAATGACTGTATTGCTACTTGTTACATACATTACATACAAATCAATTGCTAGGAAACACAGTGCTAAAATGAAAATTGGTCTTTAATTCACCCCCACAATGATTAATTATTCTATTGTGTCTATTAACATTGTACAGAGAAGAATATGTTGGATTTGCTATGTAAATTTACGTATAGAAAGTAATGTCACCTTTCTGGTGTTATTTGATCAGGACTATTCAGAAATGAAAATATATTCTAATCACACAGCTTTCATACCTTTTCTTATTTCACAAATTAATTTCCTTGTACAAGGAATAACTTGAAAAGGCAGAATACTGTAGAGCTTACATTTATAGAACTTTCTGCAAAAAGAAACATATTTATTGAATGGCTCTCCCTTTTGCTAATATATATTTTACATTATATTGTAGCCAAGTTAGCCTACATTGTTGTCCAAAGTGTGGTTGCATGTTGTTGTGTCTTGGAACTGGAAACTTTCAATCAAAATAAAATTTACATTATTAATATGGGTAACAACTCTTTTGAAATCACAATAAGGTTACAGCCATGACATATGGCTTTAGTTCACTACATGGCAAAAGATCTGTTGGGCCTGTAATAAGTGTTTTGTACACAAACACCATGGTAAAAATCTGTTTTTCCAGTGTTTATTTCCATTATCTTTGCTAGGATATGTCAGCGGGCAACATTTGGTCTGCATATCTGCATATTTTGGATATACCGTGCCTATTCTGAAGGAGACTTTTTAAGGCTTTATGAAACTGCCTGCTTAGATGCTGACTGAGGCTTGACTGAACTTGTCAACAGTATCTATTACTTATACAGCTTGTAAGTAGTGCAGCTTTTCCATAAAATTGGGTGACAGATGTATGAGTCTGAAAAACACTAAGTTATCTTACCGGATTTGAGAGCTTCACCCATCATAATCCACACATTGATATCTTTATTTTACCATTCCCAGAATCCAGGCATTTTTCTGCCTGATAGAAGAGATGCCAAAAGCAAATTCATTCTGCAGTTCTCTCCCTTCCCAGACCTTTGCTGACTTGTGTTCCCCATTCTGCTGCAATTAGTCAACTGCCCAGGGAGAATTCATTGAATATTCTTCCTAGATGTTTTCTAAATTAAAATACAGTTAGTCTTAGTTTTGTCACATTAATCACAGGTCTGCTGGGGCCAAATCAACTCGTTTTTCAGTGGGAATTTGCACAAGCTTTCAAGTGGGATGGATTTTCTCCCACAAAAGAGCAAAAAATCTTATGAATTGCACCCATTGCATGTCTAACACCACCCTGATGTTCCATTTACATATTGCTTTTTGATCATTTCACACTCAATATTTTACTTAGAAATCATTTATATCACAACTGTATTCGACCTTTCACAACTGTACTCGGACTTTAGTATTATTAGGTAGCATGGAATATATTCAGTGATGGTATGAAAGTTATTTCCAATAGGGCTTATGAAGAACAGCTGAGCAAGTATGACCTCCTGACCTCAAAGTGTTTGTTTACTGGGAACTGTACTCCAGTTCTCTACATTTAATCTGTCTTGGACCAAGCTGACATTCCCCTACTAGATTTATTGTATCACTAGAGGCTATTAGAAACACAACATTGTCACTGTTTATCTAATAAGATGATAATAGGATTATATTAGTCTAGTGATAATGGTACATTTATTTTCATTTTTAATTGTAATAAATCATGTTTGAGTTCATGTTTAGTGAAGTTAACGTGTTACTAGGGTGAAAAAAATCCAAAAAGTACTTTTTTTTCAAACAAATCAGTAATGGAAAATATTTTTTATTCTATCTTATTTGTAAATCAAAGCATTGGTTTGTGTATATGAGTAGGCATGCTATATCAATTTTACACAAATTATAATAATGAGAAAATCTGACTCAGAAAACTGGGTTTGCTATATCAACAACTCTGGCTTTTGGAAGCTTGTCATGATATTTTTTCTTGTGCATCTTTTCCTAGAATTTATCAGATGTCAAAAGGCACAACAGATCAAATTTGCATTGCAATTATATTTAGTTATAATCAAGGTGTCCAGAGTAAATTAATTTCTTATTAGTGCTGGTAGCTCTTAAGACAACAAAAATCACATTATTTTTAAAATTCAGTAGGGAAATGCATTAATATATAATAGAAATTTAAACCAAAATTAATAATAAACAAACTGTTCCATACATTTGCATTGTCTGTAGTGAAATTATAGTGCTAGACTTAAAGGTGCAATTCATGTTTAAAACTCTTATATTTTACATAGAGTGAATTAATTTTAAATTTTCAGTAGGGCTGAATTAATTATAAACAAACTGTTCCATACATTTGCATTGTCTGTAGTGAAATTATAGTGCTAGACTTAAAGGTGCAATTCATGTTTAAAACTCTTATATTTTACATAGAGTGAATTAATTTTAAATTTTCAGTAGGGCTGAAGAGTAGAAAATAAGTTGGTTCTTTTATGTTGATTTATGTTACTTTCATAACAGTGTCACTTTATCAAAAGTTAAATAATTGCTCTCTTGATCTGCAGTGAGTTATCCTCATGGGTACCATATCTTCTAGCAAGCCAGTGGTAATGAATGCACCTTGATCCTTCAGGGACCTTATGTTGCTTCCTCTAAAATCAGGAACAAACTCTTAAGAATGTTGATGGAAGAAGGATTACCTCCCACTGGGTGAAGTCAAGACTTTGCTCAGGAGCATGCCATATAAAGACAATCCTTCTCAAGCAATGTGGTTTACACTTTGGTGTAGGAAAACCCAAGGACTGAGTTAGTGCCAGGTTTCTTCTTCCTAAATCATAAGGAGGTTAGTTCAGGATTTTATCAGACTAATGTGAGGTTGATGCTTTTAGCCCGATACACATATGTTGGTTAGAAAAAAAACTATTTTTCCCGTGTTTTATATGTATGCATCTTTTCCTGGGAAACAATTACCTAATCCTTACTCAGACTTCTTACATTTGAGATCAATACACATGTAGCTTTTCCATGTTGCTTTTCCCAGTTGCCCTACCACATTCACTTTCTTTTCCTGCATCAGTACCCAATAACTGACAGAAGGGCATTAAGTGACTGTTTTGTGCAATTCTCACACAGATTAGTATGTTCTATATGTAGTGCATTGCAAGTAGAAGTAAAAATTAAATCACCATGAACGAATATTTATCACACATAGCAATACTTGTTTTGGATTTTGTTTCCTTCTTCAGCCATTTTTACAGAATCTGCTCATCTAAATCTGAACCAAAGTCATCTTTGCATTTCTGTCATGTGAAAGAAGTTTGTAAAAGAAGATACTTAATAAACGCTGCTAGAATCTGTATCCATTAGAAATGCTAAACGTATCTTTCAGTTAAAACACAAAAATGAAATCAACCCAAAGTTGCTGTGGGATGATCTATTGGTAATTTACACTTTTAATTTTTTGTGTCAGTTCTCCAGTTCTTCTCAGTTTCTTGTGTCTATTCATGCTACTACATATATGCAGTCACCCACATAAAACATCCTACTTATTTGTAAAAGACAGTAGCGGTTGAAGTTGCTCATAACCAGAACTGCAACACGTTCCATTTAGCAAAATGCTTAAGAAGACCAGTTCTTTGAGTGAAATCTATACAGGGACTTTGGAAAATCCACGCTATGTTCCATGAAATTCAGCTAGATAAAGTATCTCTATTACATCCTCCTTGGGTGGGAATTTGAACAGGACAATTGAATTCTCCTAGGAAATAGGTACTTGAATCTTTTTAGCCAGCTCTCCCAGAAACTCAATCAGCACCGTCTAGCCTAAACATCCTAATGGGACTTATCAGAGCTAAAAAGAGGACAAAAACTCTTGTGCTTAACTGACCTTGGTATCAATTAGTACAAATAAGTATGCGTTACTACTCTGTAGTAGCCTGCCCATTCTAACATTCACCTGATATCCCAGTGAGATGCAACTGCTTTCCAAACTACAGTACAAATGCTTCTGACAAAACAGACACTACATCTTCATAGCTAAACAAAGTTTCTATGTTCCCCCAGGGCACTGCGTTCCCAGAGAAGCCTGGAATTTGTGTCCCCTTAGGTATATGCAATATTCCAAACTTTGCACATATTTAGCTCAAGGTTGATTACTAGAATGCATGCTACTGCAGGATATATCATATGATTCAGCAAGAAATAAAGCAGGTCCAATTACACAAGGGCTTTATTTCTGTAGGCAAAAATAACTACTTGCATTGCTGCTTAAGCATTCCAGTTCGTTATCTAGCAAAATGTGCACAGCTAAGAAATGAACGCTCCCTGAGAATCCAAACTCAAATATTTACAAAAGTGAAGGATGTTATATTATGTTGGACCCAAGGTCCCTCTAGCCTAGTAGTCTGTCTCCAGAAATGACCAGTCAGAGAGGAAATACTTCGGGATATTTCTCTGGAATGCTTTCCCAGCTCCAACTATTTGCAGCTCAGGCCTTCCTAAGCAGCTACACTGTGGTTTGATAGCATTTTCAAATATTGTAACAGCTCTCAGATGCAGACAAATAAATGCAACAAATACAAGATGAAAGGTTAGAAGGAGAAATGGAGCATGGTAGGTTTGGCTACCAATTAATTTTGATTAAAATTTCAAATGTACTGTTGCATCCACTATAGTTTCTTTTGGCTACACTAAGTAGTGTTAACACTGAATTTAAATACCATGCTGCAATGAGGGTCCTATTTTACAAGCATCCTATGCTTGTAACTCTTGCTAAATTCAGTGGAAATTTAGTTATCAGCCCAGACTATAAAATTTGATGTCCATTAAAGGATATCTCCCAAAAATAGTGGAAAATAAAACAAAAAGAAAAAGCTAAACCAAACCCCCTAAAAAACCCCACCCCAAAACAAAAACAAAAACAAAAACCCAAACAAACAAACAAAAAAACCCCAAACACCAAACCTCTGAGAAAATGTAATTATTTCACTCCAATGAAGTTAAAGTCGGGGGCAGGCTCTGAAAGTGAATCTAGATACCCTTAGCATATTTCAGCACAGTGTATATATTTCCCTTTGCTTTCAGAGGTTCCTTATTATTAAGGGGGAAAAAAATCTTAAATGTAAGAAAATTAAAACTGACAAAAAACACTATAAATGTTCTGTGTTCTTTGGGTTGTCCTTTTATACTGAGATCTTTAAAGAAAAATAAGATGGCCATATTTTCAACACTAAGAATGAAAAGAGTCACCTTTTCTACATTTTTTCTGTTTAGTTACATGATTGATTACATTTCTTTACATGTCCTGTAACTTAGTAGGCATCATGTACCAACTCTTAGAAAACTACCTACTTGTTTTTGTAGAATAGCAGCTGCTTTTTATATTACAAATCCTCTGACAAGCTCTCATTTTTTAATATCCACGTTCCAATGCCACAAATCATATTATCATCTATACCTAAGTTATACACATGGTTCTTACAGGTTAAGAAAATGAATCTCAGTCATTTAAACACAAAGATCTAGATTTACTACATCACTAAGTATTACTTGGGTACTATATAAGTAAATATACACAATTTTTTGATGGTCTAAAACTGGGAACCTTATCAGTCTTCCCATAAGTAATAATTTGGTTTTACATTACCAACACCCAGTAGTTTAGGAGCCAGTTTAAGCCTGGCCCATTCAGTCCATCCAGAGTGAGGACTGAGCGTGCCACTGCAAGCATTTGTTGAGCAGACAGTAAACCACACGACTGAAAGGCTGTAGGTCAACAACTCTTCTATCTGAATGCCTGAGAGAGCCATAAAATGTAATGCAAGGATGAGGATAAACACTGTTGTTTTTCTAAAATCCTGCTCATTTCATAGGTCCAGTATAGGAAGCTGTCAAAAGCCTGAACTGACTGGATTGACTGGGAGGATCTACCTAGCTTTAAGTAGCACCAATGACTTATAGGGGTTTGGCAGCTAAAAAAATTGGTTCTTAAAATAATATCTATACTGTTTTTATAAAGCACCATAAGATCTTCCAATGAAAATAGACATATAGCAGTTACATCTTTACTATCTGTCTTTGTCTTATACAGTTTTTATCCTGTTCATTTTTATGTGTTGTACAAACCAAACTCTATCTGTGCTATAGCAAGAAGTAGGCTAGTAAGTTTTCCTTCAGAAAATACTTCCAACCATAATCAGTATGATATTTTGAGATCCCATTTCATGCCTCAGTCATAAGGTTGGCATTACTGCTTTTAAGCTGCAATACAACATTGATGAAACAAAACTTTAAAGCAAATTAAACATTGGCAATATTCCTACCACTGGCAAAGATACACTTGTTGAGAGTTCACCTTTGTGGCATGTTTGCAGTGTAATCACTGATTTCTGGAAAGCTTCTTTGGCAGTTAAAGATAAAAATATCCAGTGAATATTTTTTATAGACAATTTTATACTTGACTCAAATTACTTGAAAACATTTTAGTTTAAAAAATATAGGTTGTATGCACTCAAATGAGGTATATATCTCCATTCTTAATACAAGGAAAAAATAACAATTTGTAGAACATTGCTATACAAATAACAATTTAACTAGTTAATTTGAGAAGTCATCACATAAAAATCTTTATGAAATCCACTACTAGGTGTGAGTGAGGAGACCATGCTGTTTTGTTTGAAAAATAATCAACATTTATGTCCTGTGTTTTAATGAAGTAAAAGTTTTCATGTCCATTTATTTAAACTAAATATGTTTTTAAGTTAACAAAGTTTTTTTCCTTCATTTTGTGTGGGAAAAATGGTAGGCAAATTAGGTAGATAATTAGGTAGGCAAAGAAATCAACACACAAACCAAAATTAACTAACAAGACTTAGTGAGATAAATTTCTACAAAGGCAAAGTTACTTTTAACAGAAGGAACTAACTGTACTATATGCCTACTAAAAATTCAAACATCTCCAGAAGGCATTTTGGAGAAAATAAAATCCACAGAAACTCTATTAATTTCATTTTCCCCCTTCTGAAAATGCTCTGCACTACTGTCAGTCCTGCACCATCTAGTCCCGCAAGTGCTTCCTTCTAATACTGGCTACCTTAGTGGTACTAAACTACTAATATCAGTTCTATCAGTGTTCATAATGTAAGCAGAGATTTCATTTAATCTAATCTCATAATTGTATCTGTCTGCAAAAGTACATTCTGTACAAAAGCAATGTAAATGCTATAGTATGATAATGCTTGTGTCTGTAACAAGCCCTTATACACAAGTGTGTTGGCAAAGTAATACAAGGCTAAGTCTACTACATTTTTATGACTAGGACTGTCCTTTTTCCACTTTCTCATAGTTTTGGTTTTTTTTGGTAGTAATTATAGTGCATTTTTATTATGTTGGTACTAAGTTTATTCTCCTTATATACCTTTTAAAGAATGCATTATTTATACCTACACAAACAAAACCACCTTAGTCATGAGAAGGGTGTAGAGGAAGATGCAACTATAGAGGTAAAGCTGCATCTTGCAATGAGAGTTAAAAATCAGAATTCAAGAACCACAATGAGCACAGCATTAGACTCTCCACACATTCCTCTACATTTAGCTCCCCTCCCTCCCACCTCCCCCCAAAACAAAGAAAATGAAATCACTTTTCTAAGTCAGTTCAGACTTGATAGGAGTCTAGACCTAATTAGTAAAGGGTCAATGACTCTGAAAATGCAAGGTGGTGAAGAAGCAGACCATCCAAAGACCTTATTTGGACCATACCTCAGTACAAATTTCTGCCAGTAGACCTGCTCAATGAGGACTCACACCTCTTCTCATCACAAAAAAATAAAAATAAAAATCAGTTACAAGATGGTAGTCAACCTCTTCCCCACTGAGGAGAAGGGTAAACATGGCTCAGTAGCTTTATTCATTTGACAGTCATCAAAGGCCCAGTGAGAGATGAGTGAGCTTGAGCTTACAAAAATATTGCTATATTTGAGTCTACGGAGCTTCTAATATTTTAGCAAGTGGAAGAGTTTGTGTTTGTGTCTCTTTCCATTGCTTTAATTATAGAGATTTTTCTTCTCATGTCTCAATTCTGTCTCAATACTCAGCTGACAGGCAACAAGAGAAAGAAGCAACTGGGTGAAGGTATGAAATCAGCCTACTGAGTGTCTCACATGTCACAGTAAAGCTACTATATGACCACAGCCGCCTTCACTGCCCACAAAATTCCTTTATGTTGAGCTAGGTTGATTTAACTATATTTAACTGTCTTGCTTTATACAGGTAAATATAAAAATATATATCATGGTACTGATAGGAGAGCCAAGCTCATATATATAGCCTATTCTTTCTGTGCTAACATATAATTGAGTGAAGACATGTTGTAGTGAGACCCGAGATCTGTGCCTCATGACTACACTCCCAGAACCCTGTAAATGATACTACATACCAGCTACAAAAAAAGCTCTGACCTAACAAGAGTAACCTAATGACCAAGAGAGTACCCAGCATCCTGGCACAACAAAGTAAGGCAAGTTTTTCTGTCAGAAAAATAAATTATTTTGTTCCAAAGAGATGAACGTGGCAGTCGCAGGACTGGAGCTTTGCTCTGAGAAGGCAGCACACACCTGCCTCCAGCCTGCCCTCCCTCAGAGTGTGATGTGCTTCCTCACACACCCACCTGAAGCTCTCCCAGAGTTGCCAGCAGGGTCTCAAGATATTGGGCTGTGAATGAGCCACCCAGCTCTTGCAAATTTTATTGATGTTGATAACTCTTGTGTTAGGCCTTTGGGAAGTGTGCTTTGGGCATGATTGTATTGGGTTTGAGTGGCAAAATCTTGGCAGTGGGTGGGCACTACAGGGCTGACTTTCTGTGAATAGATGCCCCTGCAGCCCATGGTGACCCTGGTGGGACAAGCTGTTCCCCTGCAGCCCATGGAGGTCCCCATGCTGGAGCAGGTTTGCTGGCAGGATCTGTGACCCCACAGGGGGACTCACACTGGAACAGTCTGTTCCCGAGGGACTGCACCCCATGGATGGGATCCTACACCGGAGCAGTTTAAGATCTGCGGCCCAGGGGAAGGAGCCATACTGGAGAAGACCAGGGAGGAATGTCTCCCATGGGGGGAACCCCACGCAGGAGCAGGGGAAGAGTGTGGGGAGCTCTCCCCCGGAGGAGGCAGAAGCGGCAGAGACAACGTGTGATGAACTGACTGCAGACTGCGTTCCCCAAACCAGTGTGTCGCTGACGGAGGAGGAGGCAGAAAAAATCAAGAGTCAAGTTGAGCCCGGGAGGAAGGAAAAGGGTGGGAACGAAGCATCCTACTTTAATGTCATTGGTAACAAGTCAAATTAATTCCCCCAACTTGAGCCTGTTTTGCCCAAGACAGTAACTGGCGAGTGTTCTCTCCAATCCTTATCTCGACCCACAAGCCTCTCGTATTTTCTCCCCAGTGTCCAGCTCAGAAGGGGCACTGATGGAGAGGCCTTGGGGAGCGCTTGGCGCCCAGCCGGGGTAAAGCCCACACAACGACGAAGCCAGTCATAAAATCACAGAATGGCTTGTCTTGGAAGGCGACCTTGAAGATCATCTAATTCCAACCCTCAATAAGCGCCAACTCTTATTTGCCACCTAACTCGACAAAACAGTGCAAGGCGGCTTTTTCCCTCGCCGTATCGCAACACAAGCCGTCTCAGCCAAAACGCCGACGCTCCGTTCCGCTCCCGCTTCAGCCAAGCCTCCTCCCCCAGCAGCAAAGCAGGAAGACGAAGCGGCAGCGGGCAGGCACGAGCAAGCCGGGCTGGAAAGAACCGCCCTCCCGGACACCGCGGCCGCCGGGATTCAGTGTCCCACCGCCCCAATGAGGTGCTCCGGCGCCGGCCCGGCCCCCGCCCCGCCCCGCGCTCCTGCCCCATCCGTCACGGGGCGGTGGGCGGGGCCGGCCGCCCGCGGGGAGGACGCTGCGCGCTCCCATTGGCTGTTCCCAGCCGAACGCCGTCCGTGGTTGGCTGCGGCGGCTGCCGCTCGGGGCGCGCGGGCGGCGGCGGCGGGTGGCGGCGGGCGGGAGGACACTCGGCACGGGGGCGCAGCATGGCCGCAGCGGTGGTGCGCAGGGGACCTGCGGGCTGGTGGCGCTGGCACCGGCGGGTGATGGGTAAGGACCTGCCCCTTCCCACGGCTCCAGTGGCCCCGCTCTGCCGGCCGGGCGGGGAAAGGCCGGGCCTCTCCCGGGGTGCGCAGCTGCCGCGCTGCCCTTGGCGGCCGCGGGCCCTCCGAGCCCTGTGCAGCTCCGGAGCCGCCTCCCTGTGCGGCGTCCCGGGTGACGGACTCCCCGGGCGGTGACGGCCGGCACGCCGCGCTACCGCGGCCGCCTTATTCGGGGCTCCACCGGAGCTTCTTGGCTTAATAAATCTTTTCACTCATTTGCTTAAAATAGCGTGCCTGGAAATCATCAGAGCCCACAAATGCTTGCTGTGGCAGCAGTGACATGTCTGCGGTACCTGTTACCTAGGTTTGGGCTGTTCAGCCCTCTCGGTCATCGCATCCGATTATTTTCTTTAAACTAAAGGTAGATCCAGCGACACTTCCTCCTGTGTCGGCTCTGCATTTATTCAGCCTGTGGTTGGTTCATGGGCACTGGAAGGAGCAAGCACTGCAGACGTCCTGTTGGTGCAAGCAAAGGAAGAATATATTTGTAGAACTCTACCTAGACATTTTCTCTTTCCAGAGTCCTGAAAAATTATACAGCTGTTCCTAAGTAATTTAATTGCTGAAGTAAATGATTAAAAATAAACCTTCAGTAGTCTTTTCAGTGTCATTTTGATTGCAGTCTATTGGTCATGTATGTCACTCTGGTTAGGCTCGCAACACCGTAGGTGAAGGTTTTTAACTAGCAAGTGGAAGAAATAGATTCTTTTAAATGGTATATGGTTCTAAAATCTTGACAGTTAGCAAAGTGTTTCAGGAATTACTAAATCACTTTTAAGTAGGTAACTGTAAAAACTTTGTAACTCACCTTTAAACCGCAATTAAACTAATGAATGCAAAACGCGTGAAAATTTTGATGTTATCTTTCAGTGCTATTTTTGCTCCACTGTCTCTTCCACTAACACTTTTTTTGTAGTTGTGGTTCTGATGTGGTAAGTAATAGCTCGGGTGCAGCTGGCATGTTGGTCTCATGCTAGTAAAGATAAATACAGGGGACCTGTTTATCACCTTTTGTGATACCATAATTGAAAGCAATAGCTTTCAAGGATTTTTGAACTTTCTGTGCATGGTAACTGTCAGGTATTTCTGTAAGAGCTTTGAAACCTACTGTCATGGTCAATTTCCAAATGGTCATGTTTAATGTAGGGCAGATGGTGGGGATTTTGTTTCTTAGTGGTGAGCGAGCATAGGTGTGAAAAGCAATCCAACACTGGCCCTTAAAGTTGAAAAATACAGTTTGTCTTTGCCTGAAGACTTCAGTAAGAAACTGTAACTCAGTCTAAGGAGAAATTGTGACTCTCCTAAGAAACTTCCATAGAACAGAATTTCACTGGTAGCATTTAAGCTCTGACTTAGTGGTGACTATGCTGAAAGTACTCTTGACTCGGAAATGTTTATGGGATGAAGGTCTAAGCATTAAGCCTTCTTAACTGCTAAGCACTATTGCTTAGTTATATGTTGTGGCTTCCCCATCTCTAATGCGTTTACTAAGTTTGCCATTCTTTTCTTGAGTTTTGATTAGTCTGACAGTTGGGTTTTGGGTAGTGATTTCACCATCTGTCCTGAGTGAAATGCAATCCTAGTGAAGGAATTCTGCCAGCTCTGAGAGCTGTCCAACACCAGAGCTTGGTTAGCAAGCGGGCTGTCTTCCTTCCCTTATTGAATGCTCCTTGGTTTCTTGGTCAGTTGCTCTTTGCAGCTGGTACAGACTATGATGGTTTGTTTTTTCTGTGTGTTTATACTAGACATTGTTAAATTGTGTAGGAGGAAGATAAAGAGCTGAGGGCAGATTTTGGAGGAGCATCTTGGATGTGGATGTTTGTGTGTTAGCCAGTTGGACAGAGACTATGTAGTCCTGTGTTCTGCAGCTGGCAGGCACTGACAAAGGTGCTTCATGGAGAGGGTTTATATGACCTTACTTTTAAGAATGTGTTTTTGGTGGATATGGAGAAATCTCTCCTGGGGACTGCTGTGGGGGGTGAAGAGGGGGTTAATGAATTATGGTGGCTGAGAAAAGAAGATTTTCTGGTGAATGTAGATTAATCAGGTGAGGGAGCTGTTCATCAAGAAAGACAGTACCATGCTAGAGAACAAAAATGTCCTTACAAGTAGTTTTGTTAAAGTGGAGGGGACCTGTTCAGTTAATAGTTGAATAGTGCTTTTGCTGGTTAAACAGTACTTTTGCTGATGCAGGAGCTCTTTTTGAACTGTTGAATGACTCTATGCTCTGGTGCAGAGAAGCAGTGATTACTAAGCAAGGATTATGACAGAAGACCTGCTGCTCAGAAGTCCAGCACACTACTTACTTAAGGGATCAAGGGACTTGATATTCTTTTTAGATGAAAAGTACTTACTATATGGTTTTCTCTCTAATGTATTAGCAAACATTTAATGAGTGTAGGTAAAGATAAGAAAAATTATGTATAAGAAGACTCAGTATTACAAGATAGCATCTCTGGTTTTGATCAGCAGACCTTTACAGGGGCAAGAAAAAGCAAGTGGGATACTTTCAATGTAAAGCTAGCCAAATTTAAAGTATTGTAATCTTCTTAAATTATTATATTGGCAGAGTGCACTTCTCCAAATCATTGCATAACCTTTAAAAGTTAGTGACCCTGAGGCAATTTCAATTCCATTGGCAAAACTTCTAGGAGCAGGAGGATTCTACGCATGTACAGCTAGCTGGTCTCTCTAACTTCTTCTATATTTCTTCATCTAGTTCCCTCCCAGGATCTAGTTTCAGTAGAGGTTTTATAAATTACATAAAGAAGTCCACACAAAACACGGAAGCTCACTCTGATCCTTTCCTTCAAAGTAGGAAGGAAAAAAGGGATGATGTCTTCTGTTGCACTTGTACCAGAACTTCAGATGCTAAATCAGTGGGAAAATCTTTCATTTAGTGGCTCATACTGAATTGTCATCATGTTTCCTTCTCTGTGTCTAGTGACTTCATGTGTATTTTCTCTTAAAGCCCCAAGCAAAACCAGGAACTTCAGTAGCTGAGCTTACTCTGGGCATCTTCCAATGATCCTATTAAATCTCACATATTGGAAAATAGGTGAAGTTTCACTGATCCAGAGAGATCAAGAATATTAATATGAGCTGTAACCACTCTGATTAGGAAGCTCTTATGGGATGGGACTGTGTGGACTCTTACCCTTGTGCTGTTTGGTGAATATGGATCAAAATAAATTTTATAAAGCCAATAATTAAGTAATATAGTTGAAATTATATTTTGGGAGTTACTTGTTTTTCAGTCCTGTTCTTGGCCAGTTAAACTCAGAGTACAAGCACATTGGATTTTTTCCAGGTCTGCTGTCTGTGGTTCTACCCAACTATTAGTCCCTTTTTGTTTGAATTCAAAGAGATGTCCTCAATTCTGCGTGGTGTTTGTGCAGTCAAGTATTTGAAGTGAAATCGCCAACACTGAAGCTGGAATTCGTTCTTGAAACTGTAAGACTCGCTACTTTGGGAGACAGTGTAAAATTAAATGTAAACATCTGAAACAATCTAAACTCGTCATCATTCAGGTTAAAAAGAAAACTGCTTTCAGTATCTTTATATTAAAGCTTGAAAAGACAAGTTTTAGGTCATTTACAGACCAGGTATTCTAAAGAAAGGATTGCAGTCTGTGCATTTCTGAAGTTACTCTTCTAATGATTGCATTTTATTCAAGAGGAGGCAATTAAGAGATTTATAAACTCATGCTGATTTTTTAAATTAAATTGTTTTTACGGTAAAATTCTTGTGAAATTGCAGATTAGGTAAAGTTTTTCTATTGTAGGCTGACTTTTCAAAGCAAAAAAATATGTATTTTATCTATTGACTGTAAGCCCCAAATTTGGTGAGAGTGTTGTAGTTGGTTCTCCTCATCAGCTGAGTTTTCATAGGCATGAGGATCTGTAAGCACATATTCCCTGAAGAGAATAATAAAGAATCTTCTTGGAAAAGCCCAGTTTCTTTGGGGTTGGTATAGCTGTAGCTGGTTTTGCTCACAGTTAGCTCGATTTACAGATTAATTTGCATTGATGATTCTGTTCCCAGGGAAGGACAATTAGTTGCACATGGTGTCAGTGGTTATTTTAAAAGTAGGTTCTGTTGCTCCTGCTTCTGATGTTCTGCCCTCTCTTAGAAGTTGAGTGTAGACTGGGCATTTTTCCAGCCATGTGATTGCAGCAGGTTACTGTGGATTTTATGGCTGAAGTAAAGCGGGCTCAATACCACAGGGACAGTTTCAGCAAATGCTTATACAGTTGATGGAATTAGTTAGCATATGTGATGTGGGTTTGCTGAATATCAGTCCTCAGATATTTGAATTACATAGTTATTTCAAAACTGAGTTTGTGCTACATATCAGATGCTAAAAAGTGCCATCATATGCAATCTGGACATCACAGGTAAAATTACCTGTGGAGGTTCATCTAATGGGAAAACATGGAAGTTCTTCTCTTTTAAAACATCCTCTTTTTGGTAAATCCCCACTGCCTTACATAGTCATCAAAAATATGCCATACATCTAAATGTAGTTGGTTCAAATGTAATTGAAATTATCTCAATTATATCTGTGAACTAATTTAATCAGTCCTCTAAACCAGTTTTCCTATATTTGAGTACCTGGAGAGCTGAAGATTTTTCAAAACTGTAAATCAAATTATTTAATTTTGAAGTGTCTTATATAATACCAGGCTGTGAAAAATTAAACCAAAATAAAGTCAGAAACTGACTCAGGAATCGGACTACTTCTCTAACAGGTCCCAGTTTCCATGGATTTGAATATGTTTTAGCATATAACAGAAAGTGGTCTCTGATTAATTAACTGAGACAAAAAATAAACAGAGACAGACAGAAGGAAAAATAATAGAATACGATGATACAAAACTTAATAGTACTGGTCAGCAAGTTGTCTTGTATCACAGCCTAACTTTTGCTGCACCTTTCTGGGGATACTGCAAAATGAAAATTTTTAAGGGAGGCCTTATAGTAGAAGAATGTGTTCATTTAATGGATATTTAACTTGTGAAGAGCTGCCACAAAGGCACAATAAAAGTGCATGTTGGCAATAGGCAATCAAATGACCAGCTGAAGTCTTAGTATTGAGATGTGATGACAGTCATGAAAAGTTATCAAAGCAAAGCAGTCTTATGTGACATTGTAGAGAAAAAGCAGGCAGGTTGCAGAGGAGTGAAAGCTGTATGGGAAAAATGTCCTTCTCAATTGCAAACATGAAGATCAAGGCAAAATTATGTCTGTTGAGGCAGATGTCCAGGTTCTGAAGCAGCTGAGATCTCAGATGTGATGGATGAATCAGTGAGATTTAAGCAGATCATGGATGGGTCTTTCAGGCTGTTGTGAGTGACAGGCAACACTGCTGGTGTCAGCACTGATAGCAGAAAAAGGTATCAAAAAAGTGTAAGAAAAGAAAAGAAAAATCAGGATAAAAGTAAGGAGTCTACAAGAATGAGCCTAGATATGGTAGTCAGAATTATTCTTCTGATAAGGTTTCTTGGCATTCACAGAAACAAAGAAAACTGAATTTTTCGGAAGCAAGACTTCCAAAAGCCTTGCATGTTTAAAGCTAGCTTAGGTAGCTCATGGTGTTCTAAGGTTGCTAGAAGGATTGAGGTTCCACAGCTTCTCTGCATTGCCTGTTCCAGTGCAGAACCTTTTTTCTACATCAGGGATGCTTTTCTTATTTCCAGCCAGAATATCCCTTCCTGCAGCTTTTGGCCATTTCCCCATGTCCTGTTGTACTGCACATATGTGTGGAGTTCAGCTTCATTTACTCTGTAACTCTTCTTTCCTCCCGCTCCATAGGTAGTAGAAGGCTGCAGCCTTTGCTTCTCCCAAGCTCAGCAAAGACCTTTCTCTTAGCCTCTGCTCATAGGCCATGTTCTCCTGCTCCTTGGTCATGTCACTTGATGTTTGCTGGGCTGTCGGCAGTTTGATCACATCTCTTGCATATTTGCTGTGTAGAACAATGCCTGGTTTCTTTGACCTGGATGTAATGCTGTGCAAAGTGTCCTTTTGCTGCAAGGATGCACTACTGACTCATGCTTAGCTTCCAGTTGATGGGAATCCACAGGTTCTGCAGAGCTGTCAGCTGTCTAGCCAGTCAGCAGCCTGCAATGACATCCCCTGCCCCAAGTACAGGACATATTTGTCTTTGTTGAACTGCTTGAGGCCTATTTCTCCAGTCTTTCTGAATAGTAGCCTTACCCTGCCATTTTTCAGACTTTCCCCCTGGTTTGGTATTACATATGATGTCACTGAGGGTGATTATATTTAATCATCAGTCATTGATGAAACGTTTAAACAGCTTCAGTATTGACCCATGAGGAACATAATGTGTAACTGGACTGTTGCTAGTCTTTTGAACTACTGATGGCTGTTATTTGAGCCCAACACTCCAGACAGTATTTCTTCCTTCAGGCAGTTTTGCAGTCCAGTCCATACTTTCCTCATTTGGCTACTGGGATACGAGAGGAGGCTGTTCTGAATGCTTTACTGAAGTCAAGGTAAATAAGATCTACTGGTATTAAGGACTAGAGAAAGAACAATGCTTAAAACCTAACTAAAGGAGCGATTTTAGATCAGTGCAAGTGAGGGACTGGGGAAGACTGACTCATAGAAACAATGAGAAGACTCCAAGATGATTGTTACAGCTGATGATGCTGGTTTAGTCTCTTTGTTCATTTGTTCCCTGGTTTTGACATGTAGCACTTCTTAAAAAAGCAATGGGCTCTTTTCCTGACTTATCTCAGTTTTCACTAAGCATTTTCCCAGTGCAGATTTATTTTAAATTATGCTACTTCTCTAGCTATGTAATTGCTGCAGGCATCTGTGGAAACTGTCTCAGACCAAAGTTCTCTCAACAAACCTGATTTATTAAATGTGGCACTTCCAAAACAGTGCTGCAGATGAAAGAGCATGACCGTTGCTGGCTAAGAAGGAGCTTAGAGTCAGAAAGACTTTAAAATGATTAATCAAGTGTTATTGGCCTAGAGAGGATTCTTTGCTAAGCATTGAGACCTCTTAGAGTCTCGATCCAGCTTAGGCACATTTTCTGTATGTGCACTTTAGAGCTACAGTATTTCTGTAGTTAGTTAGCCTTGTTTCTGTCTGCTTAGCTGACGCACACTTTGGTGTTTATTTTGCATAACTTTTTCCTTTGCCGTAAAGGACGAAGTATTTTATGTAATTGGCAAAGAAATCTAGTCACTGTCAAATTGTGCTGCCTTTGGATTAGGAGTGTTTAGAGTGATGAGATAGTGATTGCAGTAGATGAATGCCTGCAATGCTGCTCATGTCCAGAATTTGATGCTCACTAACAACTGGGAAAAGGTAACTGACTGAAACTGTAGTGTTTTCTACAGTTTGTAGGTTAGGCTTTATAGTTCTATCTTAGTAGTATGGTAAATAGAATACAGAGGTTATTCCTGCAAAGACTTCATAACTTTTTGATACTATATTTTGATCTGGTTTTCAATGTTTAAACTGTGGTTGCACGGCTGAAAGGATTTGCCGTGATTTACTATGGAGACTTTAATCTCTAAGTTAGTGGCTTCTATCTGATTGCAGGATCAGAAGAATCTGTGAGGGGTTGCATGAAGGAAAGTGGCAGCCTGTATTTCTAGAGAACATGTGCTATATCCCATGGCTGCAAGCAAAGTTGCGAATAATGAGTCTGTAAAATATATATAAAATTGGACTTTGCATATCCAGTTTAGAATTTAGATGCATAATAAAACACAGACAATCCTGCATATTTTAAAAGTACATCTGAGCTCTTCTTGGATCTTAGTTTTAAGTACTGTATTTTTTTGAAACGCCTTCATTTTCCTAATTACAATAATTTTCTTTGATATGTAGAAAAATCATTGTGGGATGGTATTTGTGGCCCAATGTGCACTATAAGGTTTAGATTTCGTAAAATAGGATTCACATTTGCACTATTTTTAAGCATAAAGCTGTTAAAATAATTGAAAAGAGATTACATGGTAGCTTTTATTATGTCATTGTTGTACGTTAGTCTAAAATACAAATATATTGATCTTTACTGTTTTGAAACCAGTGTGTTCTAGGACTATGGCTTCCAAAACCCCAATTGGATTCATTGGGCTGGGTAACATGGGAAATCCAATGGCAAAAAACCTGGTCAAACATGGATATCCAGTCATTGTGTATGATGTCTTCCCAGAAGCTTGCAAAGAATTTCAAGACTTGGGTGCTCAGGTATAGTAATAAACTTTCTTTATTCCAGCAATAACTGTGTGTGTTGAATGGTTCCTGCACACAATGCAACTAAATCATCTGGTTTCTTTTCTTGGTTAACATCAATCAGAACTGAAACAGCATAATGAAAAGGTATAATATAAATATATATATAGGTATAATATAAATATTAAATTAAAAGGTAAAGCAGAGGTATGACTCTATCCCAAGAAATTTTCCTGCTGTTAGCTAGAATTGCTACCTTGTCAGACTTCTCTAGCTGTCTTTTTTTTCCCCCACTTTTTATGAGAGTAGGTTGATGGCCTGTTCTTTCACCTCCTGCTTTCTCCTGCTTCCTTCTCCCCCAGGTCTAGAAGGCCAGTGGGCTGCTTTTCATCTGGTTCCTACTTTGACCTTTTCAGGTTAAATGACCCTAGTTAAAAATTCCTGCTGGCATAGCTGTAAGAGTTATAGGGACGTATGAGCTTTCCTGCTGCTTCAAGGTGTAGTCCTCAGGGGCAGGGGAAAAATCTAATTATTTAAGTGCTTATTCTCATGGAGGTTAGGAAGGATATGGTGAGAGAAGATGAAGGAATGAAAGGGAAAAAGGAGTGAAGGAAATTGATTACATTAGGGAGCTTTACCTTCCTGCAATATACCCTGCAAAATCTTGGCCATGTTCCAGCCGGTCCTGTTGCTTTTCTTAATCTGTTAATACCCTCACAACCCCATTCTCTCAGGTGGTTGTGTCATTTTTAGGTGTCTGTAACACATTTCAATGGTTTTGACATACTTCAAAGCTGTCACAATTTAGACAGTTGTGGGCAGATGAATATGTGCTGAAAACACAGAAAAAAGGAGTGCAGTGCAAAAATAAACCTCTCATGTAACAGTGTAGAGGATAGAAAGGGAATTTTCCAGCAGTGACAAGGAAATTATAGATAGATCTAGACAGAGGAACAGTGTGCCTTGAAAGTCTAAACTGTTAAAGCTAATTGGAGCTGTTTTAAATAATGAGGTAACATCAAGATTCCTAAAAGATAAAATGATACCACACACCTGTTAGTAATTAATTGCAGCTCCCCTTGAATAATTACAGAATCTTGGCCTTAAGTAGGAAAGTAAGATTTTCACCTCTTTTCCTGGCTCCTGTTCCTATTTATTTAAGCAGTCAGGACCCTCAGGCATGAATCAGATATGTCTTGAGTAAGACTGGGCAAATTCAAGAGGCTGTTTTCAACTATCGGTTGTATTTTTAATTTGTGTTCTGCAGTGAGATATCTTTTCTGTGGCTGCCCATGTTGATAGTTTTTTGCCTTTGTAACAGAATCCTTGGCATTCACTGCAATACTTAACATGTGATAATAAAGGTGAACTGCAATGCCTTTAAAAATAAAGTCCAAAGTATGTTTTAAGATCATAAATCACTAAGAGAATACATGGATAGGCTTAAATACAAATAAAACACACTCAAAGAAAATATGTGAACATAACTTACTCTTCTTGATCTAGAGGTGTAAATCCTACTCCAGCACATTTTTCAGGAGTTGAAAACTTGTGGGTCCATGGGGCCTTGTAGAAACTGCTGTAGAAGGAACATTGGGCTCTAAGGGCTGCTTTCCCTTTGGTCTGGCTGTAAGGGTAAAACCATCAGGAGTGTTACAGGGGTGAAATGACCCCAAGAGACATAAACCTAGTCAAATGTCCATTGTTTAAGGCCAGTGCTTCTGCCAAGGCATATGGTGGATGCGGGATGTTTGACCATAAATCTGTACAATCTGGGACTCCACTTTCTTTAGCCACTGAAGTAAACAACTGGGACGTGGTACATGTCAGAAAGCAGCCACCCACCTGCTAATGGTGCATAGTAAGAGGAAAACTGGCTGAGCATGAGCATATGGAACCACTTGGGGTGAAACTTGGAGAAAGTTGGAAGCGTCACACAGTGGAGTAACTGTGTGTCACGCTCAAGTTTACAGGTCTTTGTATCTAAATCCTCTCTCAGATTTAGAACATTGAGAATGTTATTGGAGTCACCTGATGCATAAAGCATCATAAAAACAGAGCTCTCTTTAATGTACACTAACAATGGCATTTCTGGCAAACAGTAATTAATTGACTTACTGTAAATATAAGTAAAACAAAATAGGGAAGCAGTTTGAACAAATACAAGCAGATGCACAGATGGGAGGACAGTACCAACCCAGTATGCAGAAAAGTCCCTTCTATCCAGTTGCATACTGCAAAAGTTTACTTGAATTAAACTGGTATCAGAACATGTACAGGCCTTGGTGGTCTGCTACTCTGAGCTAGTATAGTCTATGTTGGTAATCAACAATTAGTATTTGCTCTGTTTTTTTAAAGTTATGCACATATTCTTAATGGTTTCAAGTGCTTAATGTTTTATCATAGCTTTCAAATAATTCAGCTCTGTTTCTGAGACAGAAAGTCCCAAATAAAATATCGGTTTTATATGCTGCTTATTGAACCAGGTAAGTAGATTTTTTCAGGCAATGTTATTCATATTTTTAAACACTACAAAAAGGCCAAGAGAGTCTATTCCCACTTTTAATTCCCACTTTTCTTTGCTACTTACTTAAAGGTAGCAGAAAGCTTTTCCTTTTTATGGTTGTAGTTAGTACTGTCCCAGTTTGTGTACAGTTTTAATCTCATTTTCTTCATGTAATAGGCATCTTAGTATTTTGAAAGATGTGGATAGACTAAATGAATTACTGTTTAGATGACTACTGTACTATGTCTTCTTTGTGCCTGTGTTGCTTAGAAATTGTTTAAAACTGTAACCAAAACCCAGCTATCTTCTATCTATGTAGCCAAGTAGAAATCTGAGGCTGATGGACTATTTCAGTTGTGTGTCCAATATAGTATGTTTTTAAACTTCTGGTTGAAAAATGCAAATGAGCCATTGATTCTTCCACTGATACCCTCCAAACCTCTAAGAATACTGGAGATCATAGTTTCAAGTAAGAAGATGTATATAGATTGAGGTTCCCATTTCACACTTCCTCTCTCTCCCTCTAATAACACACATTGAGACTGAACCAAACCAGAGATACTCAAAGACAAAGGTGTCATACTTCTTTTTTAAAGAGATAGGCTCTCTCGTCTCCATGGAGGCAAGTCATAAAATCAGCTAATCAGATATAGAAGGTTTGCTGCTTTTAATTGCCTCATTTATTCCTGCTAACTTTTGTTCTTTAGACTAGAGCATGTTTCCTTTTGTAACTGTAGTATGCCAGGTGTTTTGTGTGGTATTAACTTCTTTCAAAACAAAATCTGCATGTTTCTCAGTCCCATCTATGCCAGTTTCTTTGTGGTTTTTTTCCCCAAGAGCCTTGTTCAGTGACTTTACGCAGTATTCCCTTCTTTTGTTCAGTAGTCAAATAAAAATCAAGAAGTTTCTTATGCTGTATCCCAGAAGTCCTTCAATTCAGCATTTCTTACAAAGGACTGAAATTAGATTTGATCCTTGTGGGCTAAAGAAAAAAGAATAAGCTGTATGTTTGTTGCTATTTTCCCTGTTCTATGAATGTGTTAACAGTGCAATTTTAAATAAATTAATTAATTCAGACCAGTACTGAACAGAAGTCTTAGTGGTAAATGCCTTCCAAGTGAAACGCACAACTTAGCTGTCAATATTTCATTTCTTGTGTATGTATCATAAATATTACACTGCCTGCTTCTGAAAGTGACTTCAGAAAGATAGTAACATACCTTTCAAGTTAGGTATGGTTATTTAACAACTTACACCTAATAATATATTTTGAAAATTGTTCAGATCTTTTTCTTGAAGGATGCCTGAGCTGATAATTTTCTGTTTTAAAAATGCCAATTGTAATATTATGAGAAGCATCAGTTAGTTTATCTGATTTCTTTTAAGGTGAGGCTCAGAGATTCAAGTAATTTTTTTTCTTTTTTCCTCAGTCTTCATCTCTTTCAATGCCATATATAAGACAAGGAAAAAAGTGAGATTTTTGTGATCCTTTCATGTTGTTCCTCCTTAGAGACATTGTAGAGCAATATTTTGTAAAGATACAGGGTTTGCAGTGAATTGAAGATTCATGAATGGGTTGATGGCATTAAAGCATATTTCCCTTGGCAGATGTTGTGGAGGAACTTCCATGATAGGAGGTAATTTTCATTTTTTTAATTTTTGTGTTACTGGTTCTGAATAGCCAATATTTTCATTAGGAGAGCAGTTTTTCTTGTGTTAATTTTTTACCTAACTTAATTGGGACCAGTGAATGCTTAAACCAAACTCATCAAACATGTCTGACATTGCTTTTTCAGGAAGAGTGCAAGCTTATATTGTCTTTTTTTTTTTTCTTTAAAAGGTAACAGAATCCCCAGCAGATGTAGCAGACAGAGCAGACAGAATTATTACCATGCTGCCTTCTAGTCCCCATGCAAAAGAAGTTTACACAGGAGCAAATGGAATTCTAAAGTAAGACTTTTTTGCAGTTTGGAGAATTTGCACTCGTACTCAAGGTTTGTCTGATGATTGCTGCTGTTGTAACTCTTCCTGTGCCTTCAGGGCACTTAATTCAATGTTCTCTGTTCTGTCACTATTGATATTTCTAATTATATGAGTTCTCTTATACAGTGCTTGGTTTTGAATGGCTTTTGACTAAAGTCTTAATTTTATTTTCAGTAGAATAATAATTCTTGTGCATTTCAGGCACTTAACTCACCAACTTAACTATTGTCTGCCTTTTCAGTTGTATGGTTCTTTTGCCATAATGTACAACTACACTCAGGTACAGCTAGAATATTTTCTGGCAACAATTATTTTCTCAAATACTATTTTCTTTAACTTGAAGTATAAATTACATGTTCTGAAGACATGTCGTTGTGTATTAACATAGAATAGCTTACAAGACTTTCTTGATTTCTACTCTTATTATCTGTTTATTACACAAAAAAATACCTAAAGATTTTGTTTCACGTGAAACAGTGTTTTTTAACTTTGTGGAGGGATTTCCACTGAGCCTTAAATCTATAGTCTGCAGAATTCTAATGCTTGGAGTTTTTTAACTTGCCAAATCAAAAAATAAATATAATTTAAAAGTCTGTTCTGGCTATATGTGCACTGCTCCTGGCAGGCTGACTGAAGCTACTGGAAACCTCTGAGGAGGAACATGTAGGCTCTTACAGCTATCCGGGTTAGTAAGGTAAAAACATGCAGAAGACAAAAGTACAGTAGATTATCAAAAAAAGATAATGCTTTTTTAGGTATTGGTTGTACAATATTAATATACAGTGATAAGAAAATGGAAGTAGAAGAGAGGGATTTCTGTTGTTCTTGCTATACAGGAATAACAGTTGCTTCTTTCCCTTACTGTCTGTAGTTTAATTCCTTATAAAGTAGGACTGAGCAGATCTAGGTATCTATAGCTTAGACCCTTCAGGGAAGTTGGGTAATTGGATCAGTCCCACAAAGCTCAGGAAGCAGCTGTGGGAGAACTGTACCCATGATGGCAGTGGTTTGAAGAATGATTGGCAATACTTACTGATACAGTATAGACAGACAGTTAATCTCTTGAGTTCATAGATGTGGAAAATCCAGCAGGGAACAGAGGATGTGGAAAGCAGTCCTATGCTGCTGCAATTTCTCAGCCTCTGTTATTAAGAGAAGAAAGTGTAATTTGACAGTAGTGAATAATTGTGGCTCTGAGTGACCTGGTCCTTGCTGACTGGTCTGATTTTCATAATTTTCTAAAGCTTTTAAAGCTTTACAGAAGAAAGCATTAATAATGTGAAGTGTTTAAAGGTTGAGTCATCCCCCTGTGTTATCAAGGAGCTTGTGCCTTCCTCTGAATATAAGAGGAGATGATGCGGTACTTTTTCTGCTGCCCTGGTTTTTGTTTGCATGTGTTCCAACTAACTGCAGCAGCATGAGGGATCAGTTTTGTGTATGGTCCACTGTTTGAGTCTGGCGTTCCAGTAGGGTCACAGTGTATGTATATATTGAGAGACTATTTCCAGCAATCTGGGTAATTCAATTAAGTGAAATCCACTGTACTGCCAACAGCATGCAAGGTGCAGTGGATCTCTTTATCTCTCATGAGTAGCTTTAAATGGGACACCTTCGTATGACTGAAAAATTCTGGTCTTTGATTTCATGCTGATTGCTGGTCAGGTGGACTTAAAATCATGGTGCAGTTCAATGGAAAGAAGCAACTTTTTTGTCATGGAGAGAAATAAAAAGGTTCAAAATAAAAAAGTTCAAATTCTTTAAATTTCAAACATTTTATTGTATTTTTAAATCAAATATACAGCTTTCTGTGATTTACAGTTTGAAATACAGATCTGCCTAAGTGTCCTGGCTATCAGTGGGAAAACATTTTTCTCCATGCTTCACTTCAAATCTTCAGTGGGCTTTTGTGGTTTTAGTTATGATCTTTATGTGGAACAGATTGTAGAATGATTAAAAGAATGCAGACCATTCTGATAAGAACTTAAGATACTGTATATATAAAAAGAGCATTTTATTGTTATATATTAAATTTTAGGCTGTATAAACAGTTGCTTAGAATGCATCTTAGGTGATCTGTATATTATATATTGCTCAACTTGTGTAATGGAAGATTTTCCTAGTGCAACCTTTTAGTGTAATTTTTTTTAATAGTGTTTAAAAAGAACATCCTTTTTTGTGTTCGGCTTTTATTGGGCTTTGAGTGGTTCAAAACTGCAATATACATAGTCAGCAATATAAATACTGAGCAGATCTTGCTCAATAAGGTTTAAAACTTCATGTTTACTAGTGTACCAAAAAATGTCTGCACATTTGTCATGCTGATGGAAGCCAGTGCCATGTTAATAGTTGCAAATATCTTCTGAAAATAATACTAATACTAATACTACTACTACTACTAATAATAATAATAAATCATCTTTATTTTAGGAAAGTGAAGAAAGGCTCATTGCTAATAGATTCCAGCACTATAGATCCAGCAGTTTCAAAAGAATTAGCCAAAGCTGCTGAAAAGATGGGAGCAGTTTTTATGGATGCCCCAGTTTCTGGAGGTAAGTCTTCATAAGCAGTTTACCTCATATTGAACAGGTTGTCACTTTGTTTGGAATGTCAGTCACCAATTTGTACCCTTGTTGCTCTAAGTTGCTTTTCTTTGCTATATGTACAGTATTCTGTTTTGTTGTTGTTGTTTAATTGCATTACAGATAATAGCAGTGTGTTATTACAGGAGTATTTTTAGGATTTAGGAGTATGCTCTTGTGTTACACTTGGAGAAAAAGCTTTCTTGGGATATGGTACAATGGTCCTTTTAATGTAACTTCTTTCATAAAGTTGCATTTTTATGCAGTTACTTATATTTGTTTAGCCTCCATCTGTTTCTTCCTGTTAGGGAAAAACTGGTCATCATTAAGAAGTCCTGTTACTTTTTCATTAATTAAAAAGGAGATAATGAAGTGAGGAATATAAGATTTCTTTATCAAAAGAAAACAGAGATTTGTCTGATTTTATAATAATTGAAGAATGTGGATGATAGTTGTCTATTCTTAAAAGTTGCTAACTATTGGTCTCTGAGTATTTAGTCTCTTGTAAGAAATAATACAGAGCAGGGAAGACTTCTCATTTTGTGGACAGAGGAGAGCAGAAACATAAAATTAATGTTTTGAAAATAGAACCATAACTGATTGTTTCTATTGTTGGATTCTTCTCCAAAACACCTCGAATTAAGAAGGTGAGGAAACCTCATTTTATGTGGGAAAATCTTGAGGTTTTTACAATCCAGTCTAAAAATAAATGTAACTGGCATTTTGAGAATTCTTTATTTTCCTGATGAGTGTCAGTGATGAGCAAAAACTAACAGTCTTTTTTAGTTTTAACTGCAAATTAAGACAGGATTTGACTACATACTAGAAGCCAAAATTTTCATCCAAATTCTATTGTGAACAGAAAGTAGGCAGATCCAGGTAGGTGATATTGAAGAATATAGTGGGAGAAGACAATATTCTTGCTTCCCAGCCAAACTGTTAGTTCTGTTTTATAAAGTTAGAGTACTAATCAGCCTGGGAAGAAAAAACACAGAAAAATTGTATTGTGGATGGATTATGTATCTTTCTGATCCTTTTTTTAAACACAGCATGACTTTCTGCTTATCAGTTGGGCAATTCTGCCCTATTTCTGTATTGTTTTCTTCAATCCCTTTCTGCCAAGTATGTTACTTTCCTGAGGGAATTATTTACCTTTTAGAAATTTCTGTGATTTATTTTTACTTGTAAGTTTTTGGTGTAAGAAGAAAAGGTAAAGTTCGATTCTGAAAGAACTTTAGCTATTATGGGGGTTTTGTTCCTTGAGAAAATGGTAATGCCAAGACAGATTTAATATGATAACATAAAGCTGACTAGTATGAATACAGATGGCTTTTTTGGTGTTAGTAGTTTATCTGAATACAAATAACATGGTGACTAGTGACAGTTACAGATTGAGGGATATTCTGAATAAAGGGGAGAGAATAGACTTAACTTTCTAGTCCTTAATATATTTGTGAAGCCCAAGGAGCACTCTGTACAAATCATGTTTAAAGTGGGCACTTGCTAGAAATGTGGAGAAGTTAAGTCTGTTGGAAAAAAATCTTTAATGTTGTGCTTTGTTATTTCCATCTTTCAGTACCTAATACATCAAGTCTTTGGGGTATTTTTATATGTCCTGACTGCATTGTTGGCCTTCAGACAAAACACTAAATGGAGAAGTATGCTTGGCTCTCTAGAAATTGGCAGGCACTATGCTGTTGCTGTGCAATGCAATAGAGTTGGCAGGAGTTTGAAGGAGAACGTTTGCGGGACATAGGGAGGAGGAAGAGAAAGCAGCATGCCTGAGCTGTCCTCCGTAGAGCTATCTGTTTACTAGCTGTTATTGGCAGACAACTCCACTTGTGTTTTTAGGTATTTGGGTGTTGCCTGATGTTAACATTCATCTGCACTCCGAACAAGTTCACAAACTGAATAATATTGTGAAAATTGCTTGGACTCTAAACCCTAGGGAAAGAGAGCAGTGATTTTAATCCTGTCCTGACATTTCAAATGAAGAATCTTGGGGCATAGCATTAGGGCCAGATTTTAGTGGCTTGTTTGCAGCCTTGTCCCCAAAAGATTCTTTCTCTTGATCATTTTCAAATGGGCCTGCATGCCAATTTATAGTGCTGTCTTCTTCATATGATTGGCCTACAGCATTTACTTGCTTACAGTCAGAACTCATTAAGTAGAAGTTGATGAACCAAGTTGCTGTGGTATTATTTTGTATTAAGCGACTTCAGAAAATACTTCTCATCCCCATAGTTGCATGCAGATTATGCTGCTAATGCTGTCTAGAGATAGCAATCGCTTTAGCTTAGGATTAGGATCTCTTGCAGGCCCACATGAGAAAGTTGTGTCATGGTTCCCAGTGCTGCCCTGGTTTGTGACTTCTTTGTGAGCATGGGACAAATGGGGAAACATCTTCAAAATCCATGTTTATTTAATATTTTTTTTAATCTAGACAAGAAAATTATCTCTTTGCAAGGCTTGGGTTCTTCATCTCTGTATGTATAAAAGTATTTTAAGGCGCACATTATCATAGAAGCATATTTAAAACTGACTTACGTTGGCACAAGATACTACTGGCTAAGTACGAGATCTAAATTTAGCCTTCAAGAATTGTGTCAAATTTGTCCTCCCACTGATTTCAGTAGAAGTATGATACAGATTCTCACCTCGTAATCTAGACCTAACTTTGCTAGTGGCTTCACTGACACTACTGTAAAGGTTCTGTCTCTTTAACTCAGTATACGAGATACTAATTTCCTAAAGTACCTTGGCTGATATTTTTTTTCATTTCTAATGTAATTCCTTGTAAGTTGTAAGCATTGTTAGTGTTCAGATACAACCTTTTCAACTTTTTTCCCCTTCCACTGGCTCCTGAAATTATATCAGCTCTGTATCTGCTCAAAATACATTGAGCATTCTGCTGGAACTTCACAAAAAAGTGTGACAACTTGATTTGTTTTTCTGGATTTGGAGGTATGAAAAAAAGTTTTCAACTCTTTTGTATGTCTGGTTCTTTAAGGTTTGATAATGAAACTTTAGATCTTCCTCCTCACTATATCCTTTAGACAAGAGAGTAGTCAGTTAAAAAGACTGCTAATTGTTAATAACAGCTGTCAGGTAGAGCACTGTAGTCATGCTAAAATGGTAATAAAGAGTAAAATAAAAGAGTTTGTTTTTAGAAATTGTGCATTGGAGGTGGCTAGAAGAGGTTGTAGTTTCTATGCCAGCAGCCATTTCAAACTGTTTCATCTTACAGTACTGCTTCCATAAACTTCAGCTAATCATTAAGTGATGGAAACAGTAGTAATACAAGTTAAGACTTCAGGTCACTGATAACATAAAGTATAATGTGAGTCCTTGAAGGGTGCATTGCAGACTTATTCCCTGCATGGCCAGATCTCTACTTAACATGGAGCTAAGGAAAAATAAATAAATTATTATAAACACTCTGAAACACTCTGGAGATATTTCATTTCATAGAGCAATATATTTCAGAATACCAGCTCTTTTTTTTTTTTTTATTTTTTTTTTTTACTTTTTCTTAGGAAGGGCACCTTCCTAAAATAGGAGAAGCGAATTACGTGTTTCGCTTACTTGAATGTTGAAGGCCCTTAGTGCTGTGCCTTTTCCAAGGGAAGCAGAGGAGTTAAAAGTTCATGCACACCAATGTTTGCAGAGATGATTTAAAAGACACTTTCAGACTAGACTGAATAATTGGAATTAGGAATGAGTAGTTCAAACATTGCATCTCTTAGCTTGTAAATTCTGTTGTAACAAAGATGCATAATCAATATCTTTGCCAGAATTAAGTTGATTTAATAGACCTGTCTTTGCTGGGGAGCCTTTGTAGAGCTGCTTGAACTGACTTCATTAAGTTGTGTCTGCTTTATTTTCCTTTAGCTTTGTGCACCTTTAGAGAAATGCAATCTTACAACTTTATGGGAGTGGAAGAGTTGGTGGGTTAATTCAGTATCTCTATTCTAATTTGAGACATCATGTAGGTTTTAATAAACACAAAGAATAAAATAAGGAATGTCCTGAATTCAGTGGTGTAGAGGTTTGGTTTGGTTTTGGCTTTCTGGTCTGGTAATACGATGATCAGATCTCTTAGGATCCTTGAAACACTATAAAGATGGAGCAGGTTCATGAATTTAGAACTAATAATTCTGACCTATCCCCCTCAGTAGCAGGTGTTCTTGTTGGTAATGAAAAACATTTAAAGGCATAGTAGTATTTGCTCCATTATTGTTTCTGTATTTATGTTTTTATGCTTTATTTTTAAAACCTAAATGTGCATGCTCAGAATGGCCACAGTGTTCTCTGTGTTTCTGGTACTGAGCATAATTTTACCTCGCTTGCTTTGCTCTTCCTCAGTCACTGCATGCCTTGTGTAATATTTTTCTTTCCTGACATCTTTCTTAATTTCTCTGTTTACATTTTTTGCTGAATGCATTTGATCTTGCTCATTTTTTTGCCAAGTCTGTGATACGGGGATGGTAGAAGAAATTACAGTGTAGAACCTTAATACTAAAGGTAGTGTCAAAAATACTACTGTTATTCTGAAATTAGGTGACCAAAAATAATGCAGGAAGTAAACTACAAAAAAGGGGAAAATTGGATGAACTGATTAAGAGAAGCTAAAATGAGGATGAAGAAGTATTTTAAAATCTGAGATGCTTAAAAAGCTTTTGATTTCTAATAACTTATGGTTTAAATTATATAATACTCATTTGTCAAAATAAAGCTAGTTTAATAGCTTTCGTTGGAGAGAAGGAAGAACTGAAGATCTTGAAAATCTTACACGTTGGTAAAATGTGTATTTTGACACAGGGAGGGGAGAAAGTATAAACCTTGTGCAAATATCACTATGTTGGCAGCAGCTGTTGTTTCAGAAGAGTTAGGTAGTATATTTACTTACATGCTGACTTTGCAAGGCTATTTTTCTTCTCTATTACGCCTTTTGCATTCTCTGTAAAATAAAATAAAAGGTAGCAGAAGATAAGGAGGAATAAACAGATTTGGTGAGAGTATCATCTGAAAATGTTCACTGGGGTGGAGGCAACTATCCTACAATGACTAAAAGGGTGGAATAAATGATTTTATTAAAGCATATTGTATATTTTGGCAATACAGTTGTGTGTAGTCTGGCCAAATAGTGACCAATGTGCAGAGAAACATATCTGTCTCCATTTATTCGAAGGTGTAGAGATGAGTTATTTAGACTGGCTCAATGGGATATAACCAGGAATAATAGGCTGGAAATCATTAAGGAAAGAAAAATGTGTGCCGTGTCTACCAGGAAAAATGTCCTAACGACATTCTTCATACACTGTGGAATAATTTCCAAAGGAGATGGTTGAAGCCAAATATCTCAACATGCTTTAAACTGCACTGGGCAAAGTGCTAGGAACTATTCTGTGGGGAAAAAATCTACGACTGGCAGGAGGATGTCTACATGATCTAATCAGTCTTTTCCATCTCTAATGTCTACAATCCTGTTGTGTTCTCACACATGGTGTTCAAAAACAGTTAAAGGAAAACTGTCCAGATGGAAGTTAGAAATCCCTGTAGCACTCTTTGAAAAAGAATAAGGAATAACAGCAGAGTTAGAGCCAACATTCCTTCTCTCAGTAAAAATGGTTCTAATATTCACGGCTGCATGTGAGCTGTTACCACATTTCTAATAACTGCTCTGTTTGTTTGTGGTTACTTTAATACTAGTATCTGCCTCTTCCTGTCAAATGTTCTGAGATACCCAGAGTATGAAATATCTATAAATGCCAGCCTGTCATAAGTCCTAGGGAATAAAAGTTAATTTAATTTCATTTTTTAATTTTTGATTGCTTCTCCTAGAGAATGTTTAAAGTTAAGGGGTTGCAGGTGGTGTTTGGGAATGTTTCTGGAATGAAGTGATGACTTTGAAGCTTTCTACAAAGTTTGTTTTGGTTTTAAACATTCATGGGCATTCATTCTTTCTTTTTGTTCTCTCAATGGAGTGCCTTGTTCAAAGTGTGTATTTTTCATGTAGTCAAAACCTAGCGTGATTCCTGTGCTTTTGGGACAGTGGAGATGATGAGCACCAGACCTTAATAATCCCCTGACTCCATATGAGCCCTAATTCTGAACTATGCTAAGTGTGGATGTGGCACATGTCAGTAGTTAGCCCAGCCCCAGGCACACCAGAGAGGGAAGTCCAAACTGGAAGGCACCACACAGAGTAGACTGGGAGTGCCCTGTGCCTGCGCAGTGGCCATCAGCATGGGGACAGCCCCACCAGCTACAGCACTGGAGGTGCCACTGCAGAGAAAATTCAATTTTCTCTGAATCTTAATAAAAACCAGTTGTACTTGTAATTTAGTGTTGCCTTAAACAGATTTTTTCCAGTCTGTGTGTGGAATTCTTATTTTTTGGAAAAAAAATTAGAAGTCCAGAGAAGCTTGACTAAGTGGTTTCAGCTGGCATAGAGTTAATTTTGTTCCTAGTAGCTGGTAGAGTACCGGATTTTTTTGTTTTAGAATGAGAATAAAGTTGATAACGCGTTGATGTTTAGTTGTTGCTAAGTGGTGCTTACTTCAAGTCAAGGACTTTCCCATGCTTTGTCAATAAGGTGGTACACAACAATCCGGGAAAGGAGCATTGCCAGGACAGCTGACCTGAACTGGCCAGAGGGTTATATTCCATTGCCCAGAACATCATTCTCAGTATATAAACTGGGGGAATTGCCTGGGAGGGGCTGATTGCTGCTCAGGAATGGGCTGGACATCAGTCAGTGGAGCAACTGTATTGTACATCATTTGTCAGTCTTGAGTTTTGTTTTGCTCTTTTTGTTGCCTCCTTTTTCATCATTTCATCATCACCATTTTATTTATTTACTACTATTACTATTGTTACTGTTATAATTATTACATTTTATTTGAGTTATTAACCTGTTCTTATGTAAAATCTTATGGATTTTACCTTTTTTTATGTTTCTCCTCTCCATCCCCCTGGGGAAGGGTGAGGGGTGAATGAACGACTGGCTGTACGGTGCTGCTTTGCCAGCTGGGGTTAAATCACAGCACTAATTTAAATGGAGTGGGCCACTGAAGATGTGGCCCAAAATAGAACTACATGTTTTATTTTGTCTCTTATTCAGCAAGGGAGGTCTGCAGATCTTACACTAGACATGGAAAGAAACATTAACATCCTGAGTGTCTGAACCTTAGGACACATCTTACGTCTTAGGACACATTTGTGCAAACTGCTCTGTGTTGAAGAGCACTCCTTTGAAGACTCTTTAAACACTTAAACTAAAGGAGCAAAAAAGAAAAGAAACAAACCCATATGGAGTAAATTTTGCAGCGACAGCTAACCTTGTCTTGTAGTGCAGGCCTTTGAAAATAAATCACTTGTTGATCCCCCAAATAGCTGAATCCAGGATGAGTAGCTGAATGAAAAGCTGATCTTCTATTGACCCCCATCTGGATGATGCTAATATTCTGGGTTCCTTGTGTTTCATTTTTAAAGTCATAGTGATGAGTTGGCCAAGTATTGGATTTATTTATGACAGTATTATACTATGATCCGGAGCCATTCTAAGTCACTGGATCATTACAGAATGTGATCTTATAGTGGAGGACATTTTTATGTTTTGAAAAGCGTCTTAAGTTATGCGAATAAAGAGGGGGAAAAAGTTCTAGGAGAAGTAGCCCCTCTGCACTTCAAATAAAAACCTGAAAATCATTCCATATTTGCAGTGTTTAGTGTAGTACTGCCCATTGTGAGACAATTCAGTAGCTTAAGCTTTTGTCCTTAGCAGAACAGCTCTTAGTTAATCCACAGGCAGCACATAGAAATACCAAAATTTCCTAATTCTCCTTCCTTCAACCACATTTTAAAAAACCATGGTTTATATCATGAAATAAAACAGTAAGGGAATGAGTATTGCCTTTTACCATTAATAAGCATTTAGAATCCAGCTGTCTGCATACAAACTATTCAAATGTTCTCCTTTCAGTTTGTCCAGACTTTAGTCTTGTTGGCTCACCACTTCAGTCTACTGAAAAGTGAAGGACAGAGGTGAGTCTTGCAATTCCAGAGCAGAAGAAACAGTTTTTAGATACAGTTCTCATGCCAAGCACAACATAGGACCCTGAAGTGGGGGGAAAAAAATAATATTTGCTGCACTGTATTTGACCTATAATTTTAACCCTTAAAATTTGATTCTTATTTTAATTCCTGTAGTTTTGCTGAGACACATTTTGTGGAATTTCCTATACGTTATATAGTTTAAACCCGTATCCATTTGTAAGAAAAAATGACAATTACATGGCTTGATGGGAACAGAGTAATGCATGAAAATGTTACCCTGATGCCGTACCTTCAGTTTCTGTTACTGGTTCTGTAAGCAGTCGTGTTTTAATTATTTGTGTTGTGGAAGAGTTGTTTGTTGTAAAATGGGGGGAGCAGTGTGAAACACTGTGGATCACTTTATTAAACTCTTTATGTGTTTTAAATTAATTATTTGATTGTATCCTGATATGTTGTTTGTCTGCTGCTAAACTAACGGGGTTAGGGTTTTTTTTTAATGAGAAGTTTAGCAAATTGACAGTAATACTAATCTGACATGTAATTATTATCCATTTGCTTTATTTAATGAGTTGCTGCAAACTGTGTAAGATCCTAGTTACTTAGTAACCATACAGTTTAACCATGCAGTCAGAAATGTGTCTTTTGGCTGTCCTTTTGTTTTCAATCTGTTTCCACTGCTTTCTGAGAGTGTATGGTGGGAGTGTGGCTTGTGGCTCGTAGTATGTTTGCCACAGGGAGTACAAGGAAAGTCACGTTGAGTTTTAGCTTTGGCTGAGGAGCATACTACTTGTGTTTCATTTGTGTTAGATTTCTCGGGTTTGCTTAAAATTGTGGATTTCATTATGGAACTAACATGGAGGTAATCTGTAGAGACATATGACTGTACATAGCTGTTCCAGCTTGGTTGATTTGTGAGGTTTACATTTTTCCGATTAAACTACTTCCAGAATTGCTACAATTTCTAGTAGTCTGAAAGCAGTATTTGGTAGCAGCTAGATGCTTTTTGTCTTGAATAAGGCATTTTATGTTGCATGTGCAGGAAGAACAGTGATTTCCTTCCTCTTTTAAAAGTTGAGGGACATCTGGAGAAAGGCATTTTCAGTAGGCTATCAGCATGTGAAACATTGTCGTGATAGAGCCCTATATAGTTAGAGTAAACTAGGAGTGTGTCTAACTTCCCTCTTTCTGCAGATGGTCATCTTAGGATTTATATTAGTGGGGAGTTAGGGGTGATGCTGGGGCAGTGGAAGGGTTTCGTAGCGGAAGCACTAAATGAGAAACTGATGTGAATTTGGCAAGCAGCAGAGTTTCCTGAGATAGAGCATCCTCTTAACAGCCTCAGCCTGAATCTTGGCTGCCTCAAAGGGCTCCCACCCTGTCCAAGATGGAGGTTCCTGCAGAGAGCCCTAATAGCATCCCTCACTGCCTCAACAGAGTGTTAAAGCATGGGACTTAGCTGCTGTGAAACAATGCCATAAATTCCTCCCAGGACCAAAATGAACATACTTGATCACCCAAGTGCATCATTCCAGTTCCAGAACAAGCTGGACTATAGAAAAGCATTTCTATTAGTAGTGCAACAACTGGTACACATATTAAAGAAGAAGGTGGTTAATCTGTTACTGTTTGGTCACTGGTACATTTTTTTTCCCACTGTATTAATATGCTTAGCAATTCTTGACACTAAATGTGACTATATGCACTTAGTATGTTGTTTTCTTTAGCAGACAATTACACCAACCTTGAATGGAGCATTTTTTTGGTTACTGGGGTAAAGGAATCTTAGGAGATTGAAACAGTAGGCAGCAAAGCTTGTTAAGGAGGTTTTTATTTTACAAGCCCTCAAAAATTCAGAATATGGCTTGCTTACTACTTTAAAAAGTCCAAATGTCCTTATAGACTCCATTTCAGAGCCAGCATCAAATCTATGCTATACTTGTCTAAAAATCCAAACATGCACTCTTGGCTGTTACTGTTTACTGAATCAGAACCCTACTGTTTCTACTTGCACTGTATCTAATTTATCGTAAGTGACCGCAAAAACTAGAATTATTTATATGTTGGCACCTAACAGCTCCACTATAGTTAAGGGTCTGTTGGCATTTCCATTATAAACCTTCTTTTGAGAGGTTTATAACTTGGTGGTTTTATTTTTGCTTCAGGCTTAAATGTGCCATTTTCATCCAAGCACAAATTCTTCTACAGAATTTCATTTAAATCAGTTTGGCCATTATTTATTTTAGAGTGTGTACGTTGGGGAGTGGAAGGGAACACACTGTTTAATTTTGGTTTCAGAAGCTTTTTGGTCAGACTATATAATGAAAGAAAAATGGTGCTTTTTATTTTATTTGTAGAAACTTACATTTTCCTTGGATGTGTTGGAGTTACTAAGCCCATGCTTTTTCAGGTTTCTGCCAATGCTCACATGGAACGCATCCACGCCCACTCGTCCACCCACCCATCTCGCCTGCCCCTGCCCAGTGACATGCTCTGAGGAAGCTTCCCCAGGCTTCTGGCAGAGAAAGCTTTTTTGGGGAAGTGGATGAAGTAACATACAATGGGTGTCCTGTTGAGAGGCCTTAGGCCAACCAGTCCAACCGAGGAAGCAGATGGAGCTTAATTGGAAAAAGACGGGCTGAGTGCAGTTGTCAGTCAAATGTAACCCTATGTGGTTAAGAGTGGCATTTCCTATGGCTCTGCCATTTCTTGTGGGATCTCTGTAAATTACTACTTGGGTGCAGTAATTCTCAGAGTCTAAAAGTGGTGTGAGTTGGTGTTTTCCCTTGCTCCTGAACACTGAACCACGGAGGATTTCAACACTTTTTTTAGTCAGAAATTCTTGCCACAGTACTCTATTATTATGCTAATTAAATTCTTACTGCAGGAATAATAGGTATCTATGATGTTTCACTACTAATCCTAGTAACGAAGTACCACTGTTCTTTTGCATAGTGATTTAAAAGTACAAAGAAGGGAAATGGTGTATAGAGAGGTGGAAGCTTTTATTAGACCAAATAATACAGCTGAAAATAGAAAACAAGTTTCTGGGTCGGTCCTTTCACCACATTACACAAGAAGCAGTAAAGAACAATAGTGTTTGTTAGTTTTTTCCTTTGCTATTGAATTACAAGAAAAAGCTAGTCAATGGAAAACAAAGTAGGGAGAGAATATGTGGTTTGGCAGCTTCTTGTGTACTTGTCCTTTTGGGATCTTTTTATTTCAGGTAATTAATGGAGATTAGTGATTGGACAGACAAGCAATGAAAATGCTTTGTTACGTTTTGTCTTCTGTTTTATTAGCAAAAGGTAAAAGGGAAGCATGAGTATAATTAATTATGGCAGCAGATACAAACAGCTTTTTGCACCATAAAACATTAGATCCCATTGAAGTATTTGAAAGTCTTCTTTATCTTACTTTCCTCTGTCTAGTTCCAGAGGTTAATGAATTCATAGGTCACACATTCCAAATCTTAAATGTTTTAGGACAACTAATTTTAAATTTTATTACTCTATTTTTAGTTTGCTGGTATTAACATTTAAAATCACTGAAGACTAAAAGTTTTGTATCCATTAAAACCTGCTATTTTCAGCTTTGGGACCTGGAAACGGAAGCTTAAATAAACAGCAAATGTCACAAGACATGTGATTAGTTGATCACTATCAAAACATATTTTAATAATGTTTTCCCTGGTATCCCTTTATTGCTAAGGATCAAGAACTATAAGCTGTATACAGTCAAAGCAAAGAAAATCATTAGAAATACCTTAATAGAACACATCTATAAAGCTCCAGTTCGGCACATAACACTTAGACATCTGCTTGAGTGTGTCCAATTGAATGGGAATTTAGTGCAGGTTGAAGAGGTGTGTCCTTGGTGTCTACTAAGTGTCTGTGGTGTAATCTCTCTGTTTTACACTATTGAACTGTTGTCTTTCAAACTCCAAGGCTGCAAAGCACTGTCTAGAGCTGACATCCTGGGCATGACTTGACTGGACTTTTCATGCAACTATAAGCTAATTCTTTCGTTTATTTGGCAATATCCTTTCTTTATTAAATTTATTTATTTATACAGGATTTTTTTATTTGGTGTCACCTAAGTTCAAGGTTTTATTGTTTGCTATTTCCAGCAGCTAACCTTATTGATATATTACTTAAACCGCGTTGAAATATAACTTAGTACAATGACTTATACTCCTATCTTGGAAATGGGATTGTATTGAGTTGGAATATTTTATGGTTATTTTCAAAGCACATCTGCAAGCATGGCCTTGAAAAAGAACTAAATATTTAGGCTTTGAAGTTGTTATGTTTCATTACTGCTCTGTTTCTCTATCTTCAGTACAGCAATGGCTCACTCACTTCGAATTGTGTCCCTCACTCCCTAACCTTCTAAATGAAGCAGAAATAATGTCCATTTTTCTTCTCCCTTCATTAGTCTAGTAGGAATATTGCTGTTTCTCATGAGGCCACAGCTGGGAGTGAGCATTCTTGAATCTCTATCACTTTATTCTCTATCAGCATTTCCATTGGTGATAAAATAAGATGCATTTTCTAAATTTGAGGTCTTGCTCTAGATTTCCAATGACAAAATATACAGTATTTTGGTGGGAATGGAGAATTGGAGAAGGCTTATTATCTGAAATGTACTTTCCTGTAGGTACATGGCATGGATTGCAGTTTCAAAGGAGTGTTTCTTTAATTGATTCATGACTTTAGCAAAGAGTTTTAACTGTTCCTGATGCTGGTTATTGAAACCACTGAAAGTTTGCAACTTTGTCAAGAGTTACTGGAATATGCCCCTGTACTGACAGCTCTTACTAAGAAGGTAACTACCTGCACTGGATTGCCTCTGTCCGTTGCTTCATTTGGATCTGAACTTTCGAAGCTGAAGTGTTTTTGGAGGGCAGTATTGCTTGAATACCTTAGAACTCTGGAGCTAATTTGTGCAGTCCATTGTTACATTGCCTTCCCAGTCAGATACTTCTTAGGGTAGTCAAGAAATTGAATTGTCTCAATGAATATGTACTTAACTGTGATGAAAGAACTCCATAGGTTTTATGGATTTAAGTAAACTGCATGGAAATTAGGCTTTGGGAGGGAAAAAATAAGCTGTAAAAGTCACATTTCACCCATGAAGGCCCTATTTGTAAGTGTTGTACATGGGCTTTCACATTTTTCTTTTCCTTAAAAAACAGAAAAAAATTAACAAATTAAAAAATGGCCAAAAAGTTGAAAACATGTTCCCAAAAAAAACAGCTTCTGCTTTCTTTTTTTGTATTTTAATTTTCATATATTTGTGAAAAGCTCTGAATTTTTTCCCAGTATTTAGAAATTATTAATATTGGCTCATAACTTACCTGTGTTTTATTGTACTTGTGCACTATGCAAGGATTTTCAAAAGTATACAAGTGTTCCTGTTAAGTTTAATGGGAGATTATTTCATAAAGTAAAATCTGTGGCTGAAATCTGAAGATACAGGAGAGACATACAATAAATCTGGTGTATTTAATTGATGATAATTAAAATTATGTCAACACATTTAAATAACTGCTGCTCTTTCCTCCTTATATTGGCTCCATGTACAGCTCAGTTAGCAGCAGTTTCTTAGTCTCTGCTTCTTAATGAGCAGAAACATTTCAAAATTAGTTTTGTGGACTTTTTTCTTACTTTCCATAGTACAGTATTATATTTCAGATCTCTTACTCACACAGAAATGTAAATAAGGATCTAATTACAGGTCTTTGCTTAGTACTAAACCCAATACTTGGCATAAGGTTTGTCATAAAGTTTTCTTTTCTCTGCTTTGCCATGACCTTAACTTGACCTAAAATGACTAATTTCAGTAGGGATTGCAATGGTATAGGCTCAGAAGGGTCCTTGTCTGTCACTTGGTGGCTGCTTGATATGTGTGTGTTTTGCATGACATCACAGTGTCTGTACTATCAGTTCCTAACAAAGACAGAACTAGTTCCACATGTTTTAACAGGCTTTGCACTAATCTGCTTCCATATACTCAGTGAAGTAACAGAGACATCTAAGACATGGTGTTCCTCTTTTTGAATAATATACACTGGAAATACAGTAGGTTTAAGATATCTCTGTCTGTTTCATTAGAAATCCATTTAAAATACTAGTCATAATCTGTGTTCCCTC